>NC_134568.1:213815022-214120647 GCF_050947875.1 Dermacentor variabilis
ATTTGTCGCTTTAGAATGAATGCATGTGTCTAGCAAATGCATGTGACAGTTCAAGTCCTGTTGCTTAGCTCCAGAAATCGCTCAACTCGTATGCGACTTTTTTCAATACTTTCAGTACAGCAGTGGGTGTATTGACTAACATATACGTCACGGTTGATGATGGGAGAATGATGACAGATGACATCATTGAAGCCAGGGAAGGGAGGGTGGCGAAGGTTGACAAAAGCAGCAGTGATGAAGAGCATGCAGATAAACCAAGAATCTTGACAAGGTGGCTATAGCAGCATTCGACGCTGTGCAACTGCACCTTGAATCGCTCCTGGGCTTTGCTGCAGAGCATGCCATAAACCTCGATGCTGTAAGGTCAACTGCAGTCGCACATTCCATTAAACCAAGAAAATTACCCAGGAAAATTTACAGAAGAAAAATACAAATTATTTGACTAAATATGACATAAATTTATGATAAATGTCGTTTTGTTGTTGCTAAACATGCCTATCATGCTCTAGGGAGCAGTACAGCATGAGATCTTTACAGCAACGAAGTGATCTATACAACTAAGGATTTTGTAGGTTCCAAGCGCTTCCTTATAAAGGCATGTGACTGTATCATGTTTAGGGCACATACGTAACCTGTATGCTGTGGCCACTGGTTGCAGAAATCTGCCACTCTGCTCGCTCTGTGGTAAATAGGTTCACATCTGCCATGCCTTCCAAGTAATAATTAGGTCATATTTTGAGACATGTGTGAGGCAGTGTTGCATCCAACTGCATGACGCATACCTATATCTTTCTTATATGACTCACTATAGTTAGGTTGGGAGTGCAAGCAGTTAGAAAAGTACCTCTAGCCTTCATAGTGTTGCCAGCTATGTCTGAAATAGAGTATAAGTGCCATGCAGAGGGGGAATTCACAGTAGGAGAGTACTTCATGCTGCCTGCTTCATCATTTCTTTTGTTTTTAGTGAGCGACTAGAGTCGACTCGTTACAATAAACCCTGAAACCTGACATAAAATGTCCGTTTTATCCGAAGTCCATAATATCCGAAATGCCACACTTCCAAAACTTTGGTTGGAAAAAGTCCATAATATCCAAAATGCCACACTTGCAAAACTTTGGTTGGAAAGTCTAACAATGTTATTGTAAAGAGTGAGTTACGAACATCCAAAGTAAAAAAAAAAAGTTGCAGTTGCTCAAAAGGCAAAGCATCAATTGCAATAGCAAATTAGTAGACAGCTATACGGAGTAAGAATAGTAGCTTTATCGGCCGTATAAAGTTGTAAACATTTGCTTACTAAGCAAGGTGTCAAGCAAGGTGTCACACACGCATAGGTAAACATGAACACATCTTGCTCTCTGACTGCAAAAAGTCGCTGTCAAAATGTTTGAGTGAGAAACCGTGGCAGCAGCAACAAGCAAATTGACCTTCGTGCTGTCTCTCGCTTCAATGTAAAGTAAACGTCGAAAGCGCAGCACATACGAAGCTACTGGCACTGGGCACACTTTGTCCACATCGCAAATCGCTTTCAAGATAAGCAGCAGCCACCCGAGTAGAACCCCCCCAAACACACACACCTCACGCGCGAAAGAAGACACCATGCTTCCACTCTGCCTTCCTCCCTCGTGCATGCGATATTGAGCCACGATCGCAGGCTGACCCTTGAAAGTAAGTTTTCAGCCTGTGCCGACAGGACAAAAGTACCTTTCATACGCCTGATTTTGAAAAAAATTGCCGTTAATTTCGTCCACTGTAGCCAATATTCCTTTGTAGCGGGGTCCATTAAAAGCGAGCTTCATTGCATTCATAAAATAGGTAGAGCAAACTATGGTTCAAATGTGGTCCATTATATCCGAAAGTCTGTTGTACGCTGGTCTGTTGTAACGAGCGTAGACTGAATATATCTTTTTGCTGCTGACATGTTATGAATATCCCCATGATAGTGTTTTTTTTTTTTTTTATGGACAGTATTCAGCTTGATTTGCATGGGTTGCAAACCACAAAAACTATGCAGCGAGTTATTCATCCTGGCTGTCCCAAGTGTTTCGTGAATTAACCACACCATATATATTTGCAAATCGGTAGAGTACTACACAACAGCCATAGCACAGTAGAAGCTCAATGTTACTTTATTGGATCATATAATTTCTTGGCTTACACAATCATGGTCAAGAACATTAAGAATCAACGTCTCTTGGGAATATTTTTTGTTCTCTTCCTATCTCCAAGACATATCAGAATAGTTCTACTACAGCAATAGCTTAGCTGGCAAATTCTCATGTGGCAACATATTCATCTTGCTCAATTCCCCCTGCCTTTTTTTGACTCCACTTTTTAAAAGTTGCAAGCTTTAGTCATTGCAGTCTACAATTGTATGCACCTTTTCATCTTGTGAAGGTGGGAAAGCACAGTGGTACAGGTACTACACATATACAGTCGAACCCGGATGTATCGAACCCACATATAATGAATTATTGTATATAACAAACAGCAGTAAAATCTCCTTAAAAATTTTTGTATAAAATTTTTTATTTGATATATTGAACTTTTTTTCATCCCCTTAAGATTTTATATATCCGGGTTCGACTCTGTAGGTTATAGTATCTGTGGTTATTGAATTTATATGTTCTGTTACATCTAGTTTATTACTTTCTTTTCTCCCCCCTCTCTTTTTTACTACTACCTCACTTTTGAGACTGCTTTTTCTATATTAGGTTTCTGAAAGAGGAAGTTGGCCTCTGTCAGGATGTAGTTAAAAAAAACCAATACAAGTTCCTTGGAGAAAAAACATTACAGCTGAAGAAAAAAATTTTGGAGGATGCTTAAGCTCTGCTTTTAAGAATGGAATGCAAGAACATTTAAAGATCCCTGACTGCTTCTCACGCTTCCCAGCAAGTGCAGCTTATGTAACTGTAATGCTTTCCTGGAAATGCTGGTAGTGAACACTATGCACGAAGGCGAGCTTTGTGGTTCTTTTTTTGATGGTGTTGCAAGGAACCGAGTAGGCCACACCACTCCTACTAAGACAGCCCTCAAACGGCAGCTGGAAAACGCTATCGTGTTAAAAGAGGTTTGTGTTTTGAGTTTTCACATAACAGGATTATGTTTTCTCATATATTTAAATTACAATCCAATGCTATCATGTCTGTAGGTTGTGTGTAAGTCGTACCTTAGGAATTTTCTGACGCATTTTACTCTGAGAAATTCAATTCAGTAATGCCTATGCGCCATGCCGATGTGGATCGGGATGGGTGGTTCGAGATGATCTTCTCGGCCGCTGACGCCTACACCAGGTTTTCTGTGACACTGGGCCCTTCATGCCATCGCGTTAAACTGTACCCTTGTCAAAGGACTGAGTTTGGCCCCACTGCTCTTCTGGGGCAGTTCTTCTATCAACTGAGCTAACTAGGATGCTAGCATTTGGCAGCAGGTGGATGTGTTGATGGAGAACGTGAAATGTGGGAACATTGATTAGTGAAGATTTTTGTACTATCAAATTAAGTATGCTTCATTTACTGACTAAATGTAAGTTTAAGCTTTGTGGTATATAGGTGGGTGCCAACTTTCCCTTTCATCAATTTTCCTCCATCTTGTGAGTTTTTGCAGAATGTACGTCATTAATCAACCTATTGCTTTATATTTGGAACAGGTTTGGCCCAATGGCTTGTCGTGTACACTGCCAGCACAACTTGTTTCAGATGGCTCGCAGTCATCTGTGGATGACCCTAACAGCAAAGATGACAACGCAGGAACGAAGAAGGTCTGGAAACCAGTTTTCTTAAACATTTCATTGTTCTCTTTTTAGTTCAGTTTTCCCCATGCAGGATGCATTTTTCTGCCTGTTTCTACCCTCCTTTTTTATTGCATGGACTCTGCTTTCAGGTGATTACCACTGATGATGTAGCTCTGGCAAACAGCTATAGCTGCCCATTCTGTTCCTTTGTGGGGAAGACTTATTTTGAACTCAAGAGCCACCTGACATTCCATAAGCAGGAAAAAGTATGTATCTTCTATTCTTGCTTCCAGGATATGCAGCAGTGTAGTGATTCAAGGTGTTATATGATGTAATGACATCAGGCTAGGTTATAGTATCATTTTCTAATATTGTTTGTCATCATTGTCTTCATTATATTTATTTATTTATTTATTTATTTATTTATTTATTTATTTATACCCTTAAAGGCCCCAGTGGGGTGTTACGCAAGGAGGCTCAAATAATACCAAAAAGATTCATAAACTGAGACATGTGTTGTGAACAAAAAAAAATGGCAGTTATGAAGTTGTGGTAACACAACATGCAGCATCTATGTTTTTAAAAGAGTAAATAAATAAAAGCATTGCACGACTACACAACAGAGGGAGCGACCCGAGCCTTGCCAATGAATAACAAACCACTTTGGCCTCAGCTTCACTAGAGGGGTATTGCCTCCTTCCTCGCAAGGTAGCCACGCCCATGAAAAAGAGGTATAAAAGGAGCAAGAAACCAGGCACCAGCAGTTGACTCATTGGGTGGGAGCTGTCCTGTACCTTGGCTTGTCCCCCGGACCGTTCGCTCTCGTGCATGGATGAGTACTGCGTCTTGGCGTTGCTCTAACTTTGTCCGCTCATGCCCGCTCGTGTCATTGTAGTTAACACCCGTGACAGTTTCGCGCTGTCTTTGTCGATGCAGAAGTTTTAAGGTGGCTCCCTGGATTGAGTAGTCACTCTCTGCTCCTGCCATCGGACTTTCTGGTCTCAGTCATTTCTCTTAGGCTCGCTACTGCTTTGATTGTATTCTTGACATTGTGATTATTGATTCTCGGGATGTCATGAGGCAAACTTCATCTTTTATCAAAGAACTTCTGTTTCTTTCTTTATCACACTGCGCTTATTTTTCATTAGGCATGAGGTGCATTTTCTTTGCAGAGGACATACTAACTTACTGTTTCCTAGAGACTCAGTGATGTTTTTGTAATACTGCTCCTTTCATTGTGGCTGTGCTTATGATGTTGTCTTCATTCTACTTCAGGTTTTCAAGTGCATAGTGGGGAAGTGTGGTGAGACGTTCACAGAGCTAGATTCCTTTTTGAGTCATGCCAAGAGCCATGAGAGCAACATGATGTATCGCTGTGGCCACTGTCCACGCACTCTGGCTTCCTTATATGAACTCAATGTCCACCAGCTTACGCATTCACTTTGTGTGACCAGTGACAGCCATAGCATCAGCGTTACCATTGGTCCAAGCACAACCACATCTAAGGCCAACAACAGGCAAGTTACCAGTGCAATGATAATTTGAAGATTTTATCTGCTGCACTTACGTTCTTCTTGTTATTGGCCATTGCCAACTAGTGCTGCAAAAAGAAGCACAATAATATTGTATGCAAGAGTATGTTTTGGGAAAAAATCCAGGGACATATATTTCTTGAAGGTTTTTCTGAGGGGATTAGTAGCAGTGCTTGCATGCTATAGGGGACTTTATGCTTGGTTTTACCTTGGGTGCACAGGGTGCAACCTCACTAAAACAGGATTTAGTTCACTGTAGTAAAACTATGCTTTCATTCTTAAAGTAGTGGCAGCCAATCCATGCAATTCTCCTTGGCGCTGTAGCAGGCTTCAAAGTTAATGCGTACTGTGTTCAGGTTTAACTCTGCAGTATCTCCAAGCTCTGAAGGGCTAACTTCTATGTTTCGTTTGAGCATCTTATATGCCTATTTGTTTATAATAGTGTGGAATTTCACTTGCACACCACAGTGTGCAAACTCAAGGAGGCTGTTATAGTTACCAATAAAATTTGCTGTGCATCCCAAGTTAGTATAGTATCCTTATGTTTTCAGGGTTTGTTGGAAGCTTTAGTGGTCATGATAAGGGCTTGCCTAAGTTTTCATGGTACAGTGTGCAAGTGCAATATGCAAACAGGGTGCACCCTGCAGGCATGCACACTTCAGCTTCTGTACATGTGTGCATAGTATATACACACATACATACTCATACACATATTTATTTATTTGTTTTATTTTGTTTGTTTGTTTGTTTGTTTGTTTGCCTCACAGGCTCCAGAAGGAGTAATGAGTGAGGTGGGGAGGGCTTCACATAATAGCAAAGGAGCAAAAAAGAAGTTACTCAATGTTAAAGATATAAGCAGTGATGTGAAATTAATAAATAAATTATCTTCAAAGGAGCTGAAATTATACAAACATAAGGTAAAATTCTACCAGTAGAAAGCAAGGTTATACCGTTAATAGGGAGGTTGCGTAAATACATACAAGAACGAGTTATATACACCAGGAATAGAAACACTTGAAGGTTGCGCTAATTTTTTGTTGTAAAGTTACAGGATCGTTAATGTAAGCAATTTTATCGGGAAGACCATTCTAATGTTTCATGGCACGTGGCAAAGCAGGCGATTTAAATGCATTAGTCTGACCAAAAATGGGCTAGAAGATGAGATGATTGTGCAAGTGCCTAGATGAGCGCGATGGATGACCAAGAAGCAAGGTGGATGAGTACTCACTGTGAATGATTTTATGTAGCAGACAGAGCAACACTACATTCCAGCATGATACCAAGGATTGCTGTGACAATGACAACTTAATGTTAGATACACTTGAATATGGGTTGTAATCTGGCAAAAAAACATGCATCACAGTTTTGCATCGACTCGAGAATGTCAATTAGATATGCCTGTAAGGTGACCAAATTGAAGCCGCAAATTCTAGTTGGGGGCCGGACTAATGTTTGATACACAGGCTTTTCTTGTATAGGAAAGAGCAGCATGAAGGTTGCGTTTTAGATGACCTAGCATGTGCATTGTGTTGGCTGTTATTTTTTTAATATGGGCAGACCATGATGAGCTTGTTGTTATAAGAATGCCAAAGTGCTTGTATGAGGATGCACGAGTGACGAGGCTGCTCTCAATCGAGTAACTGAATGTCAAATACAAATGTTTGTATGTAATTGTTATTAGTTCACATTTATCAGTATTCAGGGTCATTTACCAAGCTAAGCACCAGTTAGTAACACGATCAAGATCTTGAACAATATGGAGTGTATATATGCACTTTCAGTAATCTCAGTGGCCACATTGCAGGTTTGTGCAGTTCACCATGCATGTGTGGCATCTGAGGGCTTAGCCCATATACAGTGGTATATTAATTTTTTATTGGTATTCAAAATAATTTTAGATTGCAGGCCGCGCATAAATGTATAAATTTTGCATAATGGCTGAACCTCAAAAGAATGATAAAAGAAATGCAGCCTTTTATCGTGTTTATTCAGTAAAACGTATGTATAGATGATGTCAAAGCAGTAATCATTCGAGCCTGCCCAGTCATTGGGAAAACTGATCATTTTGAAAGAGAGGCTGAATCCCTGTGTCTTCTTACAAAAAAATGAAGGGCCTGGTGTCACTTAATGGAAACGAAGGACTTGATCTTGTGGGTCTCTTGCAGAATGTGTCATTTATTGCATCTTTAATGTTTGAAGACACAATGCATGTCCCCATTTTCTGTTCAACCACTGCACCTCTTTATATGTACCTTTCCCAAGTTCTTGCCTGGTAGCAGCTGATGAGTGAGGTTCAACTGTAATTTAAACCGCTGACTTTTTAAGAAACATCTTGAAGGTTGTTATGCTTAATAAATAGCTTCATTGACTGCATCTTTAACTCTTTCCTTACCGAGCCCATTGGGCATAGTTAGCCAACTAACGATGGTTTGACATGCCACTTTCTTGACTTTCCGTGCCACTCATAAACACACTGCACCATTGCATGTGATGGAGAAAAACTATATTTTTGTTTTCTAAGCAGTTCAATTTTTTTACGCCATGCGGCAATTTTTGAACGCGCTCCGAAGTTTTGCGATCGTCAAAGTAGAAAGCAAAAATGGCAGTCTTTGGGAGCGGCGAGCGCACGTCGGAAGATTGCAGATGTCGTGATTCCACTGCGTCTGCAGCTCATTTTATCGATGGACAGAGCAGCAGCGAGTCTGAGGATGCTGCCTTTTCGTCGGATTTTGACTCTGAGAGCAACGGCGATGCGAACCAGCCAGGAACATCGGCGGCCGCAGCCCGGCACTCCCAGCTGTAGTGTTTGCAGTTAAATTTTTGTGTTGGAATACCTGTACAGTGAAAATGTTAGATTTTTCTTTTTGGAGATAGTGCATATTAGACAGCAATACATTTTGTATATCTCGCAATTCTTTTTGCATATCTTTCTTAGTAGGAACAAGCATGTCTTTACAAACTTCGTTCAGTTTTATCCCACAATCTTAATTCTATCATAAGAAGCCAACAAAAGAAGACACCAAAGAAAACATAGGGGAAATTACTTGTACATACTAATTGAATTAAAGAAATGATAAATTAATGGCATTGAAAGTGGATGAAGAAACAACTTGCCACAGGTGGGGAACGATCCCACGTCTTCGCATTACGCGTGCGATGCTCTAACCAATTGAACTACCGCAATGTGGTTTCCCCATCCACTTTCTTGGTTATTTATGTGTTACTACTAGAACTAACCTTAGGAGTGTTAGCCAGTGCCACCGCTCACAAACCTTAGCGGCGGATGTGGAACATCCTTTCTGCCGCAGACATCACGAGCACGTGATCTTTCTGGGTGAAGGCAACCGATCAATAAACCTGCACATGCTACCTGAAGGCATAAGTGTAGCCGGATTCGAGACCCTCGTTATGTAAGAACGAGAAGAAAGGGGGTTAACCGAGGGGCCCAATTTTTATTGATCATATCCTGAGAAGCCAACAAAGGCACCGAGGAAAAAATAGGGGAAATTACTTGTACTTACTAACTGAATTAAAGAAATGATAAATTAATGGCAATGAAAGTGGATCAAAAAACAACTTGCCTCCAGGTGGGGAGTGATCCCACGTCTTCGCATTACGCGTGTGATGCTCTAACCAATTGAGCTACTGCGGCACGATTTGCCCATCCACTTTCTTGGGTATTTATGTGTTACTATAGAAATAACCTTGGGAGTGTTAGCCAGCGCCACCACTCACAAAGCAGGTGTATTGACCAGTTGCCGTCACCAAGAAAAATCACGTACTTGTGACGCCTGCGGCAGAATGGATGTTCCACATCCGCCGCCAAGGTTTGTTAACCAGAGTCAAATTAAAGAAAGTATATTGGATGATTCCACGAGAGATCAAACATGCGTGTCCACTTGATATTGTTGTTTTTGTCTGTTTTTTTATGTCATGTAGGAATATTCAAACTGCACGGAACCGAAAATTTTATTCCCAAAAGGCGTTCCCAGCTAGCCAAAAAAAATGTGTGAAAGTGGCAGCACGAGCGTCCTCCTATTGCTTACTACAATATTTTCCGATTTCATGGCCGAATTAAATGCAAACTAAAAATGTTGTGTTGAAAAACTTTTCTGCTCATTTTAATACGCTTCACAGTAAATTAGTTCCATGAATTTTTTTATGCTGTCCACAAATGATCAAAATGTAAAATGATTCCAAACATGGCCCAAATAGAAAAATTTTTTAACTTTGATGTGTCTTGGCACATTTTCTATTTCACAAAGAAACTTTTAAAAAGTGTCAAACATAGAAAATTCTCTTTGCAACATTTATGCAAAATATTGTCTCCCTACATGAAACACAAGAGAATAAGAAAGTAGTTCAATAAACAAGTTTTAAAAAAAAACTGTGCCAATTTCTGAAAAAATTTTGGATGGAGGTCCGCTTATGTCGGGTAAAACGTGGCTGCGATATTATGTATCCTCATTTGCTTTATTCACAAAATATAATGGGCCAAAGTGGCCCATGTTGAAGCAAGGTTTTGGGTACGAGCTAGTTGGTATTCCATGGTATCAAACGTCACTTACAGCGCATACATACTTCGTCTATGTATGCGCTGTAAGTGACGTTTGAGCCCATGTTGAACATGCTGGCTTTAGTGCTGTGATGACTCATTCTGGTTTGTTAAAGTTTACTCTTTTTTGAAAAAAGAAAAGGCAGTGGTTTCCACAAATGAAGGAAAGTTTACCTGGGCTCCTTATAGGGGCAAGAATAGAGAACGTGTTTTCTGCTTTTTCTGGGATGCAAGAGAGAACAAACTCGACACTACTTGTGGTGCTCGAAAAAATTTATTGCGTGTCCTTTGCAGGTAGTATTTAAAAGGGTGTAATCACTGTCTGCTGACTAGCAGCAGTTCTCGCAATGGGCAGCACATGTCCACTTGACTGATCGCGGTTACACGTCCACACATGCCGTGACTGAATTCCTGGCACACACGGCACTGACTTCCACTCCACTCACTCCTGCTGACGATGCTCCTTGATGGCTGCAGCAGGCGCGGGAAGCAGGGCCACATTCTAAATGTTGCCACTAAGTTGGGTGACCATCTCATGTGCCGAGTGAATGGAGGTGGCGCTTCCAGACCTGAGGTTATGCAAGGAAGCTTGGTGCTTAAGTAGTCCGCCCGCGCCATCACAGGCATTCTTCCCATGGCCGGTAGTGGAAAATATCCACCTCGAGGACATATACTTGGAGTGGCACAACTCATACAGTTGGCACCTATGTTAAAGATGGCTCGCTGCACCACCGCTGATGTATGTTACATGATAGTAGATGGGTGCTTTGTCATCGAGCACTTCGTGCACTCTACCTAGGGCATGGCAGGCGTGCACTGCGTCGTGATGCATGTTTTGCTTATGACAGCAAAGCTGTGTGTTGCTTTCCTTGTCATGGCGACACAGGTGAAAATGTAGATTTGCTTCTTGTGCTAATGGTACGACTTTGTTTAATTTGAAGTAAGAACAGCCCAGTTTCCCGCAAAATCAAAATGCAGAAAAATGCTTCCGCGCTGCTCGCACTTCTTTGCCTCATGAATAGCCGTGGTTTGAGTGCGGATTATGTATTTGTGAGGAATTTATTTGGTCATCCATTTGCCAAGCTCCTTCACAAAAAAAAGGGCTAGAGACGATGTCTTGTTGATCAAGTTACCGCTTTCCCAAACAGCAAATGTGACCTAGTCGTCGTTGACCATTCCCAGACTGGCCAAAGTGAGGCTTTCACTCCATGGGCAGCACTTGCATTCACCTAACATACAATCTGTGGTTAGGAAGCCACGAAGGCACAATGTTTTCACACCTTCTAATGAGATTTCCATGCCGGTTACATTCTCAAGCGCGGAGACACAAAGGTATGGCATTAGCGCAATGAATGCAAACGCAAACCTCTTGTTGTGGTGCGAGCAACACCCATCTTGGACACAGGCTGTAAAACTTTGACAGGGCAATGGCACTTTCGGGGTGAGCTGCTTTGAACATCTGGAACGTCTCACGGATAGAACATGTCATAAACCGCTTTGAAACATACTCTCTCTGGCAGTCCGTGATGACTGACACGTCCTTCTTGTTCGGGCTCTGCCGAGAGCACCCAAGTTCATCCTTTGTGAAGCAGTTGAGCGCAACTCATACATCCCATTGGCCTAACCTTGCCCTCATGTATGGATCAAAATGTGACCACATTCCATGCTTCTCGTGCCAATTTGGGGCCTTTCTGAGCATGTACGTTGTGACAGCTGGGACTGCCTCTGGAATGTGGTTGTTTTCAACTTATGGTGGCACGATGGTTAAGAGTAGGAGGCGCTCTCGATAGGACCTTGAAGCCTCATATGCTTGCTTCAAGCTATTTAACCAGCCAGTGCATGCACAACATTCTGTTACAGACGGTTCAGGTATACTGGCGCTTCTGTGTGCAGCGCTTAAAGTTGAGTGTATCTTCGTCACCGCAATGCTTTCAATCTTGTTCCATTTTCTCATTCTATAAGATCGTCTGCTGCATTTGTGAATGGAAGATGGTGGCTGTAATGATGAAACATCAGAAGAAAGGTGGACATACCTGTTCAAGTTGTCAATCGCTTCTTCCTGGAGGAATGCCTCGTCTGCTTTATCATGGGTGTCGCTACATGAACACAGGATTTCCTTGAGGCACGTAAAGCAGTGCTGGCAGACCTCGTCGATGTCGCGAATATCCTCCCTCGGCCTCTGGCAGTAGCTTCCACCGGGAGGCAACATCGAAAACGTTTACTACACAATGAAAATTTTTTTTTCTTAGCAATCTTATTCTTGCAAATGCTTAAATAATCGGCACAGACTACTTGGACCGTGCTATGAGCCGCATGTATCACGTGTAGTGAACAGCTAGACCAAGTCGAAACGTTTATACTGAACAGCACTGCACTCATTCTGTTACTTTTTCTGTGCCACTGTCATGACTGAGCCTCCAGAATGTCTCGCGGTTTCATGTTTTGTGAACAAGGCCCTCTAAGGCTTTTCACTGTTAAAACATGGGGGCCACGCTTGTTATCAAAGGACAATGTCCATCTGGCGCCACCAGTGACCTCTGCCGCTCTCAGTGTGGGTAAGCACATCAGCAAGTTGTGACAAAATATCATTGCAACTTCGGCAGTCTTTAGCTCAGTCATGCCACATTGCACTTTTTTGGACAGCTGAAACGCAGAGATGAAGGTTGAAGTAAGACAAGAAGACACTAAATAAACGGCTTGGAAAGTGAGTCAGATAAGTTTTTATAAAGGCACAGTGTGAGTTGCACATGGTGGTGCTGAAGAAGGTTCCAGTACTCATTGCACAAGAGGATGTTGCACCTGTGTTTGGCAGATGTGCAAACAGCATTGCCATGCGGCGACTCTTGGCCTGCTCAAAGCTTATTTACACTCTTTTATGATGACCTGTACTGTGTCACAATTTTTGCACATGAGCAGGTTGAAAGCATTGTCAGCGACCCCAGTCAGTACATGCCCAACCTTGTCTGACTCGGCCATATCGCTGTCGGCCTTAAGGTACAGAGCCAGCACGTCCTGGATGTAAGAGATGCACGATTCTGTGGACATCTGGGCACGGGTCGCTAGTTCTTTCTTAGCGGTGCTCTTCCACCCGGCGGGACGACAGAACAAGTTTCTGAGCTTCTGTTTGCACATGTCCCAGTCGTTAAGCTCTTCCTCGTGATTGTCATACCACACCTTTGCTGTGCTTGTAGGTAGAAGACCAAGTTAGCCAACATAATCATCGGATCCCATTCATTGTGGGCACTTATATGCTCATACGTGGCGATCCAGTCATACGTGGCGATCCAGTCGATCGAGGTGGTCGGTGCCATAGAACATTCTTGGATCCTGCGGCTGAGCCAGCACAACTGTCGGGGTTGTAATGGTTGATATGGGCCGCACCATGTCGAGACCTGTTTCGTCCGTTATGTTGTCCACTCCGAGGCAATGACCACTACGGAGTTCTGTTGTTTTTTGTTGTGGGTACCCAGCACCTCCACCTATTTGTCACGTTGCAGAAGTCGCATATGAAGTCACGTATAAAGATGTATTTACAATATTTACACGAGAGACAACGATGCATAAACAAGATGGCTGTTGAGAGCAATTCCACCTCTACACATCAAATTGTCTTCTTCAGACTGACGCTACTCATGGTTGCGCCGTAACAATATGTTATTCATACGCTGCTGAAACGCTAGTGGATAAAAGCAATTCCCTGTGTGTGAAAATAAAGTTGCACTTGATATCAATCGAACGCAGTAGTCAAAACAGTGCACTTTCCTGAGCATGTACTAATGCTTGAGGCATTGTTAAAACAGTGTAGAGGTCATCGCGGAAAATTAGGCACCTAAGAGAAGCTCCTAGGTCTTCACTGCTGCGGTCATATAACATTTGTGTACCCATGTCTACCAAAGCACAAATTTTGCATTGTTTGGTTGCGGAAGTGATAAAGGTACTGAATGCCTGTTTCAGTGATACCATATGTCAAAGTTTTGTATTTCAAGTCTCCCAATGCGCCATATTTTACCAAAAGTTTAAGTGCCGTCCTCATTTTGTACGGTGCATAGTGTTGTTCGTGGAAGTGTTGCAGTGGTAGCATTAACCACATGTCAAAAAGCTGTTCATCAAATTGTTTAATATTTCTGGGCCCAATATTTTCTACTTAGTCGAGGAGAATTCACAAGATGGCTGCCTTTGAAAAGCTAGTGTATTTACTACCTGCATGACCTGTAGCCACTTACTGCATACCTCATCAATAAGGCACACCACTGGTTAAGTTTTTTATCTAGTATGTACTAGGTTCAGATGTGTTCACGAGAGCACCGATTTGGCCATCAGCTCAAAGCTTCACCCTTGCTTCCTTTGCTCAAGCAAATTCAGTGATGGTTGCACCAATGCAATGCTACAATATACATGTGACTATAGACTTTGGTTGCGTTGTAGTTGAAAAATAGTAGACTGAGAAGGGCACATGACATCATCCAGATGGCATTCACAAATTGTGAATTAAGGTTGGAAATATCGATTAGCGATTAATCAGTTAAAAGTATCCCACAAAAGGATTATTCTTCATTGATGTCCACCCGTCATTTAATTGACATAATCAATCATACATGTTCAATTAATAATTTTCTAGAGTTTGACAGGAGTGGTGCAAATATTTTTAAATCATACTAGAATGGGCGGAGCATAAGCAGTGACTGTGCGGCTGTGGTAGAGCGACTGTAAACTGTTTTTGAGAGTCCCGAGTGATGCCAAGCCGAGCGCTTCCCCTCTCTTCCCTCACACGCCACCACACTGCCCGAAGCTGGAGGCTTGAAATATCCATGCAATTCAATGTATGCTATAGCAACCCAGTCATTGATTGTCGTGTCACTCTCAGTCCACTAAAGACGTGGCACAGCATCTGCGCCAGTTTAAAGCATGTATTTGACATAGCAATGGAGTTCATGTCGATTCCAGCAAATCCGTAGCTTCCAAGTGCCTATTCTCACATGCTGGTTGTGTGGCCATTCAAAGAAGGCGTCGGTTTCGCCCAAACAATGCAGCCAGTTGACATTCCTTTGCTCTGTAGAAAAGAGAATGTGGCTGAAAATCTTAAACCAGTAATTTTCTTTTCCCCTGTGCATGTTGCAGTTTTATTGCTTATTTTAGTTGGACATCAACTTTTACTTTTGCCATTTTTCTTATTTCTTGTTTAATTGTGCTGTACATGGATTTACCAGTGCCATGTATTTTGTTTAATTCTGCGCTAAGTGCCATTTTACAGCATATACACTTTATACACTCATATTTCTAACTTGGTTTCACCTCTCAAACATTAAAATAGGGTCCCATAAAAAGTAGATAACTGTGTTTAAACCTTTTTAAAGTGCAAAGACAAAATTTATATTAATCAATTCATTGATAAAAAAACCCTGCATCGAAAGCAATTAATTAAAGGCTAAAATTATGAATGATCAATCATTAATTGAATTAAAAAATTAATTGACCATCCCTATCATGAATGTACCTCTTATGTTGCTCGCAAGAAGATTCAAAATGCTCCTTTCATATATTTTTCTTCCATAGTGGCTGGATAGTCTTTTTTTCAACCTATATTTCATTGTGTGCAGTTTTGCTAAACTACAGCCTGTGGCCAGCACCTCATATTGGGCAGAGTGAGCACATCTTTTGACATTTTTCACATGAAAGGCCAGCATGTGGAGGACATCAACATTCTTCTAGAAAAACAACATTGACTGCGAGACCACAAGACTGTAGACAACACGGGCGCTGTTGCATCTGTGTCGTCTGTTTTTCTCTGGTCGTGTCGTGTAGCCAGCACTATTTTTTCACCATGTTGATGCTCAACGAACTAGCTGGCCTCATGCTCTTGCATGTTATCACTTCTGTTTAGGGGCGTGCGAATATTCAAAATTTTCGAATATTATTGAATATTCTATTTGTAATATTCGTGTTCGATTCGAAAACTAGATATTTGAAAATTTTTGAATATTTGATTGGATACGAATATTCGAAACAAATTGAATATATTTCTGTCTGTACTGGAGCAAACATGGTTCTTAGCGTTTATGTTTATCTAATCTAAGAAAATGTGTCTGATATTGTGCTGAATTTTGCGATAATTTCATGCTACTGGCGAAACTTCACCTGTAAAATAAAGTTAGCCACTGGACGTCCAAGTTGTGCAGGAAAGCCAGCTTTGTAGTAGCACGGGGCACAGGTTTGTGAACAGCAAGGGTGCACTCTTTTGCAGGTTCCACCCTGAGTCTTGAGCTTGTTGCTTGACAGCAAATACGATGAGTGACGGCTAGTACAGCTCCGAGTTTATGGGAAATTGATGCGGTATAATAAGGGCACAGGTTGGCGAGAACGGACAACTAGAGAAAATTACTCAATTTTCCAAAGCTAACATGAGCCAAATACAGTCTTTTAGTATAACGGCTTACTATAATTGCAATGTTCCAACGTGTTAAAGGGACACTAAAGGCAAATATTAAGTCGTACTAGAGTGATAGATTAGTGCTTGAGAATCTCTAAGGCTTCAATATTATCGTCAACGGGGCCTTAATAATCGAGAAACTGAGGTAAATGCAGGACATGATTACAGACTTCCCCGGGACTTCAAGCACTTGCCCAATGACGAAAGCACTCCTCAAATAAATTCTGTCACTAGTACTCAACCACTCGTTTCAAAAAACATCATTGTATTGTATCAGAAAACGAAATAAAATGCTACTTATCCAGTTCCATTTCATATTTAGAAAAAAAAGGACTAATTGAAATTACCCTTGACAAAATAACGTGGGTGGTAGAAAGGTTTCATTTTCGCTCAACTCTGCCCCGCCCATGCTTTCGCGTTTCAGCAGTTTCGTTATCACGTAGTGCTGCGCTGGTTTTGCTGGCTTGTGAAACTTGCACAAACTGCAAGTAGGAGAGAATTCAGCTTCCATGTTATGCCGCGGGATGCCCGAACGGTCTACGCCACTTGACCCAAAAGCAGCTGCAGCGGCGAATCTACCACTCTGTCTTGGCTCGGTGCCACCATGTGTCAGGTGCCATTTTACTCACCGACGGAAGCAAAGGGTGGTGAGGACATATGCAATGTCACCAGTTCCCCAGTTGGGTGGCGGGAGATTTTAAATTTAAAAAAGGCATTTGGACCCTTCAGGTGCAATTTTCTTGTAAACTAAGTCCTTTCTTGGCACGAAACAAGCGTTGTGGTGTTTCTGGAATGGTATTTAAACAGTCCACACTGACTTATTTGCCTTTAGTGTCCCTTTAAAATAAACCAACTTGCTAATAAATGCATGTCGTCATCATCATCATCATCAGCCTGGTTACGCCCACTGCAGGGCAAAGGCCTCTTCCATACTTCTCCAACAACCCCGGTCATGTACTAATTGTGGCCATGTTGTCCCTGCAAACTTCTTAATCTCATCCGCCCACGTAACTTTCTGCCGCCCCCTGTTACGCTTCCCTTCCCTTGGAATCCAGTCCGTAACCCTTAATGACCATCGGTTATCGTCCCTCCTCATTACATGTCCTGCCTATGCCCCATCTCTTTTTCTTGATTTCAACTAAGATCTCATTAACTCACGTATGTTCCCTCACCCAGTCTGCTCTTTTCTTATCCCTTAACGTTACACCTATCATTCTTCTTTCCATAGCTTGTTGCGTCGTCCTCAATTTAAGTAGATGTATGTGCACATACATAATACATGTGTAATGCATACGTAATGCATGAGTAATGCATGTGCACATCATTATTCTATATCTGTTTCGATATTCGCACACCCCTACTTCCATCACCACCTTCCTCTGCCACAAATAATGCAAACGGTGAGAGTAGAAACAAGAATGCACAAGACTAGCCATTTTCGACACAAGTATGAACTGTACGGGTGCTTGAACATAGGCTGGTGACTTGCCATAATGCAAGGTGGCAATGTGGCTTTGGCATTGTGCTACAAAGCCTGAGGTCGCATGATCAAATTATAGCCAACGCATCCCCTTTTTGACAAGGGCTAAATGCAAAAATGCCTGTGTACCCTACATGGGTGCATGTTTAAAGGACACCAGGTGGTCAAAATTAATCCGGTGAGGCACTACGGTGTGCCTTATGACCATATCAAATAGTTCTGGCTCGTAAGACCCCAGAATTTAATTTTTTTATTAAGTGGGTTATACCACCAATTAGTACATACTGTTTTCATTTTCCTACCAGGTATGGGTTAACAAGGTGTCACTTGTTTGTTGCAGAGCTATGTTTATTTAATTGCACTGAATAATTTTAGCTGCATTCGAATCCACTTATAACAATATTCGAATGCCATGAAAATTCCATTGTTAAACTGATAATTGTTAAAACCAGGTTGCATGAAAAGATCAAAATAGGGGGATTGCAGAGCTGATCTTGGCAAACTATAATGGCGGGGAGGCCAGTGCCCCTCCCCACTATATCCCAACCACCTTCCTCCGTCTGGCTGCTGATTGTGCTAACTCTTATAACTACTTCCTGGTTGCTCCGATCACGTGTAACAAGCCACTGCTGTTGCTGTTAAAGAATGGCACTGCTATAACTGCAGAGAGGGGTCACGGGTGGCAAGCAATATGCGAGCACCACTGAGGCAGTGCTTTGGTGGGCCCAAAAGGGGCCTTTTAAAAAATGCGAGGAGGTTGCCGTGGCAGCCTGTCAGCTTGAGAAGTCCAGAAGAAACGCTGAGGCGAGATCGCCACAAGCGTCTGACCCCGTAACGTCGCACTGCACGAGAAAACCCTATGTCCGTCAGCCTTGCCAACATCCTTCTCCAAGGTATCTAGGTGCTCCACGTAGTGCAGCAGAATATTCCTCACGAAAACGAAGCCCCGGAGGGACTGAATCATCTGCCGGGCCTCCTGTGAGGACAACGTTGAGGCAGCCTGCCCGACCGCGTCATCACTGCCGTCGTCGCCATTGCTATCCGATGCAAGCATGTTCGCAACGATCGCCTCATTGGTTAGAATCACATAATACTTAGTTTCCAAATCTATAGCCGTGCACATTCTTTTCACTGCCAACGCCGTGCATTGCCGATTATCAGCGGGTGGGTCAGTCATCTTCCGTCTTGGCGGCGAGTCGAAAGAGGCTGAGAAACCACGTGGCCAGGAACGATTTCGACGCAAAAGACACACACAGGGCTGTTTGAAGAACTGTGCTGAATGAGGAGCCAGCAAGCAAGATGCGAGCAGCGGAGTTGAAATGTGTTTCGGAGGGTGGTGCGGCATAGAGGTATGGGCGCAGCCAATTTGTGTTCAGAAGGCTGGAAGGGTGACGGGAGAAAGACGCGCGGAGAAGGCTGGGAAATGACAGCGCAGCGGCCGTTTGAGCAGCGGGCCATCATGCAGCAGCTCGAATTTCTTGTTTTTTTTTTTTTTTTCTTTTCAAGGACTTCGCATTTCACTACCTTTCGACTTGGACACCGAGCAGCCAGACTTCATCATTATAACCGATAATGTGGCATCGGGGCATTGTAGTAAACAGGTTATTTCACCATGCAAAACATACAAAAGTTGACGGTGCAGCAGCTTCTCATTGTTATAACCAATATATTGTTAAAACCGGTATTGTTATAAGTGGGTTCGACTGTATGTGAAATTGTGACACTTTCAGAGCAACTTAACATTGTACTTGCAGGCCACACCAGTGCCCTCACTGCCTCAATCGATATGCTACGCCAGAGGCATTAGCACGTCACCAAGCCACCTGCAGTCACAACTACCCATGCCCAATATGCCGCAAAGTGTTCCTTTGTGAGCGTTACCTTCGGCGCCATTTAATCGTTCATCGGGCGTCAACACCCCATGTCTGCTCAGTTTGCCACAAAGGTTTCAAGACTGACCATTACCTTAAGGTGAGCAGCGTATTTTCCTAACCTAGAGAACTTCCCATGGTGGCACCTATGGCTTTGTGCTGCTGAGCAGAAGGCCATTCTTGGTTTAACTCCCAGACAGTGCCATTCACATTCTAATGGAGGTGGCAAAACGCCCATGTATTGAAATTTCAGTGCAGGTTAAAGGGTACCATGTGGTTGGAATTAAGAGCTCTCCCTTATAGCATCTAAACCATGCCTTAAAATTGGTCAGCAGCTATGTGAAACAGACATGTTTACTGAACCTGTCATCCTGACTTGTGGCACTTCTTTTCGTAGGGTGGCGGATACATTGTGGCATTGTGTAAAGGGGACAGTGCACTGTTAGTAGTGACTATGTTGCAGAATACTTGTCAAAGAGCCACAAAGGTGAAGCCTATATTTGGCCAAAAATAGCACCAATGGCCAGTGCATCAAATGTGTTTACATTGTTTGCTTTAGCCATTCATTATACATGAGGAATGAGGTAAAGCAAAAATCTAATTAATGTTTGGTTGTACAGCTCAAACAAGCTGGAAAGTTAGGCTTTTTCTATTGGCCAGGACAAGTTATGCTCAACCATGAAAACGCATCCGCAGCCAATAAGAGGTACCAATTTACAATATTTTTTTTCCCCGGGGAGGGCTGTCTTAAGGCAAATAGTAAAACAAGCTTGCGTATACGAATGCAACCCCGCATCGTGGAGGAAGCCCAGTAAGGCTCTGTAATGACTGTCATCTTAACTCTACTTGCTGAATTCAGCTTGCCGACATAACCCAAATAGGTACACATATATACACGAATTTCTTGTGTGCCAATTAACAGATTAAGCAAGTCAATGAAGCTACATTACTTTGTCAAAAAATGCATAAGCTTCACAGTAACTCACATTTCAATGTTCACCTACACTGGGTACAAGGACACAGCTGTGAGCCTCTTAATGCCATGGCAGATACCAGAGCATGTGACAACATGAACATGCATCCACCAACACCACTTGTTTAGACTCACTTAGCATTTTCCTAGCCTCAAAAAATTATCTTTGGGCAGTGCGTCTCTACTTCAGCTCTGGCTGCATGCGTCCTATCTTGGAGGTAATCTGTGAGAGGTTCAAAGGCTAGCCGACCCAAGATAGCTGATGGCTTCGTGCACTGTGTTCTCATGCACCTAGTTCACGTTGATGTGAGAGGCAACGTGAAGCGAAATATGCTCGCCGCTGCTGCCACTCTTTGTCACGCCAGTGTTCTGACAGAGTTCCACGGTCATCGAGCGAGATGTGTTCATGTTTGCCTGTGCACGCATGACGACATGCTTGTGTAACTTAAATGTTTACAGCAGTTTGTACAACTGATAAATGTACTAACCTTGGTGCTTAAAGCTGTCTATTAATTTGTTGTTGTAATCAGTGCTCCACCTTTTGGGCAAAACTGCAGCTTTTTTCCGGTTCACATTAAACAGAATGCTTAATTAATATGAACACTCATTTATGATTACTTGAACAGCACAGTTTTAAAATCAACACAATTGATTTATGTTGTTCATTCCTTGGGTTCAATTTGTTGGTGGGCTTATGGCTACAGTTGAACCTGCATATATTAAACCCACTATAACGAATTATTGTGTATTCGAACAGCTGTAAAATCCCCTTGAAAAGCCCTTGCAAATGTATAGGGCTGGTGCACGTGTATATAGAACGCCTGTTCACCTGCACATTCAATATATCGAATGTGGCACCATGCCAAAGACCTCAAAGTGCACTTCTTTGTACACTTTGAGGCCTTCTGGTACCTGGAAGTGGAGAAGGGAATCTCAAAGACCATCCAAAAGAGATGGCAACACGCCCGTGCACAGCCGCTAAACTGACATCGGCATTTGACATGATTCGTCACGTGTGTAGTGATAAGGAAGGCACAGGGCTTTTTCACCTTGACAGTCTAGATGAGATCGAGACAAGCATCTTCAACTTCATTTCGCAGAAGAAGCAAACCAGGATCAGCAATTTTCTTGCGCGTGCATAAAGTCTGCTTGCTTTTTTTTTTTTTTTTTTTTCTGAGTTGCATGCCGCCGTTTGCCTCAGGGCCTATTATTTTATATATCAAATTACCTATATATATCAAGCTTTCTTGGGATAATTTTCAGTTTCGAGATATTAGGGTTCAACTGTATTACTTTGTTAAAAATGCCGCCTTTGTCTATCTGCTTAACAAACAGTTTTCGCCGCTTTTGTTCACTTGTGTTTTCTAATCTCGATCAGGTCCATGCAGTTGTGCACTCCACAGAGAAGCCTTTCCTGTGTTCTCAGTGTGGAGCCACATTCAACCGACAGGACAAGCTCAAACGGCACTATCTGGTTCATGAATCAGTTAAACGGTTCAAGTGTCCTTTTGCTGCTCACCTGGGCTGCCGCAAAGAGTTCAACCGTGCTGACAAGCTGAAATCACACCTGCTGACCCACAGTGGTGTGAGACCCTATGAGTGCCGCACATGTGGTCGTGGTTTCACCCAGAAGCAACGGCTGCACGAGCATGAGAAGCTGCACTCCGATGTTCGCTCATACCAGTGCACCAGCTGCCAGCAGAGCTTCCTGAACCGTAAAGCACTGGAAGACCACACATGCCTTGGCGTGGCCCACCACAGCAGGCAGACGTGGTCTGCAGCCCTTCGTGGGCGGCGCCGGCGACTTAACAGTTCCAGAGCTGTCAAGGCACGGGCACGATTGGCAAGAGGGCGATCCACTGCAGCTGAGGATGGTGTAGATGAACTTGCTGGCGAGCCAGCTGAGTTCAGCAGGGGTGTGGGCACCGAGAAGCAGCTGGACTCTAGTGGACCTACTTTGGAAGAGTTGGAGTGTGCAGAAGATATTCCAACAGCGCACATTGAGATTATTTCAGCAACAGGAGACTTGGACACTGCAGTTGCTGCCGTGACACAGGTGTACCAACCTGTAGAAGAAACTGTAGTGGACAATGGTGCAGAGGGAACCACTGTTTTATATGAAGCTGTGGAGGAACCTTATAGTGAAGTTGTCTAGGAAGCATTGCAGGATATTGAGCATCCCTGTGGCTGCTGCTAACTTGCCAAGAGTGCTCTTACGTGACCAGACACTCAGTGGTGAATATCTGAAGGCATGCGTCCCTGTTGGCAGTACCTCTGTGTTTGTCTCTACAGTCCCAAGAATACAACTGTTGAGTGCTCATTGCATGTACAAAGTTCATGAAAGATCTCTCTCTGTGTCTCAGTGTTCAAAGAGCATTTATAAAATAGGGACTTTCTGCGGCCTAAGATTTTGGTTGTGAACACATTTTGAGGCTTGACTTTAAAGTTACTTCATTTTACATGTAGCGTATGAAGTGTCAGATATGCTATGCATGTCTTTCCGTCATCATCTCTCCTTCATGAGATCAGAGCTTCTGTGACAATTAAACTGTTTCTGTTTGAGGATTTGTTCATTCCTTCTAAAAGAGTATGTAGACTTCTGTGTATGCTGAAATATACATACTTGCTTCTTTTTAGTATTTAAGATTATAAGATTGTAGTCTTGCAGGAGAGTTTGTAGTTGCGGCAACATAGTATCCTTAAAAGGTTGACTTAAATTTTTTTGCAGTTGTTCAACACAAAATAAATGCCACAAGTGACACTAACCACCTCCTGAACTACTTTAGATCTTCTAGCTAATACCCCTGTCAAGCGAGCAAGTTAAGTGCACTTACAGGGAGTGCACTTTGGGACCTTGAGTGACACTTAAGGCTACGTGGTGCTAAACGGGAAAACAGCGCACTCGCAGTAAAAAAAATATTGGCAACAGACTAAAATAGTGTTTTTTGAAGATGTAGACTGAAATAAAAAAAACCTCCTAAAAAGTAATTGCTTTAGTTGTGTTAATGAAAAACAATCTTTATCTATATTTTCTAAAAAAAATGAAAATATTTTTATATGAGAGGGTTGCAAGTCAATGCCGGCCAAGATGAATGCCTAGCCACTGGCATTCGTCACACGATGGTGGCGTGCGACGAGGCGGCATTTGATCTTGCTAGAACAGAATAGCGGCAAGTTCTGGCCTGATTATTTTGTTAAAAACTGTTCAACAGCTAATATGAACTTCTGTGTCCTTTTTCTGTGCATTGCATTTTGTACTGTTCAAACCGCTGACTACGCGCTTGGCCAGCAAAGTGCGTTCCGTGAACGCATTCTGACCGGAGTGCATTCTTCGCCAAGTACACCCCACTTGCGACGTTTAGATTTGGGAAAGTGCCCTTCAAACCGAGTGACACTCTCCGTAAGTACACTTAACTTGCCCGCTTTACAAGGATATAAGTACTATCTGTTATATTGCACATTGTATATAAGTATTTGGCAAAGTATGATGTTATGAAAAATAAGTGAATTTTCACGTAATGGAAGTTATTTATAGGGACAGAATAAAAGGAATGTTAAGCTGATTTGGTAAATTAGACTGCTAGAATACTACAAACAGCCTTGTCGTGAGTGTAGTCTTAATAAACCAGAAAAGACTAAAACCAGACGGGTGTGAAGTTCCCATGCTTTCTCCTTGTGGTGTCCTGAGAGGACCAGCATCTGCTCAGGACTAAATTATAGTTTGTCATTAAAGACTGATTATATTGAATTCCAAAAGGACCAAACATTCAACATAGTGAGTTTGGAAACATTTTCAAAATGAAAGCAGCCCAAACAAGTGAAAATGCTTTAAAATACAAGATGCCATGCTAACTTTCTAGCATGGTGGTTCGGAAACGAAATTCAAGATGCCCTTCCTTTTCTACACTTGTACATAGTTAACCTATTTTTACTAAATAAATGTGTGTCTGGTCCTAAAAAAATGCTTCACTTGACTAAACTTAGTGTTGATCATTAGTGGCTCTTTAAATTCCACACGTATAGCAACAGTAAGTGCCGGATGGTGATGTGCGATTATGCAACATGAAATGTTAATATTTTTTCCTTAAATTTAGTTTTTACTGCTGTCAGTTCAGGTACGCTGAGGAGACGCGTGACAACAAGTAAAATGCATTGTCACGTCTCTTTTGTTATAACATTAGCTTGTAAAAGCCTTTATATCAGGTGTTTCTTTTTATGCAGAACTCTAAAAAAATATTGTCATATCTAGGCCCCTGCCACCATTTTTGCGGATAGGCTACATGGCTAACTGGGCATTTAACAGCAAGAAAATCATGAACAGTGTTGCTGATTGAAATATACTAATTCACTTTTTGAATTAACTTTAACATGTTGAAATTGCAGAATTGAAGCGGTGGAATTGTGAAATCATGAATTTTTCCCACAACTATAAAATATTGAATCTCAAGCCACACACACTGTATGCCCTTTAGGACATGACATATTATTTTGATTGTGTTGCTGTAGCTTTGGAGATTATACCATGATCCTATCTTCAATTTAGAGCTGTCAAAACAGATCATTCAAACTGCGAGTTTGCTGAAAATGAGAGTTGAAAAGCCATGAGCGTACAAGATACAGGTGTAGTATATGGTTGAAAAAGCGAAGTGGAATGAAATGGAGAGTGGCAGTGCATAAGCTGGGTCTTCACAAGTGTGCCATGTCCCCTTAAAAAACATTAATTAGTTAAATATCCCTTCTTGTGGCAGGATGGAGGTTCTGAAGAATGGAATTGCATGCCCAGTGCACTTCCATGCGGCCACACGCATGCACGTTCGTTCACACGGTATATGTATCTGCTCTTGCGCTCGGAAGACGCTGCATGCAATGTATTGCGTATATTTGTGATATAGATGCTATGTGTAGCGTTCACTGTATAACACGTGCACTACGAGTGCCCACTGCACAGCAATATGCACAGTAAAGATTTAAAAGCCACCTCTTAAAACCATCATAGGCCATGACTGCCATATAACATTCAGTGGATATTCCATGAACACCAAATATCCGAGTGTTGAATCTGATAGATGCCATCTGGATGTTTCAAAGAAAAAAAAGTACAGATTTTAATATCCGATGGACACCCGAATGTCTGAGAGCGATGTTTGCATGACGTCCGCTCGGACACCTCTTTTGCACGGGACGGTCCCATAGACATCCGTAGCACGTCATTTGGATTTGTGAGGATGTCCACTGAACGTCATAATGTCCGGAGTTGGATGTCCCACGAACGTTCCACGGATATCTGTGGCTCATTGGGTTATTGCGGCTTTCTAACCGTCTTGGAAAACACAAAAGTGGAATTTATCTTTTCAACTTAGAGGGCAGAGAACAGGTTCGGATAAAGTATAATTTACCACACCCTAATGAGGTATGGCTAACTATCACTGAATTCCTTTATTTTATAGCATGTCACCAAGGGCACAATTAATAAAGCGTTCCGTGGTACCATTGGTCTGTGGATGATAGTTTGTGCCTGTGCGATGAACAACTACCCATTCAGCATCCAGCTTTTCAACGACTTCAGACAAGAAGGCGCTACCTCGGTCGCTTAGGAGTTCACGAGGGCGTCCGTGACGAAGCACGAAACGGCGTAGTATAAAAGTGGCGATTTCCTGCGTTGTATATTGCAGCTGGTAGGGCAGCGGACTCTGCATGACGGGTTTAGTGGATAGTGGTTGACAGCAACTATAATCCACCGGTTGCCGGACGTAGTCAAGGGAAGTGGCCCATATAGATCGACACCTCAACAGTCAAAGGGTTGATATGAGCTTGGGGGGGGGGAGTTCACCGGCTGAGAGGTGCGGTTGAGGTTTGCGATGCTGACATTCACGGCAAGAACGGACGAAGTTCCGAACGAAGATACTTGTCCCGCGTTAGTAGTAGTGGTGCCGAAGTCGTTCGTACGTCTTGTAAACGCCGGCATGACCACACTGGGAGTCAGAATGGAGAGGGGAACAGAGATGATCTCAAGGCTAGCGGGATGACGAACAATCGTGTACAGTCAACCACACAATTTTACAGAACCCGAAATCTGAGAAAAAGCTGAATATACGTGCAGCCCTACAATGCAGCCTAGTATTCGCATTTACAGTACATACCAGTATGTGAAAAACATTGTGATGTTTGGTTTTACTGATTACTGTTACAGGCTGCTTGGGAATTGAACGTTTTCCCGTGATTCTATAGGGTCCGTAAACTTTCATGGTTGACTGTACATCCCTCTGGGGCATAATTGCGTCGGTACAGGAGCTGATCACGGATCGGAAAATGCGGAACTTGGCACCGAAGTGTTCGAGTTTTACGAGAGTGTTCGCGTTACTTTTGAGGTATCCGAGACAAGGCCGAAAATTTTGGAGGATGGCTAAGCTTCGCCTTTAAGTATGGGACGCGATAGCATTCAAAGACCCCTGACTGCTTCTCGCGCTTCCCGGCAACTGCAGCTTATTTAACCGTAATGTGTGTGTGTGTGTGTGTGTGTGTGTGTGTGTGTGTGTGTGTGTGTGTGTGTGTGTGTGTGTGTATGTGTGTGTGTTTTTTTTGAAACGCTGGCGGCCAACACTGCATGAAGGCGAGCCTTGTGGTTCTTTTTTCGATGGTGCAAGGAACCGAGCGGGCCGCGCCGCTCTTACTAAGACCTTAAACAGCAGCTGGAAAACGCTATTGCGTTAAAAGGGGTTTGTGTTTGAGTTTCTGCGTAACAGAATTATGTTTTCTCGTCTATTCAAATTACAAGCCGACACTATTTATTTATTTATTTATTTAAAATACTCTAAATGTCTGGTGGCGTTACAGAAAGGAGTGGTGAATCACTTATACAATCGTGCCTAGCTGTACCCAGGAAGCACAAGTCGGCTACTAGCTAGTTTGATACAGCTTGAGCAGGCTAGAAGCAGATAGAGCTATGTCAAGCTAAAGTTTAGGCATCTTCGAGATGGCTAGTACTTGATCTCCTCAAAGAATTGGAGGGAGGAGGAGAGAGGGCCAGCTCGTCAATACATAGAGTAAATGGGGGGGGGGGCGACACGGTCAATCTTGTAAGCGCGGAAGTTGCCGGCATGCTTCGGAAAAGGTGAGGGGATAGTTGCGTTGATAGGGCATATGAAACCCCTTGTTGCGTAATCAGCACCGCAAATGGTGCGAGCGGAAACCGATTCTTGGTAGATTTCCTACGCACATTTTGAAGTGCGTAAGTTCACCGGTTGAAATCTGGCGCCACTTTGATAGCATACTTCTACCAAGGTCGGCTGCGGCTTGCAAGCTTGCAGCCTGCCATGGTGCGTGCAATTTCAGATATACATAAAGAGCAAGTATATATTAAAAAGTATGCGGTTCAAGAAATATAGCTGTGCTCAAACATTGAGAATGGCTGAACAAAATGAGTGGACTGCCATGTTTTATGTGCAATCAGTCTGTGCTTAGACTGAATTGCAACACTTGTTTAAGCTGTATCTTAAATTCCTAATAAATAAAGGGGCATAATGAAATGTTGCTTTTTCTGACGTACATGCGTATATAGTGGCAGACATCAGACTCCGTATGAAACATCCAATAATGTTTCATTACCAATATTGATACACATTAAAGTTGGTGAGTGCTGATGTCATTTGATCACTAGAAATGCTTACACTTACACAAGCTTAGGCAAAAACTGTTGTCTTGCGGTTTAAAAGGAAGGTGGGGGAGAATAATTCATAGAGCACAAATACATTTCTTTCTGAACGTTGGAATAACAATTTCGATACTGGTGCTATGATTGACAAAAATATTTTGTTGCACTGTATTTATTACTTCTTTAAATGATAATCGCTTTAGTACTTGTTCACTATTACACTGGCATGAAATTAAGCACTGACATGAAATTAAACTCGTGGCAGACTGGCACGGTTCCCCAGGAATGTCAAGTCACCTGATTCCACTGCTCAAAGCTGGAACGTCGCCTTTGGACATTGCATCATACCGTCCGATCGCACTTGCTAGTTGCGTAGGAAAAGTAATGGAAAAGATGGTTCTAACCCATCTAGAGTAGTACCTAGAGCACTATGAAATTTATCCAGAAACGTTGCCAGGATTGAGGCGCGGCCGTTCATCTATAGACAACGTTGTCGACTAATTGGTATAACGTACGTCGAATTCCAAAAGGCCTGTAAACGCTTGTCTGCTGCCTTGTTTATAGTCTTAAAGGGGCTTACGATAATGTCACCCATGCAGCCATCCTTAAAGCGTTTGAAGCAATAGGGCTTGGTGGCAAGATATAGGTTTCGATCATTCTATGTGCTCACCGGGCATGGCCCAACACCCGAGTATTACAGTAGTCGCGGAATCCCTCAGGCGGAGTACTAAGCCCAACGCTTTTTAAGCTAGCCCCGATTGGAATACTACAGGACCTATCAAGCACCGTTCTACTTTCTATCTATGCTGACAACATCTGTATCTGGACTTCGGGGCTCACACGGCTTCAGCTTCAGAAGGTGGCCTTATCGATATCATGCTACCTTCGTAAACAAGGAACTGGAGGTGACGTGAGAAAAGTGCGCAGTGGTGGCATTTACCCGGACGCCAATGTCTGCATACAGCATATTAATCAATGGACAAGTGATATCGTTCAGCAGAAGTCACAGGTTCTTGGGGGTTAATTGTGACTGACAGAGACCTGTCCTGGCCTCCTCACGTGAACCATGTGAAAAAAAAATGGCTGAAGGCTTAGCTTGGTTAAGCCTGGAAGATTGCGAAAGCAATACCCTTGGCTGCGCCTTGGTTCGGCTGATGGTGTGGACATGGTTGCCCTTTGTTAAACTTATAGCTATACATCATCCGACATAGCGCAAGGCAGCGCGCCGACCACTGCGAGGAGCCGAGCTGTAGCCCCATTTATCCTCCTAGCGTGACGTCACACCAGCGAGCGCCCTCTCTCGGTAGCGCCGCAGCAGCGGCGCGCAAGGCTTCGCCTCCACTATAGTGAACTAGAATACTTTCTAGTTCCCTATAGTCTAGTTCTAGTTCACTATAGCCTCCACCATCGATGCCGCGAGCTGGGGCCCCGTCTCTCGGTCTGGCGTGACGTCACACGGTCACGTGACGCGCAGCTGTGTAAGGAGGCGCCACGACCACCGATGCGCCGAAAGTGCGAGCAGTATTGCTTTCGCAATGAAAGCGACCGATTGCTATTTGTCATCTGTTCAGGTTCCTCGCAGGAAAGAACTGGGGTGTGTCCACACAATCCATGTTACAGCTGTACAGGGTGTTGTTTGTTGGGTTTCTCCGGTACGGTCTACCTGTTATATCGCACACCTACAAAACCAATTTGCGTACAATTCAAAGCATTCAAGCCCAAGCTCTGAGGATATGCCTTGGATTACCACGATGTACGTCAACGGCTGAAACCATTGCGATTGCTCAAGATTATTCAATTACGACGCACATCGCCGTCGAGACAATGCGTGCACATGTCAGGCACATTGCCCGGGCCCCTTGCCACCACATCGCCGCACTGACCATGGAAAGACCCTGCACATCATTTAGCACAACTCTCGGGGCATATCGTGCCTCGCTTACATCGGGATACACATCTGTGGCCGGACTGCAGGTGTGTATGATGATGTTTGTGCCATTCTGGAGTACACCTCAGAATTCCAGGACATCATAAAAAGTCAGATCTACCACCGTCTGCACTGAAGCGATTGAGCTTACTCCTGTTGTACGAGAGAGCTACCACATACGCATTTATACTGACGGATCGACTACATTGACCAGTTCTGGTGGTGCTGCGTTTGTACCGACGAGAGGAATAACACTGCGATTCAAGACGTCACATATGTCACGACGTCCAAGGCTGCAGAACTCACGGCTATGCGCAGTGCGCTTCAATTTATTGACACAGAGAGTCCTGGTACATGAGCCGTGTTTTCTGACTCGAGACCGGCTTTACACAGCATGTAATCAGTTCTCCGATGTGGAGCTCACGAACAGTTAACATACGAAATTATCAAACTTCACCACGACGTCAAATAGAAAGGCCACGAAATTATTTTCCGCGTGATACCCATGGCCATTGCGGGATCAGTGGAAATGATCAAGCAAAGCTGCCCGAGAAGCACATCAAGAACAACACAGCGTACTCATTCCTCTTCCAGGACACGCTGCAAGGCAGCTTCGTCACCTGGCACGCAAGCTCGCTTTAACAGAGTGGAACACTCCAAATACAGGGAAAACCAGGTTGCACAAACTGAACCCTTCGCTCCAGCTCCGACCTCCACTCGGGCTGCACAGATGTGACGCATCGCTTCTATACCGGCTGTGGCTGGGAGTTGCTTTCACGAAGGCGTACACTACTTTGATTGGAATGACCGACAGTGCTGCGCGCGACCTCTGCGGCGGCGAAGAGAACATCGAACATTTATTGTGCCACTGTCATCGATTTCTGTCGGAAAGAGCAACATTATCTATCGTATTGCGACGACTGGACGATCAGCCCTTGTCCATGCAGGTGCTACTTGAAGTCCGTCCCTATCGCTCGTCGGCCCACAAAGCTGTGAAGGCACTTTTGTCTTGAGGGAGACTGGCCTATCTGAACGCCTTTGACTTGCTCAGGGCCTCCGCGTGCGTGCGCGAGCTCACCCAACACCGCCTAGATAGCACAAGGCCTGTTCACCACGTACCCCCATGCTACTGGCCCAGAATTTTCATTGCCAAGGCTGGCGTGACGAAAGCGGTGACGTCAAAATCACTGTTGCCTACTCGGGACCAGCCCCATTAGATTCTACGGCAGTCGGGCTACTAGCATGACGTCAAGGATCGGAGTGAAAAGGCCTTGTGCGAACTATAGTGGCGTTGGCTCTCTGCGGCTTTCCTCCTCCTCCCCTACCTCTCTCTAGCTCATCTTTCTATTACCTCTTTCCCTTCTCCCAGAGTATAGGGTAGCCAACCAGACGCATTTTTTGTTAACGTTCCTGACTTCTCTCTTTATTTTCTCCTTCTCCTCCTGCTATTGACAAACGTGATTATCCGAGCTGCGGCACCGCCAGAAGGTTGGGAACGGAATAGAGGACGCTTTGAGTCGATTCCTGACGTCACGATGAAAAAATAAAGATAGATAGATAGATAGATAGATAGATAGATAGATAGATAGATAGATAGATAGATAGATAGATAGGGGGGGCGCGATGAAGCCCGTGCCGGCGAAAATTAAGCTTGCTCTACTGTTGGTCTGCACTCGCAATGGAGAAGATAGAGAGATCGACGTCACTGGTGCACTTTTTAAAATTTCTTTGGGTACTGCTATACTGGGCCGCCCGCCGTGCCAAAGTACTGCAGTTCGCGCCTGTCGACGGCCGCACCTGTGAACTTTGCACCGTCGCTCTCGAGTCACGCTTCGTCGTAAACGCGAGCGCCGGGCGCGCTAGTTCTATTGCTGCTGTATTTGTTCGTCTTCACAGCGCGGACTGAACGGAAGAGGGACTTATGAGTTACGTCGCCAGACTATGTTTATCCACGCCCGCTCCGAGCATCAGGGCACCACACAAGCGGACCGCGCATGAAACGTTCCGCAAGTATACTTTATCAACCACTTAGCGAATAAAATTTTTTAGCCCGCACATTCGTGCAATTATTAAGTAGGATGTTGATAAGCTGCAGCCGACAATTCTGCGGCACTACACATCTGGTACATCGGGTACATGAGCTCAGGCTGCTGGATATCAGCAGAGCATTCTTTACCATTTACGCCCAGTCAAGCCGGCGGAAATAGGGGGGATGTCTTCAGACATATATGACATCCCCCACCTCAACTAGCTCCCGGGGCCCCCGGCCCCTCCTGTTACTACGTCACTGGGGAGGCGTCCGTGTAAAGGAAGCACCCCGCATTGTTTCCTGTGGCACGGAAGGCCAGGGAGTGTCTGTATTCAATGTGAGATGTGAAGCTGACATGGCGTGATTTTGGGTCGATTGTGATCCAGTCCAGTGTGGCCCATACGGAACGTTTGGGTGGTTCGTCCGGTAGATTGGTTATCGCATATAACCAGAGTCTTCGAAGGATGCCTGTTCTTGTGTAGAGTGTTTTAGTCTGTGAGCTGGGCCTCCCTGTGTAGTTGCGCGAGGTCATCTAGCTCGGGCGGTAGTAACCGCCAATACCCTGGAAGTCTTGGCATACGGTGGGGTACCTAGCATGGAAATCCACCAAAGGCCACCCAGATGCCTGCGGTGAACACGAGCCGCATGCCCAGAAAAGTGAACGCTGCCGCCGGCGTCCGTGGTAAGACGCGCCAGATAAGAGGACACCGTGGCACGTGCTGTCTCGGGCACTGCAGTGCCGAGTCGAGGAGACAGCTCGAACTTGAGCAGCCTCCGTCAAACATATTTCCTCACCAGGTCTAGCCATTTTGAGCTGACAAGCGCAGTGCAAATAATCCGTGCTAACGATCATGTCTACTAAGTACTACTACCCTGTGAACCACGAACGTCTCTGCAACGTCTATAATTTATCCAAACGTCAACGTCATGAAGTGACGTACTACATGTTACGTCTCGCGTACGTGGCGTTTTTATAAGAAAAATCGTGGCTGTTTATAGGACGTACTATCGACATGATTGTTAGGCTACCAGATAACGATATTGGATATACATAGGATATCATTCAAGCCCCAACTGTTATATTTTATTGGTGCACGCCGTTTGAAAACAGTATCACCTAAAGTTCGTCCATATATATATATATATATATATATATATATATATATATATATATATATATATATATATAGATATATATATATAGTGTGGTGTTCTCACACCCATGCTCTTGGGACAAAGGAAAGACAACACAGTAGTGCAAACAATCACAAGGGCATTTATTACACCTTTCATAGATCAATGCCTGCTAGCCGAGTTGCTATCCACAAAACATGCCGATGGGCGCGCGACAAATCTAGAAGTCCGACTCACCGCGACCAGATAGCGAGCGAATATGTTCGCCCCATGCTGGATCCCAACGCCTGGTCGTTCGCGTGTACGGTCACGCGAATGGTGGCGCGTTCCAAGGCGGCCGCGAGAGACGGTCTCGCAGAAGCATGGATCGGCGCACGCGCGGCACGGCATGTCCGCACTGCTTGCTGTCCCGAACCAAAGAGGGAGCGCCTTGTCTCTCCCGCACCCAAGTAACCCCGCAGCAGCGCAACACTCGCGCCATCTCTCGCACTGCGCGTGTACCACTCCGACCGCCGCGGGCGCCAGGCCACGCGGCGAAGCCGCACTGCAGGAGCTATGCGGGAAAACAAGATATCAGGGGACGCGTAAGAGTCGCGCATCCCCACCAATATATATATATATATATATATATATATATATATATATATATATATATATATATATATATATATATATATATATATATACTTTCGATAAAGGTTGGTCTTCGGCCATCCACCGCCTCGAAAATAAATTTGTATTTAATTATTGATTACTGTATTAATTTGTATTTTCAAAGATTTCCTCATATATATATATATATATATATATATATATATATATATATATATATATATATATATATATATATATATATATATATATATGCATATCGCATAGCATCGAATGTATTTTGTAAAGACCTGACAAAACTTTTTCGACCACACATGAATAGTTGTCCTCCCAGAGGCGTTTTTTTTTTTTGTTTCCCTATGACAAACATGTTTTCTGACTTGCTCAAATTATAGTTCATGACTATCATGTTTGCATGTCATATGTTTGCATCTACTCTCCTATTTGCGCGTTCAATTTACGCTTAAAATGGGATGTAATTCAATGATATTGTTACGGAAGGATGAAGGAAGAGAGAGGAAGAAGTTCGGAGACGCTGGCTGCTGCGCTCGGTTGTGCCTGTTGTTAGCTCGTCGTGCCTGCCTGTCCCTGGTTCCTGCTTGCCTCGACAGAGCGACCGTTTCGTTGACCTGCAGTGGTGTTTTGGCTGAGTATCGGGTGGTTTAAGGTGTCTCATTAACCGTATTTTAGTTCCTGGTTGATTGGCATTCCTTGCGTCAGCCGTCTTGAGCTGATGTCGACCAGTTCTCCTGGCCAGGCGCGATCCGCCTGGTCAGCATCCCTACCACCTAATGAATTGCCCATAGATTTATTTTTTCGCAGTGGCGTCAGTACCATTCCTGTGGCGCTTGTGCCTACCAATGGAGGTTCCATCAGGATCACGAATCCACAGGCTGTCCAGAAGGCACTTAAGGCCACGACTAACCACTTCCAGACCATCACTGATGTGCGAGCGTTCGGACGGGGAGGTATAGTGTGTCGTTCACCCGACCAGACCTGTGTAGGAGACCTCTTGAAATGCACTTCATTCGCTTCCACCCCGGTGAGTGCTTTTATTCCGCCTCACCTTGCGTGCACCAAGGGTCTTGTACGGGGCGTAGACTCCCGATTAAGTCCTACTGAAACCCTGGACAAGCTATCCGCAGCAGGCGTCATTGCCATCTACCGTTGCAATCGACTGGCCAATAACGAGAGGGTTCCGACAGAATCTGTTATTGCAACGTTTGTGGGCACATCATGTCCATCTGAAATAAAGGTGTGGCCTCTTGTGTTCCGTGTAGAGCCGCTTGCGTCACGTCCAATCCAGTGTAAGAATTGTTGGAGATTCGGGCACAGCGCAGGAGGATGTAAGTCTAGCTTGCGTTGCCGCACCTGTGGGGATGGTCATTCTTCAAGTGAATGCTCTACTCAATCTCAAAAGTGCTGCCTCTGTGCGGGAGAACACCCAGCAGACTATTCGAACTGCTCAGCTCGCGCTCAAGAAATACAAATTCTTGAAATAATCGACCGCCGTCGTTGCTCCCGAAGAGATGCAATTTCAGTTATCAAAGACAGGGCCTTCGGATACTCTAGTGTTGCAGCGCGCAACACTCCAAGCATGGATCTTAACCTCTCAGAAGCAATTGACTCTGCTGTGGAAAAAGCAATGGCTAAAGCTATGGATAAATTGATATCCAGTCTCTCTGATTGCTTAGCGCAAATCATTTCCAGTCACATGATGCAAATAATGCAGCCCACTAGGACACCAATGCAGTGCCCAGTATCTAACGCCAGACCTCGAACGCCTAGCAACGAGGTAGAGACGCCTTCCACAGTTGCAGAATATTCCACAGACACTACTTCGCTAGTCCAAACACGCGAGGATGAGCCCTGTTATTCAGACACTGCTATTGTCACAGACATGGAACTTGACACTCGAGCTCCCAAACGTATGGGGTCCCCAATTTCAAAGACTTTGAAACCAAAATCAAAAAAGAGTCAACCAACTCCTGTGCTTACAGAAAGTATTCTAAAGGCGGCAGTTGCCGCTGCTGTGCGTTCAACACCATTGGACAGTTGAAAGTGCTGCAGTGGAACTGTCGTTCTATATTTTCAGCTTCAACAGATTTATCTTGCCTATCTATTCAATTCAATCCAGATATCTTACTTCTTCAAGAAACGTGGCTTTCACCAGAGAAAAATTTTCATTTAAAAGGTTTTCGGTCCTTCCGATTAGATAGAGACTCGCGAGGTGGAGGATTAATGATACTTGTTTCCAGCAAAATTTGTCACAAGGCAAAAATTTCTTTTCAAATCATGGACTGCGACTGTGAAATTTTGGCCATAGATTTATGTCTCCCAGGATACCATCCATTTTCAATTCTAAATGCTTATTTCCCCAGCGGTGTGCAAAGTACGCGTCACCTTGATAGGGCTGTGGCTGCATGTAGAAAAGAAATTTTGTTTGTAGGGGATTTTAATTCGCATCACGTGTCGTGGGGGCAAAAAACAGATTTGTGTGGTAAGCGACTTTGGGAGTGGACTATTGATAGTCACCTTTCATGTCAGAACACAGGGCATGTAACGTTTGTTAGAGGACCCTTCCGTTCAGTGTTAGATTTGACATTTTGTAGCGCTGGCATCAAGGTTTTGTCGTGGGTAGCGGTTGAATCAGCAACCAACAGTGATCATCTCCCTGTGTCATTTGAAATCAATTGTCAAATAACATCTTTAGAATACAAGGCATGCACATTTATGGACCATACGAAATTTAAGACTTTCTTGCGTTCTGCCGTTTCGAAACTTGCCAATGCCAATGATAAGGAAATCGCTTCAACCATTTGCTCAATACTAGAGGATTCCCGGAAGCAAGCTGAATTTGTCATCCCTTCGGCTAAAGGCACCGCTTGTCGTTGGTGGAATAATGAGTGTACGCGGGACTATAGAAAAAGAAAGGCCGCTTGGAAAATGCTTCTGCATAATCAGTGCCCGACCAATTGGAAAAATTATCAGTTTCATGCTGGTGTATTTAAGCGTACTGTTAATCGAGCCAAAGAGGAATACGATATTAGACATTACGATTATCTATCTAATTCAAAAAATAAGCGTGCTTTATTTTCATTCCTTCGTGCTAGGAAGGTGCTACCAACACCCTTAACATTAGATTCAATTGTTTTGAGCCCGCAGGAACTGAGCGCCTCCCTAGAAGAGATTGCCGAAGGCTTAGAAAATCGATTTACGGCCAGGCTTCCGGCTATTCATTCTACATTAGGTCATTGGGATGGCTTTACTCTAATTTCCTTAGCTGAACTAAATGAGACTGCACTATGTTTACCGAATTCAGCCCCTGGCCCTGATGGCGTCACAAATGCAATGTTAAAAATATTGTTACAGGAATCGCCTAACGTTCTTTTAGACCTGGTGAATTATTCAATTAGATATGCATGGATTCCGTTGCACTGGAAGCTTGCCAAAGTAATATTGATGCTTAAGAAACAAGAAGGAAGGTATGTATTGGAGAACATTAGGCCCATTGCGCTTACATCAAACGTAGTAAAATTCATTGAGAGGCTTCTTCACCGTCGCATCATGAAATTTATTAATGATAATTCCATTCTTAGTCCCTGTCAGATTGGTTTCAGGGCTGGCTGCTCCATCTGGCATGCCCACGTCGACTTAGAAAGCCGAATACAACTCGCTCGACGTCATAAGCAATACGCTGCCTTAGTGACGCTCGATATCGCTAAAGCATGCGACACTGTGGAGCGCACTATATTGATCAATCGGTTAACTTCCTGTGGTGTTCCTGGGTATATAGTAGCGTGGATTCGGTCATTCTTAGGTGAAAGAGAATTCTATTGCTACGAAAGGGGCGTTTCTTCTTCTAGACACAAACAAACGAGAGGCGTACCGCAAGGCTCAGTTCTTTCCCCGGTACTTTTTAATATTCTCATGAGCACACTACCTTGTCATCAAGAAATAACCACTTATGTTTATGCAGACGATATTGCGTTTTTTGCATCTGCAAACGACATCCACACGCTATACCAACGACTGCAAACTTACCTTTATGATCTGGAGAGGTGGTTAGATGCTAGTCACTTCACACTCAATGCCAGCAAATGTGCTGTTCTCGTATTTCCGATACGTGACATAGTGCACATTTCATTGTCTTACCACCTTCAAGACATACCACAGGAGGAATCTGTTAAATACCTCGGAATTATTTATAACGCCTCTCTCAACTGGCGCTCACATATAGATCATTTGACTGGGAAAGGTACCCGTGCAATTGGCATATTGCGTAGGCTGAGCAGTCGTCGAATAGGATTGAGAAGAGATACACTCCTAATGATATATCGTATGTACGTTCGCCCTGTATTAGAATTTGGTTGCGTGCTCTTCTCTGGAGCTCCAGCCTACATGTCCCGTCCTCTAATCCTCTTAGAAAGAGAAGCGTTACGTCTGTGTTTAGGTCTTCCTAAATTTGTTGCAAATTCTATTCTTTATCTAGAATCCCGTGTCCCGCCACTTTCGTGCAGGTTCCGGCTTTTGACGGTGCAGACGATCTTAAGGATTTACGAATCACCACTGCGTCATCCCCAGATAATCTTTATTTCACAACCTGCGTTGTTTTTCGGTGTCATCTGGCCGCGACTACATAATCCGCAAATTATATTCGCGCAAAAATTACTTGACTGTTTGGGCGTGCGCATATGCGATGTTCTTCCTATTACCGACAGAGCTGTTGCCACGGATATTCAATTTGATGACATCTTTCCTAATAATGCAAAATTACTTCCACACCGTATTCTAGACGGTATATTACAAGATCACCTGAAAAACCTTCAAACGAACGTTGTAATTGCTACAGATGCTTCACAATGTGAAGAAAAGTCAGGTGTAGGAATATTTTCCCCGATTCTCGATTGGACATTTTCTCTTCGGCTGCCAGATTTCATACCGATTTTTTTAGCCGAATTCATGGCCGTGGTGCTGGCATTGCGCAAATTAGGACCATCAATTACGTCGGCCGTGATAGTCACTGATTCTTTATCATTGTGCTCATCCCTTACTGCTTCTAGTGATTCTCGCGTAATGAGGACATTTCAATCATTGGTACCTGGTTACTTGAGAAGCGTGCGTTTGATTTGGGTGCCTGGCCATAAAGGACTAATCATTAATGAAATTGCAGACTCTCTAGCCAAGGCATCAATAAGTGGCCCGATTCTTCCTTGCTGCCCTTTGACTGCTTATGTTACTGCAGCCAGATTTCGCAGGAGTATCATTATACAGTCAGTATCAGGCTCCGCAATTACTAACTCTGTGGATTACGGACATCTCCTGCACCCTTGGAACAGAGATTTTTGCCGAACACGGAAAATTGAAGTGTCCATCACAAAGCTGCGCTGCCGCATACCTGCATTGAACTTCTACCTCCACAGGTCTGGTCTAGTCCCCTCACCATTATGCTCATTCTGTGGCGAAGCGGAGACAATCGACCATTTCTTGTTGTCTTGCAGACGTTTTTCTATTATAAGAAAACGACTACTCGAAATCCCGCTTCGCTCTATTGGTCTAACTTTATCAGTGCCTGTGATCCTATCTTTTGGAGCCTCCATTGTTGGGTTCAGCAACAGAAATGTTTGCTTGGCGATCCAAAATTACCTAATTGAAACCAAGCGATTTCCATGTTAGATTGATCGTTCTCCCTCCCAACCATAGCTTTCTTTTATTTCTTATCTTTTATTAACTATTATTGTTAATATTATTATTATCTTATACCCGGTTTTCATCTGATTATTTCCTTTTTCTCCAAACACAAAACGTTTACTTTTAAACTCACACGCCCAAATTGTTAACTCCCTTGTTATCATTATTATTTAGGCACCTAATTAAACCGCCCGATTCTTGGCCAATCCACCACTGCGGGTATGTGCCACGGCCACTCAGGACAACAACAACAACAACAACAACAACTGCTGCGCGTTGTTGGTGGTCAGCCATCTTAACTGCTCTGACTCATCCTGTATATATATTGCAAATGTAGTTTTTATATACTCGCAACATCCCCGTAACATATTGGTGAGAGGTGCGGGGTACCACGGCTGGAAACGGAGCTCCGCAGTGGACGTCGCATCACCGTCCGCACCATGAATGACGGTGAGCTACCCAGCTGGGACCAATGCAAACAGAAATTGACAGAGTTGTTTGGCAAACCAGCCGGCCGTAAAATTGCCGCAAAGCAGGAACTTGCCTCCCGTGCCCAATCCCCCACGGAGTCCTATGTCTCGTACATCCAGGACATGCTGGCACTTTGTCGTAAACCCGATGACGACATGCCAGAAGCTGAGAAGGTCGGGCACGTGCTTAAGGGCATTGCTGACGACGCGTTTAATCTGCTCAGGTGCAAGAGCTGCTCTACAGTTGACGCAATCATTAAAGAGTGCCGACAATTCGAGCAGGCCAAAAGCCGACGCGTCTTGCAACCATTCTCCAGACTTCCCAATACTGCCGCAACGTCGATGTGTGAAGATCAACCCACACAGCACCATGCGTCGCCCTCAAAGGGCGTGGTGCGAATCGTTAGACGTGAAATGGATGCGATGGCGCCCGCAGCTTTCTGTTCGTAGCCCTGATGCTACCACATTTTCAGTTCCCCTGGTACAAGCCATCGTTCGCCAGGAACTTGAAAACATCGGTTTACAGTCTGTGTGTGCTGTCGCCAATCCCAGAGCTAACGAACGCCCTTCTACTATTTTCGCTCCACCCCAACGCTTCTCTCTACGTTATCGCAACCCGACTGAGTGGAGAACTGCGGACGACCAGACAATATGTCTCACCTGTCGCCGCATTGGTTATGTCGCCAGATACTGTCGCAACTCGTGGCCCTCAACACCTCGCACGCCGATCAACCTGAGCCGTTTTGATGGAAATACCCGCAATATTTCGCCCACCGCCGAGTTTAACAGCGCCGACAACTCTGCTCGGAACACGTGGTACAGCCGCTCACCATCGCCGCGCGGACACCAGTCTCGTTCACTGCAAACACATCGCCCATCTTCCCGTTCGCCGCAGCCACGTCGCCTTTCGTCCCCTGTGGCTTTTGGCCGCATCCCTTCGGAAAACTAGGAAATGCAGCCCTCGGAGGTGGTGCTGCATTGCCGACTACTGCAGCAAATCCTCTGTCTGTGCCCACAAGGAGAAGCTTAATTGACGTTAAAATAGATTGCGTACCTGTCCAAACACTCGTCGACACTGGAGCCCACGTATCTGTGATGAGTGCTAGCCTATGTAGACGTTTAAAGAAGGTCCTCACCCCAGCAGCTGCCCGAGTGCTTCGTGTGGCCGATGGCGGCGTGCTGGTTCTTGGAATGTGTACTGCGCGTTTAATTATAGCCGGCCGCCCTACTTCTGTTCTCTTTGCTGTGATAGACAACTGCCGTCACGACGTTATCCTTGGATTGGACTTTTTATCCACTTATTCTGCTCTCATCGACTGCGCAACCGGCGTTCTTCACTTAGAACAGCCTCAACTCGCCGATGCTCCGAGTAACGCCCCACCGCGCTTGTGGTCGCTTCAAAATGTGCGTCTGTCACCCGAGGCAGTTACTTACGTCACTTTGACCGTCACTTTGACAGCCACAGGTTCCTGACGGTCAATATGTGCTTCGCCCCATCATCGACGAGCTTTTGAACCGGTTGCTGTTCCGCATACGTTGGTCACGGTTACTAATAACGACGACGCGTTCTACCGCTTCTGAATTTCAGCATGTGCCCTCAAGTGCTTCCGGCCGGCATGTTCTTGGCCAGCGTTTCTAGTGGTTGCGAATTTGACATTGAGAGTCTGAATGCCGAGAGTGGCTTATTAGCGCCAATTGCAGTTGACAGCTCTGGTTCCTCAACGGATGACTTCGCGAAAATGATTGCACCTGACCTCACCTCTGCACAGGCCACGGACATACGCCTCCTGCTTGAATTGTACAGTGACATCTTTGATTTCAGCGACAGGCCTTTAGGCCAAATATCTGTTGTTCACCACCGTATAAACACCGGAGATACGAATCCTATTCGTCGGCGTCGCTATCGTGTATCACATGCTGAACGTCGAGTCATCCAATCCGAAGTGGACAAAATGCTCCGCAAAGGGGTCATCGAGCTATCAGCCAGCCCTTGGGCTTCGCCTGTCGTCCTTGTGAAAAAGAAAGATGGCACCTGGCGTTTTTGTGTCGATTATCGCCACTTAAACAAGATCACGCGAAAAGACGTCTACCCACTACCACGCATCGATGACGCCTTGGACAGCTTGCACGGAGCTAAATACTTCTCGTCCATCGATCTTCGATCCGGCTACTGGCAGATTTCCGTTGATGAAATGGACCACGAGAAGACGACCTTCATCAAACCGGATGGCTTATATCAGTTCAAAGTCATGCCCTTTGGCCTATGCAATACTCCTGCGACATTTGAACGTATGATGGACTCTCTTCTGCGCGGCTACAAATGGACCACCTGTCTTTGTTACCTTGACGACGTTATTGTTTTTGTCCCATGTTCGGCAGCCACCTTATCCGACTCGCTGCAATTCTTGCGGTCTTCCGAAAAGCCCGCTTTCAACTGAGCTCCATGAAGCGTCAGTTCGGGCGCCGTCAGATCACCGTGTCGGGGCACCTCGTTGACGCATCCGGTGTCCAACCAGATCCGGCAAAAGTTCGCGCCGTACGCAGTTTCCCTGTGCCACGTTCTGCTTCTAACGTGCGCTGCTTCGTCGGCCTGTGTTCTTACTTTCGCCGTTTCGCCAAAAACTTCGCCGACGTTACTCGGCCTTTGACAGATCTTCTAAAAAAGAACACGCCATTCTCATGGGGCCCGGAGCAGGCTCACGCGTTCGCCGCTCTAATCGGGTTTCTGACCACCCCTCCCATACTTGACCACTTTGATCCGTCTGCACCAACCGAACGAAGTCCACACTGACGCAAGCGGCTATGGCATCGGCGCTGTTCTCGCCCAACACCACAATGGTACCGAGTGCGTGATCGCTTAAGCCAGCCGCCTGCTGTCACCTGCCGAGAGAAATTACTCCATCACCGAGCGGGAGTGCTTGGCTTTAGTTGGGCTGTCGCCAAGTTCCGGCCTTATTTGTACGGCCACGCGTTTTCGGTCATCACAGACCACCAGGCGCTCTGCTGGCTGTCTTCCCTATACGGGACCCGACTGGACGGCTTGGTTGCTGGGCTTTGCGGCTCCAGAAATTTTCATTTAGCGTCTCATACCCAGGAATTCTGGACATGCGTTTAGTTCCTTTTTTCGCCACCACGTGGCGTATCAACCTTAAAGATTTGAAATTCGCGCCATGGCGTACGCCATGACGCACAACTAAAGGAAACATAATAAAAAGAAGCGCACCCTGAGACGGTTGTTTCACCTCGGCACTTGGCAACGAGCGCGCTTACGTATCAGTCTTATCTTGAAGGCAACATGCTACTTGCTCGACTTTCAATGAATCGACGATTTTGCTAGACACCTTGCCAGACAGCTCGGCGGCATTTCGGGTGAGATGACTGGCCGAGATAACAGCTCCCGCAAAGCTTCCGTTGGGTTCCCTTCGTTTTTTCTCTTCATTTGTGTACGACAGCGGCCGCAGGCTTCCGTACAGTCAGCGTTATGTTTCGTGTGTTTTCTAAGAACCGGTGTGATTCAATAAGAGGAAGCTTTAGCTAGGGCCCTTCTTCGATGCCGGCCGCTCAAATTCACGTAAAACGCATAAATGATTCTATGAGAAAATCACTCAACCGTTCAACCGATCTGAATGAGAATTGTTGCATTCAAGAGAGAACGTTAGATCACAGTGATCGCTGCAATAATAATTTTGATTTAGGCCATGGCATTATTGACAAGAATTATCGTAAATCGGCAAATCTGAAGAAAGAAGTACGAAGTTTACAAATCCGTTGGTTCGGATAAAAACTGATATCGCCTCCCTATAAACTACATCCCTTGGAGAATTTCAATCGCGCAAATTAGATGTATGAATTTATAACTTATGTGAAGTTGTTACAATGCCTGTAAAGATTCTGGCAGGGAGATACGATATCTCAGGCTATTCACAGCATGTTTACAGGAGGTATTCAGAGACCTGGATTGGGAAGAATTGGGGATAAAAGTTAATGGAGAATGCCTTAGTAACTTGCGATTCGCTGATGATATTGCCTTGCTTAGTAACTCAGGGGACCAATTGCAATGCATGCTCACTGACCTGGAGAGGCAAAGCAGAAGAGTGGGTCTAAAAAATTAATCTGCAGAAAACTAAAGTAATGCTTAACAGTCTCGCAATTTACAATAGGCAGCGAGGCACTGGAAGTCGTAAGGGAATACATCTACTTAGGGCAGGTAGTGACGGCGGATCCGGATCATGAGACGGAAATAATCAGAAGAATAAGAATGGGCTGGGGTGCGTTTGGCAGGCATTCTCAGATCATGAACAGCAGGTTGCCATTATCCCTCAAGAGAAAAGTATACAATAGCTGTGTCTTACCAGTACTCACATACGGGGCAGAAACCTGGAGGCTTACGAAAAGGGTTCTACTCAAATTGAGGATGACGCAACGAGCTATGGAAAGAAGAATGATAGGTGTAACGTTAAGGGATAAGAAAAGAGCAGATTGGGTGAGGGAACAAACGCGAGTTAATGACATCTTAGTTGAAATCAAGAAAAAGAAATGGGCATGGGCAGGACATGTAATGAGGAGGGAAGATAGCCGATGGTCATTAAGGGTTACGCACTGGATCCCAAGGGAAGGGAAGCGTAGCAGGGGCGGCAGAAAGTTAGGTGGGCGGATGAGATTAAGAAGTTTGCATGCAAGGCATGGCCACAATTAGTACATGACCGGGGTTGTTGGAGAAGTATGGGAGAGGCCTTTGCCCTGCAGTGGGCGTAACCAGGATGATGATGATGATGATGGTGATGATGATGATGAAAGATTCTGCGAATGCCATATTCACGAGTTAGTGGTGTATTTCAGGGTGCCATACGATATATCATTTTCGTCCGCATTAAATGAAATATTAGGTGCAGCTTACACAATTCTGATATCGTTTTAGTTGCGCAGGTACAGAGTCGTATACTTCCCAGGTAGCACAAAAGAGATACGTAACGTTTTCGTAGCGTTTATCCAAGACGATAAAAACGGGTTAAAGAAGACACGAATGAGAGAACTTCGGCGGGAAAACGTCGGATATCTCTGCTAATGTCCGGCTTAATTCCTTTCTTGAGACGATCTAGAACAGGTCTGCAAGACGTATTCAAAAAGCTGGTCTAGAAATAGGATTGGGAAAGACACAAGTAATCCCTTTGCCAAAACTATTCGTAACCAATTTCTAAACGTTTTTAGGACGTTATCAAAAAGCTGGTCTAGAAGCGGTCTTGAAAGGTTTACGATCATCTGAAGCTAATTTTCGCGGGTGACGGGCGCGATCAGACATCGTTGTTCAAAACACGCGTTTAGTTTCGCCTCACGCGACTGGCCTATGCCGCGCAGACGTCGTCAGCCGCGCCCGTTGGCACGGCCTAGGCCAATCGCGTGAGGTGAAACTGATCGGGCGTTTCGAACAACGATCTCCGATCGCGCCCCAGATGAGTAGAAGCGTCGGTGTTGACTGTAAGAGCCATGGCGCAGTGCCAAGCACTGTTCCCCGCATGGCCGGCGCATCGTCTACCAAGTCGCACGGAAATGAGCCTGTTATGAATAATAAATCCTTAATACCGCCTTTAGTAAGCTACGATGCCTACAACCACAATGGGAATGACATCCTGCTGTTGCGATTCGCCTGCGACACGTGGTTTTGCCGGCGCGACTGCGGCGGGGCGGCAGACATTTTTGGCCCGATCGTCGTCGCCGCAACGCTCATCGCCAGGTGTTTCCAAGCGCGACTGCGGCGATGCGACCGCATAGGGATCATCCTCGCATTCCAGTCATTGTGCCCGAAACAGGCGATGCCAAAGCAGGGACCATCCTCTCATTACAGTCATTGTGCCCGACCGGCAGCGCTACAACAGGGTGCTACGAGATCGTGCTCGACAGGGTGCTACGAGATCGTGCTCGTCATGGTGCTACGGCATCGCTACGACAGTGTGCGTCACCATTAGCCCATTGTACATTCACGTGCTCGTCTTTTGAGGGGTTCCTTCTTGCCCTCAACTGCGAGAGTATAAAAACAGCTGCCCCCGGACGCAAAAGGGAGGGCTCCGATTTCTTCTGTTGAGTGAAGTGCTCTCCCGTCTCTCTACTTCGGTCAACCTGACCGCCAACTCTTTGCGATGTTAAAATAAACAAGTTGTTTTGTTGTTACCAGTCGACTCATGCTTTGCCGGGACCTTCGGATGCTTCCAGTTGTACCCCAGGCCGCCAGGCCAACGCTACCCTTGGGGCTTGCGACCCAGGTACAACCACGGGCGTCAGCGCCGAGTTCCCAACAGATCGTACCAGCAGTCCGATCAAAACATCTGGTTGGCAGCGGTGAGATCGCCTACGACTTCAAACAACTGTCTGCCAGCGGTGAGATCGCGACAACGGAGGCCAGCAGCGAAGAGATGCAGTTGACTGTATGCTGAGCAGCTCAACGACGATCCGGGAGCAGTGCAACGAGCCCTGTGTGATGACTGGTTGCCTGCAGCGGAACGACTGCGCTGGACTCTTGGCTGCGAGGTTTGGTGAGTGCGGGACTTTCTTCTTCTGAGCTTTGCCAGGCTTTTTGTTAGTGTCAGAAACAGAGCTGGTAATTGTGGTTGTCGTTGCTGCCGGGTTAGTTTGCGGCAAGACAATAGTAAGCAGTAGAGAAAGCAGCATTCAGAGCAGCCATGGATTTGAAGTCGTTGCGCAAACCGAAATTGTTGGAGCTTGCAAGAGAGTTGGGTCTGGATGTCTCGGACAAACTAAGAAAACCTGAACTGCTAAAGGCTATTCTTGAGTTAGAGGCTGAGGATGACGAGCTGTCGGAATGCCTTGAGACTATTGAGGAGAGGTCAAAAAGACAGGAGCGCGAACTTAAAGAGCAAAAAGAGAAACAGGAGCGCGAACTTAAAGAGCAAAAAGAGAAACAGGAACGCGAACTTAAAGAGCAGAAAGAAAAAGAAGAGCGTGACCGTCAACACGCTTTGGAAATGAAGCGTCTTGAGGTAGAGATGGAACGCGCTCGTAATGGAAGTCAGGCACACGGTGCAGGAGAACGCGTATTGTTCAAAATGACTGACCTGATGCGGCCGTTTAAGCTTGGAGAGGACATTGGTTTGTTCCTGGTTAACTTTGAGCGAACGTGCGAGAAGCAGGGGTTCTCTCGGGAAACGTGGCCACAGCGCTTGCTCACTTTGTTACCCGGCGAGGCGGCCGACGTAGTCGCTCGCTTGGATAGAGAGGAAGCAGAGGATTTCGACAAAGTAAAATCGAGTCTGCTAAAAAAGTACCGGCTGTCTGCGGAGGCGTTCCGTCGGAAGTTTCGGGAAAATGAGAAAGGCAGAAGTGAGTCATATACAGAGTTTGCGTATAGGCTTATGTCGAACATGCAGGAGTGGCTCAAAGAAGAGAAAGCGTTTGGTGACCACGATAAAGTTCTGCAGTGTTTCGGGCTAGAACAGTTTTATAGTCGGTTACCGGAGAACGTGCGGTACTGGGTCTTGGATAGGCCAGACGTTTGTACGGTGGCTAGAGCCGCTGAGCTAGCCGAGGAGTTTGTGACGCGTCGAGCTCGCGGAGCTAAGGACGGTCAAAAGGGTGAATTTGGCTCGAAGTTTGAGAGGCCGAAGTTCACACCCATGAGAGCAAAGGGGAACACGCGTAGTGAGGATGCAAGTGAAAGCAGTCCGACCAAACGTAAAGAGACGGCGGCAGCCGAAGCCGAACGCAGAAAGCGGTTCGAGATGAGGCGAGCGGGCGTTTGTTATACGTGCCAGAAGCCGGGTCACTTTTCGGCGCAGTGTCCGGAAACAACACCAAAAGTTGTGTTTTTTTCATTAGGCAGCACTGACGAGAACATGAAGCTTCTCGAGCCTTACATGCGAGGCCTCCTCGTGAACGGGAAAGAGTGCCGAGTGCTTCGCGATTCCGCAGCTACGATGGATGTAGTTCACCCGTCTTACGTAGAACCCCATATGTTCACGGGCGAGTGCGCATGGATCAAGCAAGCCGTGGAAGCTCATAGCGTGTGTCTGCCGGTAGCAAAAGTGCTTATTGAAGGACCTTTCGGAGCGCTTGAGACAGAGGCGGCAGTGTCATCTATGCTGCCACCCCAGTACCCGTACCTATTTTCAAACAGGTCCGATCACCTCCTGCGCGAGAAGGGGCTTTTGTTTGGTGAAGCTAGTGTTCAGGCCTTAACCAGATCGAAGGTTCGGGAGCTCGCTGCAAAGGCGGTAGTTGCGGGGCCGACGTTATCAAACAACGAAAAAGGGTCAGAGGCGCAGCAAGCTGATATTCCGAGCACGCCCGAACTGAATAAACTTGAGTCTGTAACGTTAAAGGCACCAGATACCGGAGAGGAAAATCCCGATGCGGGAAAGTTAGAAGAGCTATCTACTGATTTGCTCATCGCGCCTACGTCAGACGGACTTGATAGGTTGCTAAAAGTCAGCCGGACGGCTTTGATAGCCGAGCAAAAAAAGGATGGCAGCCTGGAAAACGTGCGCTGCAATGTCAAAGAAGGTATCGCCAGGAAAACTGCGCGTTTTGTGGAAAGAGGGGGAGTCCTGTACCGGAAGTATCTAGACCGCAGAGGAGTGGAGTTCGATCAGCTGGTCGTGCCTCAATGCTATCGTCAGGATCTGTTGCGCTTGTCACACGGGGGTTCGTGGTCCGGACACCTAGGAGTTAAGAAAACTAAGGACCGTCTCTTGCAAGAGTACTATTGGCCAGGGTGTTTTCGGGACGCAGACCATTTCGTGAGGACATGTGACACTTGTCAGCGGGTGGGCAAACCAGGGGACAAATCAAGGGCGCCGTTGAAATTGGTACCTATCATAACGGAGCCTTTTAGACGGCTCGTTATTGATACAGTGGGACCTCTGCCGGTAACAGCCACGGGGTACAGACACATTTTGACTGTGATCTGCCCAGCGACAAAGTTCCCTGAAGCAGTGCCGCTTAAAGAACTCAGCTCAGTTGAGATAGTTAATGCACTACTGTCCATATTTGCGCGAGTTGGTTTCCCTGCGGAAATCCAATCAGATCAGGGCACAGTGTTTACTAGCGCTTTGACGACAACTTTTCTCGAAAGGTGTGGGGTAAAGCTGTTACACAGCTCAGTGTACCACCCACAGTCGAATTCCGTTGAGAAGCTCCACTCCGGCATGAAGCGCGTGTTGAGAGCGTTGTGTTTTGAACATCGAACTGACTGGGAGCTGTGTCTGCCTGGGGTGATGTTTGCTTTAAGGACCGCGCCGCATGCAGCTACGGGGTTTTCGCCAGCTGAACTGGTGTACGGTCGCTCGCTTCGGTCTCCGCTTCGCATGCTTCGAGAATCATGGGAAGGTAGGGGCGACGACCCAGTCGTGGTGGAGTACGTGCTTAAGCTCCTCGAACGCTTAAGAAGGGCACAGGAGTTGTCAGGTGAAGCAATGGCAAAGGCCCAGCAGAGGGCCAAGGTTTATTATGATCGGACAGCCAGGGCCCGTCGTTTTGAGGTTGGCGATGAGGTCATGATATTGCGCACATCGCTAAACAACAAACTAGACGTGCAGTGGGAGGGCCCAGCACGAATTGTTCAGAAACTGTCGGACGTTAACTACGTGGTAAGTCTGCCAGGAAAGCGGAAAGCACAGCAAGTTTACCACTGTAATCTGCTCAAACCTTATAGACAAAGGGAAGCAGTGGTGTGCATGATGGTAAACGTTCCTGAAGAGCTTCCGGTCGAGCTTCCGGGACTAGGCTCAGTGACGAACAGGGAAGACACCGGTCAAGTCATTAGTGACCTTATCAGTAAAGCGCCGCTGTCGCCTGAGCAGAAAACCGAACTACACCAGCTATTACAATAGTTTCAAGGTCTGTTCTCTGAGAGGCCTGGTAGGACTTCTGTACTTACTCATGATATAGAACTTACCTCCACAGAGCCAGTACGATCCAAGGCGTATCGGGTGTCACCCCGCCAGAGCGATATTATGGAGGCTGAGGTAAAGAAAATGCTACAGCTCGGTGTTATTGAGGCAGGTGAGAGTGATTATACCTCCCCTTTGATTTTAGTTGAGGTACCGGGCAAGGAACCTCGTCCTTGCGTCGACTACCGCAGGCTTAATTCCATCACTAAGGATCAAATTTATCCGATCCCTAACATCGAGGAGCGCCTTGAGAAAGTTAGTAGCGCTCAGTTTATTTCCACCCTAGATCTTGTCAGGGGTTATTGGCAGGTTCCACTTACAGAAGAGGCTAGTAGGTATGCGGCGTTCATTTCACCAATGGGAACATTCCGTCCTAAAGTGTTGAGTTTTGGTTTGAAGAACGCGCCATACTGTTTTTCAAGTCTCATGGATAAAGTGTTGCGGGGACAGCAAGAATTCGCTTTACCGTATCTAGACGACGTAGCGATATTCTCCGCATCCTGGTCTGAGCATATGACACACTTGCGGGCAGTGCTAACCCGCCTGCGCGAAGCAGGCTTGACAGTAAAGGCTCCTAAGTGCCAGTTAGCACAGGCCGAGGTTGTCTACCTCGGTCACGTGATTGGTCAGGGTCGTTGCCGCCCCTCTGAAATAAAAGTGGCCGCTGTGCGAGACTTTCCGCAACCGCGCACCAAGACCGATATTCGGTCGTTCTTGGGTGTCGCCGGCTACTATCAGAGGTACATCCCTAGGTACTCTGATATCGCGGCTCCCCTGACGGATGCTCTAAGAAAGACAGAGCCTCAAACAGTCGTCTGGGACGAGACAAAGGAAAGAGCTTTTAGCGCCCTAAAGAGTGCCCTAACAAGCCAGCCTGTGCTACGATCGCCAGACTATACAAAAGGGTTCATTGTTCAGTGCGATGCTAGTGAGCGAGGCATGGGCGTTGTACTGTGCCAACGGGAAAATGGAGAAGTAGAACACCCCGTCCTGTATGCTAGTCGTAAGCTGACCAGTCGTGAGCAGGCGTATAGCGCCACCGAGAAAGAGTGTGCGTGTCTCGTGTGGGCCGTTCAGAAATTGTCATGCTATCTAGCCGGCTCGAGGTTTATCATTGAGACGGATCACTGCCCTCTCCAATGGCTGCAGACCATCTCTCCCAAAAATGGCCGCCTCCTGCGCTGGAGCCTCGCTTTACAACAATATTCCTTTGAGGTGCGTTACAAAAAGGGGAGTCTCAACGGTAACGCCGATGGCTTAAGTCGAAGCCCCTAACGTAGGAATCAGCCTCAAAATTGTTTGTTACTGATGTTTTTCTTCCTGAGGCAGGATTTTTTTTAACATATTGCTTTTGTTTAGTGTTTCAAAGTGATGATATGCTTTCTAGTGCAATTTTTCAATTTGTGGACGCGTTCTGAGTGATGCTAGACTACTGTAAGGAACTAGGCAGTGGTATAAAAAGGGGAAAGAGCCTGGCAGGGCTTAGTGAGGGTTGTGCCGTGCTTGCTGACTGAGCGGTTGAGTTTCAGCGTAGTTCTAACGCTTGCCGGGAACGAGAACAAAAATGTGAACTCTCCCGAAGTCACTTTGCAGTGTCCCGTGCGAACCTGAACGAGAGAACGAGGCCTTCTCTGTGCGCTGCGCTCAAGAAACGTCGAGGGACGCCCGACTTCGGTTATGTGCATCATCGAGCGACATCCCTCCGGACAGCGGATGCAGTCCCCTGTCCATCGGGATCTCCTTCCCCCGGCGGGGCGGTCTGTTGCGATTCGCCTGCGACACGTGGTTTTGCCGGCGCGACTGCGGCGGGGCGGCAGACATTTTTGGCCCGATCGTCGTCGCCGCAACGCTCATCGCCAGGTGTTTCCAAGCGCGACTGCGGCGATGCGACCGCATAGGGATCATCCTCGCATTCCAGTCATTGTGCCCGAAACAGGCGATGCCAAAGCAGGGACCATCCTCTCATTACAGTCATTGTGCCCGACCGGCAGCGCTACAACAGGGTGCTACGAGATCGTGCTCGACAGGGTGCTACGAGATCGTGCTCGTCATGGTGCTACGGCATCGCTACGACAGTGTGCGTCACCATTAGCCCATTGTACATTCACGTGCTCGTCTTTTGAGGGGTTCCTTCTTGCCCTCAACTGCGAGAGTATAAAAACAGCTGCCCCCGGACGCAAAAGGGAGGGCTCCGATTTCTTCTGTTGAGTGAAGTGCTCTCCCGTCTCTCTACTTCGGTCAACCTGACCGCCAACTCTTTGCGATGTTAAAATAAACAAGTTGTTTTGTTGTTACCAGTCGACTCATGCTTTGCCGGGACCTTCGGATGCTTCCAGTTGTACCCCAGGCCGCCAGGCCAACGCTACCCTTGGGGCTTGCGACCCAGGTACAACCACGGGCGTCAGCGCCGAGTTCCCAACAGATCGTACCAGCAGTCCGATCCAAACACTGTAAAGAACAAATGGCCACGTCTTGGCGGGTGGCCAGACCAAGCCCTTCATGCCAAGAGTGCATGAAATGAGAACATTGTGACAAAGCAAGAACACTTTATTAAAATGCAATGCTTATGCAAGGTTCGAAAAAACTGTGTGAGAAATGCAAATAGAAATAAAAGTACATCAACAATGACAAAAGTCGCAGAAAGGATTCGTAATGAACTCGAAAGTGAACATTCACTAGCACATAAACAAAATTCCAAGTACACATACAAAAATGAACAGAAAAACCTGGAGTGTACTAAAGTGTCTAATTTATCATAGTAAAGTGCGCGTGCTATTAGATGGACTAGAGTTATGCAGAAGTGACATCGGAGCGAATGGAAGAAGTAGACTGAAAAATGCAAGAGTGTGAATTGTATGGTAACTGCCTCCAAGCAATGTTACCAATCATCTAGAAGCTTGAAAAGAGCACAAAAAGAAATACCACCGCATACCATCATAAAACAATCCTGTGACAGAAATAAAAAAAAAAATGGGAACAATGCAAAATTGGAAATATTGCCTTTAGGATATATCAAAGAAGGTAATGGCGAGAAAAAATAACCATACAACAAAAAAGCAATAAAGTGAAATTATTACAGAATACTTAAACGGGGGATTCAGTGTAACAAGTAAACACTACTGTAGTACAGCGAACGATGAGACAGTAATGCTGCATCTTGCCACTCCAGAACGTGAGAAATGAATATGCAAGCCTCATATTAGAAACTTACATAAACATGGAAATAAACTGGAATGCACTGGAAGCTGCATTTGTGTAACAAAGGAAGCAATGGTCATAATAAATAGTAAGTGTTTTATCTAAAAAGCCCTTTACAAGAGGCAAAGTTGTACTTCTCTGGCAAAAATAAAGTTGCAACCAATAATTTGCAAATCAGCAAATACATTAATTAGCACACTGACATGTCACACATTGCGCACATCTCCAGTCTCCTAAAGTAAAAAAAAGCACTCTGAATGAGAAAAACGTTTAACACATGTAGCCCAGAGCAATTTCTTTGCCAGTTCACTCACACTTTCACATCCAAAAACATTTGCCACAAAGTCCAGGCACAGTTCCACTGATGTTTACCAATTCACCCCCACTTTTACGTCCAAAAATATTTGGCACACAGTCCAGGCAGAGCTTCATCGATAAACAGCTTGAGAGCACCCTACTGATTATTGTGCAGTCCCGCTGCTGGAAATAGAACTGCCGCACATGCTGGTAGTGGTTTCAATCTAGACACACTTGCTGCCCTGGACAGGTATGTTCAGATATCTGCACTGGTGCTCCATTTTGTCGAAGTAGACACATTGATGCACTACGCTGGTAATTGAAATGTTTTGAATGCACAAGTATTGGCTTCACCAGAAAAACTTGCCCACATACCACCACTGGCATATATATGCACTTGCTCTTCACTCAGTAGCATTGAACTTAAAGTGTTCCCTATGTGGGAGCCATGTGTAAAACCGGTGTCACACGACCACTCTCGATCGCGATCTAGCCCGATCCGGATCGAAATTATCGATGCGACTGGCTCACTCTCGTAGCTTGCGCAGAGGAGCCATCACGACCGAGAAATTCGATTTGTAACGGACTGGATAGCGGCTAAAATAGCCCCGTGTGAAACCGGTATCAAATAATGCACAGACGTACGCTAGGAAAATGTGTTGCACAAGGACAAAGAACTGCGACATGCCCTGTTGTGCGAAGCGCGCGAACAGAACACATGTATATATATATTAAAAAAAACTGCGAGAGCGCTTCGCGAACTCCATGCGCACACATGGCACCCGCACGAACTCGGCAGGCCGCCGTAAAGCGCGAAGGGCGCACAGCGTACATTCCGACACATGTCCCAAACTGCAAACAATCGTACTACCTAAAGCATACAAGTTATTTTATACCAAGGGCATACTCGACTCACGTATGCAGTATGCACAAGCGAGTTATGCAGCGTACATGCTGTATCCATTCGCCAAATAGTAAAATTGATAACAAGCACAAAGCTACAAGGGACTCAATACATTACTACCATTTGAGGCGTCAAATAAAATCGAATTTGGCCGTTTCATATATTGGACACAATATATGGACACATGTGGTACCCGGTAATACCATGAAATACCCATCACGTGGGTAAAGGGGGCGAAAACACAATCGAGAACCTGAAGCGCAAACGATAAAAGCACGGTATGGTGCACGCAAAATTCTGTCAGTGCGCTGTAGCGCGAGGGAAGAAAATAGGGCGAGCACTTGACCTCACCTTTTGGGATACCGCACTAGTAGTGAATTATTAAAAAAAAAGCCTGTTTGAACCAGTTTCCTTGTCTGCAACACTCTTGCTAAACGGGAGACTAAAATACCACGATGATGGCTCTATTGCGGAGATCGGCAAGGTGCGCACAGACAGAAATTTTGCCGCCTTTCTTCGCATTCTGCAAAATGCTTTCTTGTTAGGATCACGCATAGCGGCCGACCCCGACGCTAGGGACACACAGGCACGATTTCGTCCCTCTAACTTTCGTCTTTATACTGCCCTTAACGCCTTAATTACAGCGTCAGTGAAAAGGCGCCTCACATAACATGACAATGAACTTGAAGAGCTGATTAGTGCCCTCCACTCCGCGCCCTCCAATTGAAAACACTACTGATTTCCAAATTAAACTACACAAACAGATCGCACAACCCAAACTAATCACAGAATGTCGTTTTCTTGACAGCAAAGCACTGCAACACTTACATGACAAAGGGCAGCGGCAGCAGATTCAGAACAGTCGCAAACAGACCATAGCGATAACGTAACTATGCCCGGCTTCACGAATAACGTGGCCGCCTTGATCACATAACAATTGAAAACACTACTGATTTCCAAATTAAAACCACACAAACATATCGCACAACCGAAACTGATCACAGAATATCGTTTTCTTGACAGCAAAACACTGCAACACTTACATAGCAAAGGGCAGCGGCAGCACGTTCAGAACAGCCGCAAACACACCACAGCGCAATGCGAGTGCGGTGACGCGACGACGCCATGACGACGCGACTATGCCCCGGCTCGCCCGGCTGCCCGGCATCACAGAACACCTATACAAACTTAGAGAAGGGAAACTGTACCTTCCACAGTGCTACGGAAATAAGCGTAGCGGTGGCGTCGTGAACTAAAGTATGCGACCACGGGTGGCGCTGTACAACAGGAAACGGAAACTGGGTTTTGCACAGTTTACCAGGTGTTCTGTGGCTTTACTGGGTTTCTGGCTGCTGCGCCTTGATCGTGCTCCCGCGAGTTTAATTGCTGTGTGGCAAACGTAACGCCTACATATATAAGTAGGCGCTACGTTTGCCACACAGCAACCAAACTGGCGGGAACACGATCGAGGTGCAGCAGAATACATGTCGCGCTGAGTCATATCGAGTTAAGGCACACTCTCAACTGACTTTTAAGGGCATCCCGAGCGGTTTTTCGTTTATTACGCCGCCGTTACCCCGAGTTGTGCCGCCGCGCTCCAGCTGTTGCATTTCGTGTAGGGCTACTGACAGAATGCGGTTTCCAGGTGGCACGATGGCCTAGACTGGAATAAACGCACACGACACCAAAGATTGAGTAAGCCTGAAAATATTTTATTTGCATTTTACAAGTACAACAAAAAGCACACGTCTACGCATCCACACAAACGCGGTTACATAGTCAAGAAATGGCTCATTAATAAGGGTAGCACAAACGCACAAGAAGACCTAAGCTACAAAACGTATGGTCGGCTGCTAAGTATAATAATTTCCCTGTCACCGCGTGTCACTTTTATACAGCATCTTTACAGCACTACCAGGCCGGGTAGTTTGGCGGAAAGAACGCAACAGCTTACGGCCGTCAGCTGCCTCTTCCTTACGGGTGTCATAATTATCCTAATCTCCGCATCAACGTCGTGCAAGTCCGCATACAGGTATCTGTATCTGAACCATATGTGCCAGCTTAATACATGTGTAGTGAAATTATGATAACCACTGCGTCTTATCAAACGTATTGGTTTTGCAAATGCGCATTACAGCTGACGGAACGACATACTGTAAGTGAAGCACAAGAGAACAAGGACAAAAGGAGGATACAACACTTGAAGAAGAAATGAAGAATTAGTAGGCGTACAGCAAACGAGCGATGACGGAGAACACACAGTGATGCATCGAGTGTTCTGTGACATCGGTTTGCGTACTTACGGTGTTATGGAGATCAACGGCATAAAAACGTACCTTCAAGCGTACTCCCTCAACCTCCGCCGCATTCATTATGATAATCAACGCCTAAACAAAATGAGGCACTATTTTTTGCCAAGAGTAGACCTCTTTACAGCAAGTCTATGTAGTGACTCGCAGACTAAACCAGCATGCTTTCGAAAATGTTTTACCGCCGTAGTATTCGAACGCCAACGGCCAGGAAACACATCGATACCAATAGGCTGTCGGTGGTTAATCAAGCACAAAAACCTTGACGCTATGACTAAAAAGCAACTTCAACAATCAAATTTTAAAAAAATCAACTGCCTAGTTGCCTGAGGTAAAAAGCATCCTTAGACACCTCGATTGTTTATGTCAATGGTTTGTGTAAAGTAAAAAATTCAGCATGTTCAGCGCCCCTAGCAGAGAAAGCACAAATTAAAGTATTCGACCAAATCACAGTAGCTCCACTTTCGCGCTTACGCTGAAACGCGCCTCGATTGATTTTTCGCCCTCTGTGGCCATTTGTTGAACTTGAGAGTGTGCGGGGCCTGCCGGCATCACGAATCACGTGGCCACCTTGGTCACATGATTTGACGACGGTATCGCCACCTTGCGCAAGGTTGGATCGCGTTGATGGGTTGTTGAATATTGTAGAAGCCGCTAAAGAGGCTGATGCGCCGTGGCGTGGCGGTGGCATTTTGAGTCGTTTGCAAAACGTATTCACCCCTCGTTTTTAAGCTGTCTGGCTTCCAACGTTATCAAAACGTATTCACCCCTCGTTTTTAAGCTATCTTGTTTGGAACGTCTTTGATGCGTCGATTTTGGTCAAAAATCCGTTTCAGACGTTGAATCCCTTAATACGCGTTTTCAAGACTTTGTGTGCTACCTGGGTTCGAGTATTGTTTCTTGAAATTTCGCATTTTTTAGAATTTAAAAAAGTAGAAGCTAAATAAAAATTCGCTTTCTGAAATCTTATTTTAACTGTCTCTTTTAAGTTCCACATAACTCATGAATTGCGGCGCAGTGGTTGTAAGAAGAAAGGATTGCTGATTTACCATGTAGGAGCTAAAGCTTCCTGTTAAGTTAGGTTTAGAATAATATTTTTCCTGATAGAAGAAGCAAGACGGGTAGCGTATATACATTATGGCGGCCGCAGTTCGATGGGGGCGAAATGCGAAGACACACGTGTACTTAGATTTAGGGTACGTTAAAAATGGCCAGGTGGTCGAAATTTTCCAGATTCCCCCACTACGCCGTGCCTCAGAATCAGATCGTGGTCTTGTCACGTAAAACCTCATAATTCTTTTTTTAATTCACAGGATGTACAGTAATTTACAGTAATTGACAAAGCCAAGCCTACAGCAGGCTAGTCGTTGAAGCGTTCACTTCTTCAGACCTAAGCTTGGGCTCATCTTCCTCAGCTTTGTGCAGAGCTGCGCAACATATTTCCACTTGGCGTGGGAGCGCCGTCCCGCTGCTTTGTAGGCAGGAAAGGACTGGTAGCGTTTTAGGCGGCTGACCTGAACGACGTGATGGGAAGTCTGGATGGAGCGAGTAGTAGGTGCGACCGGAGACATCTCGTAGGTTACGTTGGTTAACTGACAGAGGACTCGGTAAGGGCCGGAGTAGCGGGACATCAGTTTTTCCGAAAGGTCGAAACGGCGGGCGGGAGACACAGAGTGACAAGATCCCCGGGAATATAATCGGCATCCCGTTGAAGACTGTCACAAATGCTTTTCCGCTTGTTCTGAGAAGCACAAAGGCGACGGTGAGCAACTTGGCGTGTTCCTTGGGCTCGAGCAATGACATCGCATGTATACTGAGACACGGACTCTTGAGCGGTAGGTAGTATTGTACTAAAAAACAATACTGGATCTCGGCCGCAAAACAAATAAAATGGCTCGTAACATGCAGTGTCGTGGCGTGATGAATTGTACACGGATATGACAAACAGGAAAGCAGGGGCGCTATAACGTAAAACTATTCCAACTTTTCTATTCCAATACTGTAACCAGCCCTCCGCGATTGGTCAAACACTTTTTGGACCACCCCAACTTCACGTCTTTCACGCGACGTCACGAAAACCGCGATAGCTCCACATCTGATACGACGTGTGCACACTGATTATGCATGAATTGACCGAACAAAAGGAAAATTGTCATTTCTGATTCGGCGCCTCGGCTATTGGTCAGAAGTTTTCGGAACGCACCCACTTCACCTGCCTGTCACTCGACGTCACAAAACCGCAAAAACTCACCGCGTCAAAGTGACGTATACGCGTTAAAGATGCATTATTATGCCGAACAAAACTGAATTTCCTTCTGAATAGCCGCAGGCTGCCCCGTTCCGAAAGGAATAAAAGATGGCTGCCGCCGATCGCTCAGGCACTGGCTACTCACGCCTGCCGAAGAGCATGGGTTTACTTGCGCATAATAAAGCTTTTTGCGCGGCCGTGTGACGTTTTCGAACACTTTCGGCAGCTTTTTGACCTCGTTCTGCCAACTCTTTGCTCAGGATCCGTTTTAGCGGCATTCTTAAGCTTCCTTTGCATGCCGCCGCGTTTTTCGACCAGCCACCGCAAGCTAAGTAAGGGAAAGCGGACCAATCGCAGACTCCCGGCACTACCCTCTTTATGCGGTTATCGATTTTCAGTGCAGTGGCTCTGCCCCATGGAATCTCTCTCCACTTCAGCGTGCTCCTCGACTCTTGTGAGTCAATTAGATAAGACAAGCCGCTCAGTGTAGGCAATGTTATTCATTTTTCAAGCAAACAAAAGTGACCTCCTATGAACGAGGAAAGCGTTTGATTGGTCTGTTCAGACAACCCTGCGGGCGATCGCCCGATGCTTGCGTCGCTGGTGACGCAAATTTGACGTCAGGAGATTGGAATAAAAACACATTAGAATAGTTTTACGTTATAGGGCCCCAGTATTCCAGTCACGATGGTCATCAGAAACATACATGAAGAGCATGTCTGTTATTGTTCGATTAAGCCGCTCCGTAAGACCGTTCGTCTGCGGATGGCATGTATTAGTAAAATTGTGCTTGGTAGAATAATAATGGAGGAAGTCGCCCACAACTGTAAAGAGGATGGAGCGACCCCTGTCGGTAAGAAGTTGACGAGGAGCGCCGTGGTGAACAATGATGTGCAACAGGAAGTATAGGCTACGTCTGTTGGAAGGGCTCTGGTGAACGCGAACCAAGTTGTATAATCTGTTTCGACGACAATCTACTTGTTGCATCAGTCAGATGTGGGGAAAGGCGCCAAGAGGTCTACACCAGCGCGATAGGAGGGTTCGGTAGGAACGCCAAGAGGTAGGAGTAAACCAGCAGTGAGCACAGATGGCTTCTTCTGGCGTTGGCATAACTCACGTTCGCTCAGATAATTCCGCTCAGCTGGAGAAAGTAGACGCGGGCATAGGCAATGACACGCTCGTCCCGTCGTTGACGTTGGCTAAAAATGGCACCAATTCCATGACCACTGGCATCACTGCGGACTTCTCCAGGAGCAGTCTGGTCGAAGTGCGCAAGAAGGAATGGAGATGTAAGGAGCGAGACAAGCTTCGATAAGGCACTTGCTTGTTCATGTCCCCTTCTGCGTCCGCCTTCAGAAGAGCAGAGGGTGGGTGACCTCAGCAAAATTGTGCATGAGGCGGCGGAGGTACGAGAACAGGGCCACGAAGCTCCGGACATCTTTAGCACATGTTGGCACGGGAAACTTCTGTATACAGCAAGAGCTTTTCCCGGGTCTGGGCGCACACCAGAAGAATGAACAAGTTGAGCGAGGATAGTAATTTAGCGGCGTCCGAAGTGACATTTAGACGAATTAAGTTGAAGGCCAGCATTAGGAAAAGCAGTAAGAACGAGCGAGCGGCACTCCGGGTGCGTGGCAAATGTAGGAGCAAAAATTACGGCGTCATCTATGTAATAAATACAGATGAACCGCTTGAGGTTATCAAGGAGTGTGTCCATCATGCATTCACAAGTATATGGAGCATTACATAAGCCGAGTGGTACAAATTTGAACTTGTATAGGCCATCAGGTGTTATAAAGGCGGTTTTCTTTCGGTCGATGTCGTCGACGCAGTCCGCCAGTAACCGGAACCAAGGTCGATGAAAGAAAAGTACTTCGCACCATGGAGGTAGTCGAGGGCGTCATCAACGCGTGGTAGAGGATAAACGTCTTTATTGGTGATCTTGTTAAGGTGCCGGTAATCCACGCAGAAGCACCAGCTGGCGCCCTTTTTAACTACAACGACAGGGGACGCCTAAAGACTGGATGATGGTTCAACGATTCATCGAGAGAGAATCTTCAAGACCTATGTTTGAATGACTTGTCGTTCATGCAAGGACCGACGGTATGGTCGCCTGTGATTAGGGTGTGCGTCACCCATGTCAGTATGGTGTGTCGTGAGAGAGGTCTGGCCTAAAGGGCGACCCAGGTCAAAAATGTCGCTGAATGCGGAGAGCAGCTGGCATAAGTAGTTGGCGTGGTGAGGCGGAATTCGGGAGCAATAACGTTTGTGGGCTTAGGAAGGACAGCCGGCAAAGAAGAAGAGTCAACGGGAGACGACGTAATATAAGCAGCTGAGGCTGAAAACAGGCAAACTTGGGGGGAAGACGGCGTACCTAAGGCTATGCCTTGTGGTAGGACGTGGTCACTGATTGCGAAGTTGACGAGATGAAGGCTGATAGAGTTGTTCCTGTTACCGACGACGGTTTGCGGAAGAGCCACGTGATGAGAAAGGAGGACTTCCGCGAGAGGGGACACAACACAGTCACCATCAGGCACAGATGGATCTGTATAAAGCAGGACGCTGGCCATGGCTTGTGGGGCAACTCCCATGTGCTCAGCGAAGCAGAGCCTGCTGGGAACTTCCTCGGGAGGGTCAGGACAAAGTAAATCAAGGGGAACTCCAGCGAGCAGTAGATAAGGGCGGAGTGAGTGAATAGGAAATGAAGGCCTAGAACAACGTCATGGGGACACTCTTAAAGAACAGTAAAGAAAACACATGTTTGGCGGCCACAGACACCAACGAGAGCGGCACACATTCCTATTCTGGTCAGTGTTCTTCCGCTAGCGAATCGCACAAGACAGGGCGCCGCAGGTGTCAGGACGTAAGTGAGGGAGCTGTCTACAAAGCTGGTCGCTCATCACATAGATGTGCGCGCCTATACAAGCAGATCAAGTAAATACATCACATCAAGTAAATTCCTTTCCGTCGGTAAGGTAAGTAGAGCAATCGCAAACCCTGTCGCTCTAGCAGCGTCACCTCTCCAAGCTACACCCGTCAGTTTCATGTAGAGTGCAGGTACATGGGGGACGCAGAACGGCAAATAGTGGATGAGCGAGACAGCGGTCGTCGTGGTGAGGGTGAACGACTCTGCCGTACAGATGAGGACGCCTGCGTAGAGTTGTATGGCTCTGTGAAATCTTGCGGTGATAGACAAGTACCTGGCGAGTGGCGGGAAGGTTGGAGCGCAGTCTCATATTGGCATGACGTCCAGGAATTGCGGCAGTGGCAGAAAATGTGGCCAACGTGCCGGCACTTGATACATATCGGCCGGTCATCGAATGTTCGCCATCCTGCTGGCTTCCGAAAAGGCCGACAAGGGTACTGGCCTCGCGAAGAAGATATCGTAGGAAAATGTAGGTGTCCGCTCGGTTGACGGAATAGAGAGACTGAATTCCATGGTTCTCCAACTGGTCGCACACAACAGACTGCACAAGGTAACTCGTCAGTCGGCAATAGTTCGAAGAGGTCTTGAAGCCAACCGGTGCCGCGGCTACGACCTTCCGTCGAACGATACGGACAAGGCTTTCACCGCCTGATTCGCAGAGCGAAAGTCCTCGCACGAAGACGAAGCAGCCGTATTTTGTAGACGGATCAACTGGTGTGCGATGGAAATACCTTTTGCTTCTTCGATGCGTCGACATTCATTAATAACGTCGGCTATGGTGCAAAAATGCACGAAAAGATGACAAGCATCGTCTGCTATGCCCTACAGTACGTGGTTTACTTTGTCTTCTTCTGACATGTTCTCCTCAACCTTGCGGCAAAGGACGATAACTTCCTGGATATATGTCACATGATTCGGTCGACGCCTCTACGCGGGACCCAAGTCCCCTTTTCGCAGCTCGCTGACGGCCAACAGGTTTCCCGAAGAACTCGGGGAGCTTTTGCTTACATTGCTCCCAGCTTGTCAGTTCTTCCTTGTGGTTTCGAAACCAGATTCATGGCATTCCTTTCAGGTAGAAAATTATGTGAGCCAGCATAACACTTTTGTACCACCTGTTGTGAGCGCTGATGCTCTTGTGCATTTAGAGCCGCTCATCGACATCAAAATTGTATGTCCCGGAAAACGTTCCTCGGTCGCGGGACTGCGACGAGATGACTGTCGACGTTCAACCTCTTCTAACAATATAAGCGCTTATGGCACTTAGTAGGAACATCGGTGGTGCATTAAACAATGTTTTGGCCAGGGATCGGCGGTGAAGTCACATTTCACTTCAGGAGCAAATTGTTTTCCACCTTCCCGGCAGAGGGAAAATTAGGGCTGTCTTTTTTAACCTTCACTTCGTGCAGGCTCCTGTAAAGGAGTGTAGTGCTGGGCAGAGTTATGACGTCGTGTGTTGCACTTGGCTCGCTGGGCTGTAGCCAATCGCAGCAGACTGCGCGTCGTCTTCTGCATCAGCAGACGAAAAGCACCTGACTTCGCACTTACCGGCTGCATATTTCAGTGTTAGCGGCGGCAACACCCAAGAGAGCGTCGCATCGAGCTTTACTCGTAGCCGCTTGCCATCAACCATTGCAAGAGCAGGGATCGCGTCACACACGCTGGTATAGGGGACTCACGACGACGCGGATGACCGTAGCATTCATTACCCGCATCAGGCTACCCCGAAACTAAACTCCAGTGTACCATTTTTCTTTCGTCAACAAATATAGACAAACTGCAGCTAAATACATGCATGGCGAATGCGCAGAGCACGAAGTCAGCGCGCAGTCTGAAACAGCCTGCACCATCCATGAGCGAAATAATTTTACCTTCTTGGAAGATTAGCTCACCTCCCTCTGTGACACATGGTCACGCAAGCACTTCGCTACCGTCTTTGCAGCGAGCATTTATTATCGTCGCTGTATCACTAATATTGTTGGACGTCCGCTGCTTGCATTCATCGAAAGCGCAGTGTAGAAAGCGTAGTTTTCATGCTACACTATAAAAAATGACTTCGTGTAGGTAGGCGGAGCTACACTATTCTACGGCAAGTAAACAGTAAACAATTCCGACTTCCTACACTAACTACACTCACGCAGCCAGTGTAGATAAAAAAAATAACCCTGTTGCTTCAAGGAGCACCGAATTTAAACCGTAAGGCGATTGATTAGAGCTGGCGTTGGAACTGTAATTGCAGAGCAGGTGTGATTCACTCTGCACGCAGTAGCTTCTTGAGAGGCAGCAGGGATGGAGAAGGAGTGCAATGCGTGTGCACGTCTTGAGTGTGCATGCGCGTGTACTTGAGTTTGTGTGTTCACCCGTGCTTTTGTCTCCGTATTTTAGTCTGCGTGCGCACGAGCGCGTTTATGCGTCTGCGAGCATACGCGCACTTGTGTATGAGTGCATTTCCGTGTGAGTGCGTGCGCACATTTTTCTTCGTGTGTACATGCGTGGGCGATTGTTAATCTGCATGGAGGCCAACGTGCCTGTTATCTGTGCGTCTCTATGCTTGAGAGAGAGAGAGAGGGGGGGGGGGTGAATATCTGTGTGTATAGGTTTGCGTGAGAAGCTAGCATTTCCTTACTTGCACCTACTCTCGGATGCAAATGAAATATAGACATTAGAATATGGTGCTTTTACGTGTCAAAATCACAATCTCATTATGAGGCACACCGTAGTGGGAGACTCCGGAATAATTTCGACCACCTGGGGCTCTTTAACATGCACGTGAATCTAACTACACAGGTGTTTGCGTATTCCACCCCCACCGAAATGCGGCCGCCGTGGCCGGCATTTGATCCCGCGACCTCGTGCTTAGCAGCCCAACACCACAGGCACTAAGCAAGCACGGCGCGGATATAGCGTTTAATTGAATCTTATTTATATCCACAGAGACAAGAACGAATGGCACTGCCTTTATAATATTATCACTTTCTGAAAGCGAAACCGAAGCAAAAAGAAAAAAAAATATTAGGAGCCATTCCACTCTGCGAAGATGGATGACCAGCTATGCTGTACCACATCACACAGGATTAGACAAGGGGTCTTGTACTTATTTTCACCACTTGGTAATGGTAGTCACGATAGCCTTGTGATTACTGTGATATATACGGGTTGGTCCGGTTACAAACATAGACAGAAACTTGGCCAAAGTAGAATCTATGCACGACCGTTGTTGCTTAATTGAGTTACTTCGAGTGGTGTAGCACTCCAAACCAAATTCTTCATGCACAAACTCAGTTAACCATTTATTTTCTTGTTTTGAAATGCCCACATTGAAGTCTTCAATGATGATCACAAAGGTAGTGTCATCGCGGCTAACCAATGCAAAGTGCGTGGTAATGAACTTCTCAGTACCACACTTGGGTGTGCCTGAATATACATATATAGACAGTGGATATCATAATTTCGTCTTTTGTTTGTACGGCACAGACAACTCCAGAGTCTGTGCCTTTATCCTCTTACGAGTCATGTTGTATGGTTGTACATAGATTTCCTCCTACGCATATACGGCAATGCCTTCTGCGCGTAGGCCATGTGCGGTTCACAAATGATTCCAGAATGCCAATCGACGTGAAACAATGCATCTTTATTATTATTATTATTATTATTATTATTATTATTATTATTATTATTATTATTATTATTATTATTATTATTGGCGGAGCACTTGAAGCCTGCTTCACCTCCGCCGCATGACAGCCCGATACTTGGCAACCTACAGGATCGGCCTAAATTCTTGCTCCCTGACACGACAAATGCATTTCGGGGCAGAGGTACACAGCTTCGCTGTGAAAGCGCCTGCACAGTCAGTATTGCCGCCCTGTATTTTGTCTCGATGGCACCATCACCATCGGCACGCGGTCCCGCGAGGAGCTGCTAGCGGTTCGCGTTCGTTATCTTCCTTGCCGCTTGACGGCGATGACGCGCTAAATCTGCACCATCATTGCGCCGTGCATCCCTTCTTCGACCAAGCAAGCTTCCGGCGGCACACTTTCGCTGCTGTATTGTCATTAAAGGTTTAAGCTGCTTGATTTCGAAAAAAAAGGCAAATGTACTATCGGCCAAAAAAGTAAACGGACCACGGCACCGCTGGCCGGAGCGGCTGCGGGGCCGCACCGGGGCGCTGCTATCTCGCTCCGCGCGCTGACGGCGAGAGTGCCCCGAGTGACGCCAGACTTCGCCCTCTCTCTCTTACGGATCCTTGTCACGCTTGATAAATTTCTAGTGCGCCGTTCGGTTGCTCTGCTGCTGACGGTCGCGACGAAGGGGACTGTGCATCGCCGGTAGTTTAGCACATGGCGCTGTCGAACAGTAGTGGACGGCCGCGGGGCGTCAAACCGCGCCACTGAGAAGGAACGAAGACTCGTTCTTAATGTTGTTTTGCTTATATTCACCATACCTCTCATATGAGTGCATTTCGCTGGCGTCCACCGCTTCTCGATTTTAGACAACACAACGAAAGCAGCCGCAGCGGCGGCTACGGTGACGCGCGCTTGCAGGTGCCAAGCTTTACTGCCGGCGCGGGTTCTCTGTCGATATTACTTTTCCGGCATTGTCTCCAGCAGAGGGTTTATTAACTATAGCAGTGCGCCTCTTCACACTGCTTTAATTCGCTACTACAATACACAGTCCGTTATGAAACTTTCCTTATAAAAGTACCGTCAGAAAGAGATGATTGGAAAGACTATAATCGGAAAGACAAGTCGCTCGTGAAAGTTTATTCACGGAAGAAAATAAAAATTGGGGTTCCATGCGTTGAAGAGGTCCTCAATGGGATGAAAATTCGCCGTCGTCCGCGATTACTTGGCCTACTCGCCTTGGCATCGAGTCATAGAGCGCGGCCACTAGCTCCGGACGTCCGCGTGGTGCTTCCCACCCTTCTTTCGCGGTATGATGCAGCTGATCCGCGCGGTGCCACAGCAAAGGGGCCAATAGGACACCGGCGTTCAATATTTCCTTTTTATTCTCTGGAACGGTGTCGGCGACGCGCTTCGTAGTGCGCGCTGCTATCCAGATATGGTTGTGTCCAGCCATTGGACACTGGAAGACTAGGAAATGTTTAAAAACGAGAACGGTCGCATTCGTTTCGTCGCAAAAATGCCATCCCGGGTACCGATCGAGGAGAGAAGGCGCATCGTGCGGCTTAGCATAGAACGTGTCCCTCAGCGTGAAATCTGCCGCCGCACTAGGAGGAGCAGAACATCGGTGAACCGCATTATTCAAGCCTATAGGGATGAATACGGCAGAATTGCTGATGCTCAGCGCAATGGGCGGCCAAGGCTTACAACGTTGGAAGAGGACCAACAGATAGTTGCTGCCGCTGTTGTTGACCCCTTTCTGAACGCCAGGGAAATTCGCGACGCACTGGACCTCAGTTGCTGCAGCGAGACTAACAGGAGCAGACTGCGAGAGGCAGGTCTCATGAACTGCGTTGCCGCTCAGAAGCCGCACCTGACGACGAAGCAGAGGGAAGAGCGACTGAATTTTGCCCGAGCGTTCGAGCAATGGACTGCAGAGGAGTGGCGGGAGGTCATCTTCACGGATGAGTCAACGTTCAGCACACGCTGGGACCAACAGCAGCGTCTGTGGCGTCCGTTGAACAGCAGGTACGACCTGTCCTCCTTGCAGCTGAGGGAAGTTGCGGGTAAAGTTTGCATAGCTAGTCAGTGCTAAAAAATAGGGATTGTTTGCAACGCATACTAGCCTTAAGAATGCTGTACAGCCTCATTTCTCGTCTTACTGCATGACTACACGTAGGCGCAGTATTGACTACGAAGTGTTTCTTTTGCGTCATTGCATATCAGCGAGCTGAATGTTAGACAGCTAGGGTATGATTTAAGCCTTCATTATTTTCTTTTCTACAGCAGAGTGAGGTGGCTGCGCGTTAAGTTTTGTACGCGACATATGTTAATGACTGCTCTCTCATATGCCCAGATATGACCCCGGCCACATCCACAGCGTGCTCAGCAGCGGCCGCTGCTCGGTTAGTGTTTGGGGCGCCATCAGTAAGGACGGCCTTGGCCCACTCGTGCGGATTGAGGGCTCGTTCACTGGCTCGAAGTACTGCGAACTCCTCGTCAAGCACTTGATTCCATACGTTCTGGACGGGCCATTCCGGGACGGGTGCTACATGTTCCAGCACGACCGCAGCCCTGTGCACAAAGCCCGCGCTGTGAGTGCACTTCTGGAGAGCTACGCCGTGCGTCAGCTTCCGTGGCCGCCTAACGGGGCTGATCTTAACCCCATCGAGAACATTTGGGCAATGTTGAAGAAGACTCTTGCCTCGCGGCGCCTGTGTCGTGGCACAGCGGATCAGCTTTGGCATGCCGTGAAGGAAGAGTGGGAAGCACTACGCGGACGTCCGGAGCTAGTGGCCGCGCTCTATGACTCGATGCCAAGGCGAGTAGGCCAAGTCATCGCAGTCGACGGCGAATTTTCATCCCGTTGAGGACCTCTTCAACGCATGGAACCCCAATTTTTATTTTCTTCCGTGAATAAACTTTCACGAGCGACTTGTCTTTCCGATTAGTCTTTCCAATCATCTCTTTCTGACGGTACTTTTATAAGGAAAGTTTCATAACGGACTGTGTATTGTAGTAGCGAATTAAAGCAGTGTGAAGAGGCGCACTGCTATAGTTAATAAACCCACTGCTGGAGACAATGCCGGAAAAGTAATATCGACAGAGAACCCGCGCCGGCAGTAAAGCTTGGCACCTGCAAGCGCGCGTCACCGTAGCCGCCGCTGCGGCTGCTTTCGTTGTGTTGTCTAAAATCGAGCAGCGGTGGACGCCAGCGAAATGCACTCATATGAGAGGTATGGTGAATATAAGCAAAACAACATTAAGAACGAGTCTTCGTTCCTTCTCAGTGGCGCGGTTTGACGCCCCGCGGCCGTCCACTACTGTTCGACAGCGCCATGTGCTAAACTACCGGCGATGCACAGTCCCCTTCGTCGCGACCGTCAGCAGCAGAGCAACCGAACGGCGCACTAGAAATTTATCAAGCGTGACAAGGATCCCTAAGAGAGAGGGCGAAGTCGGGCGTCACTCGGGGCACTCTCGCCGTCAGCGCGCGGAGCGAGATAGCAGCGCCCCGGTGCGGCCCCGCAGCCGCTCCGGCCAGCGGTGCCGTGGTCCGTTTACTTTTTTGGCCGATAGTACATCAAAAGCGGACTGGACGCAAGGAACGTACTCACGGAGCGATGCTATTGATCACGTTATCACAAAAGACTGGGCTCGGTCAGGTCGCCCTTAAAGACGGTCTTTTTCAGCGTCAGTTATGCTTTCAGAGTTTATCTCTAAAAGATTTGTAAAATAGAAGCATGTTTATTAATTATTCGCTCAGCTAGGTAGTCTGGAGGACTGGCTCCAAGCTACTCATGTCCGTTACCCGTCTAAGATCAATTATTGGCAATTTAATTATCGTACCTTCGTTTATTACGCAAACAACTGCTCAGCTTACTCCGTATCTAGAGGCTACCAATTTCAACACTCGAATGATAGCAATAATGTCAGCAAGATTTACATTGCTCTATCAAGGTTTGGCGCCGTTAAAAAGTAACTGCCTGGATATTCATGGTGCAGTACGCTTCTGATAAAGCAGGTGCAAATGCTTCGACGGGTTTTCTTGGCGCAATTCAAGTTCATCAACTTAAGCACATGCGCCCAACAGTACACTTCTGCTTTTACGACGGACTCTCCTACGTTATACAAGAAGCACTTCAGCGCTACGGTATATCACACAAGGTGTGCGAGAACATTTTGCGCGCTCCCGATTACATATATGAGCGTTGGTGGCATCAGGCTCGGCTTCCTGGCGTCATTAAGAATAAAAACAGCTGCCTGGCGGAAATCAATGCAAAATTATTATGGTACATTGTATCAAATGCAGTAGCGCGCACGTGTGTGTTAGAACAAAAAGTACTGAAGTATTGGGATGAGTGCTTTGCGGAACATATTTTAACTGGCTATTGTGAACACATAAAGAAAAAAATACCGCGATTTTTTTCTAGAATTATTGCTGATATACCTATGCAGTCAATGGAAACATGAGTTCCGACCTAGTGCCCGTGGTGGAAGCAGCCCCAAACCGCAAGGGTACATTGGCAGACGAAATATTGGTTAACTAGGGCGAAAGTCTGAAGTGGCTCGTTGCAATGGCTCATACCCGAAAGAAGAACGACATAATCAGGAATGGCTCATACCCTCGTAAGCAAGCAAATATGCAATGGCTGAATATGAATGAAGAAACAAGAGGAAAAAAGAACGAAGGAAAGAAAGAAGGAACAAAAGAACGAAAGACAAAAGAAAGAAAGAAAGAAAGAAAGAAAGAAAGAAATCTTATTTTGTTGTAGCGCAAGCTGAACAAGGTCAACAGAAAGGCACATCTGACACACACAGCGCTAACTTTCAACAACAGATTTATTTCCCGTTCTCGTTGCTATATATACACCCTCGAAACGTCATACAGCCCGTGTGTCGTCCTTGTTCAGCTTGCGCTACAACAAAATAAAATATGCCGTACCAACAAGCCGCTATAGCTATCCTCATCGACAGAGGGAAAGTGAAAAAAATCATGAGCCAATCCACTCCGTGAAGGTGGTTGACCAGCGAAGCTGTCTAGCACAGGAGACGGAGGTGACACATAATTTTGAACAAAAGGAACAAACTCATTTATTGTCCTGATGGGTCGTCATTATTTCCCTCGCAACTGCAGTCACATTCTTTGATAATGTCAAATCGATGCACGTACGCCGCAGGTTGTCGGTTGGGCCGCATCAGTGTGGCATCGCAAGGGATCTGTCTGCAACACGGAACGCGGAACCGCTCCCTTTTCGGTACCCACACATACACATTGAAATCACCGACGACAACAGAGGCAGTGTCATCGCAGCTAATTCACGCAAAGCGAGTAGCCGTGAACCTTACGGGACTATGAGTCATTACATTTTTTATTGCTTACTGGGGTATGAGCCATTGCTCACGGGGGTGTGAGCCATTGATGATGACATTTTTCGACATGCTGTTTTGTATGTTGTATGCGTGATTAGAAAGAATTTAAGCACTGTTCGCTTCACTTTGCTGAGTTTTTGTAGCCTCTGCCTTACGGGGCTATGAGGCATTGCATTTTTTGCTTGATCGGGAGTTTTCATATTGCTATACGATTTTGTCATTGACACTTTTCACCTAATTATAATATTTGAGAATTTGATTAATTTATTAAGGCTAATTATCTAATTATGCCAAAATAAAAAAAAATATCTGATTATCTTCAAGCGATGGCAAACATTGTCTTGAGTCTGTTCAGGTACGTTGCATTTGCATATTTTTAATGTTTGGCTCAAGTTACGTGGGACACCCTGTATATACGCATAGGTATATGCGAGAACAGTGTGCGCGCTCCCAATTACATATATTAGCGTTGGTGACATCAGGCTCGGTTTCCTGGCGTCATTAAGAATAAAAACAGCTGCCTGGCGGAAATAAATGCAAAATTATTATGGTACATTGTATCAAATACAGTAGCGCGCACGTGTGTGTTAGAACAAAAACTACTGAAGTATTGGGATGAGTGCTTTGCGGAATATATTTTAACTGGCTATTGTTAAAGAAAAAAATAAAGAAAAAATAAAGAAAAAAATACCGCTCTTTTTTTTTCTAGAATTATTGCTGATATACGTATGCAGTCAATGGAAGCATGAGTTCCGACCTAGTGCCCGTGGTTGAAGCAGCCCCAAACCGCACGGGTACATTGGCAGATGAAATATTGGTTGATTAGGGCGAAAGTCTAAAGTGGCTCGTTGCAATGGCTCATACCCGAAAAAAGAACGACATAATCAGGAATGGCTCATACCCTCGTAAGCAAGCGAATATGTAATGGCTGAATATGCATATACATTGTTTGACTACGCGTATGACTTGCTGTTGAATTGACACCATGTAATTATCCGTCTTTTCATTAAACACCATAATTCCCGATTTCTCTCTGCTAAACTTAAGGCCTAGGTTTGTCGCTGAGTAGCCACAAACATTCGCTCGTGTATAAATCACATTCATTCTCGCTGGTGGCAGAATGTCGTCATCACACAACATTCCGGGAACCTTTTGTTGCGCGATTTGTCAATTACTCATGCAAGATAAATCAGACCCTAATTCACTGTTCTGATTCCTGATGACGCCAGAAAACCAAGCCTGATGCCGCGAACGCTCAGAAATCTATTAGGGAGAACAAATAATGCTACCGCACACCTTTTGTGATGTACCGTCGCGCTGAGGCGTTTCTTGAACAATGTAGGAGAATACGTTGTAAAGACAGGGGTGCATGGTTGGATGCATGTCTTCTAAGTTCATCAACTTGAATTGCGCCAAGAAAACCTGTCCGAGCATTCGCACCTGCTTTATTAGATGCCTACTGCACTATCAATATACAGGTGGTCTTTTTTAACGGCACCAAATTTTAAGAAAGAGATCAACGTAAATCTTCCTCACATTATTATCATTCGAGTGTTCAGACGGTAACCTCCGGATACGGAGCAAGTTGAGCAGTTGTGTGCGTAATTTACGAATGTATGTTGATTATCTTTTAAATAATTGATCTTGGGTGGCTAAAGCGAATGAGTAGTTTGGAACCTGTCTTCGACATTGTGTAGTTGAGCGAATATATGCTGATTAAACATGATCCTGTAAGAGTAAGAACAAATATTTTGCAATTAAGCGCTCTCTGAAAGCCTAACTGACGCGGAAAAAGGTCGAGGGTAACATCGACCTGACCGCTTCCATACTTTTGAGATAGTAGACAGTTTTAGTACTGCGTCATGGCGATAGGTACGCAGCAGGCAAGTGCTTTGCAGAACGTAGGAGCGCGCGTCGCGTTGGGGCTTTTAGTACTGCGAAATGCCTACGTACGTAGGAGAGCGAGCGTTAAGCCCAGACCACACGTACGCTTGCGGACGCGCGCAAGCTCGCGTTCACGCGCCCACGCATGCGCACACGGTGCAGCATGGCTCGTACGCGTCGAAACGCGGCGTGATCTCGGGGAACAGCTCCTCTCTGTTATCGCGCGCTTGGGTTGCCTCGCGTCGGCGCGCCTGGCTACGCAGCTACGGCGCGGAGCGTTCAACTCTCAGTGAAGCAGATTTATATCGTGCAAGAATGTGGTTCTTCCTTCCTTTTTGCACTGATCTAACAGATATAAAAATATAACAATTACGTTTATAAATATCGAAGCATCTTGAAACGCTGTCAGTAACAAAGTACGAAGCAGCGCCTGCCGAGGCGCCTGTGAGTGAGCCCAGTGAGCGCGCGCTGTCGCGCGTCTTTGTGGATGCAAACCACCATTACTCGCGAGGCGCGGCAGGCGCTAGGCGCGCGGACGCGAGCTAGCGCGCGTCCGCAAGCGTACGTGTGGTCTCGGCTTTAGACGCCGGGCGCGTCGGAGCGCATTGGCCGCGTCCGCCAGTACGTCGAACCGTCGGTCGAACAAGACGCTGTTGATCTCGCTAACGTGATGTAATGTGTGGGCGCGTTCCCGCTTCGTCGAACTATATTTAGGCCTTGAAGAGACTGTACTTTTAATACGGATGAAATACACGAATCATATCGAGAAAAATAAAAACCGAGTTCTAACTTTCTGAGGCTGGCAACGTCATTTGCGACGAACTGTACCAAAAGCAGCAAAAACAAACAGCACACACTGAACGCTTTCTCAAAAACAAATTTCCTATTTTTGCTATGGATTCCCGCCGTGCAGATTCCGGGAATAGCTTCTGCGCGTTCACTTCACGCAGCAAACCCAAATCGTAGGCCATTGAAAAGTACAGCCTTCCGCCTTTGACGCAGCCATTTTGGGAAACTCTTTTGTCTGGCGCTCTCCCGAACAAACGAGAACCACGAGAGCAACACGCAAGGCTCCCTACGTACGCACGCAAGAATCGGATGCGTCCGTACGCAGCGGCCGCGTACGCATCACGCATTGTGCGTGGAAGCAAGATAACGAAGTTGAACTGCTTGGCAGCCTCTTACGGGCCGCGCCAGCCAAGGGCGGCATTAAGCTATGTTCACACTACGGTCGTAACGCGCGTAACAGCTCTTTCGGCGTATCGAACGTAACGGCTGTAAAAAACGTTACGGCAGTTAGGCCGGCACCTTTGTTCACATTTACTGCTGCGTAAATTACGGCTTTTACAACAGGCCAATCAAATTTGGAGCTGCAGAATTGACGTCACCAGCGGTCCAATATGGCTCTTGTCAACATGCGAGCGCTGGCCAAGATCGAAGAAGTTCACGCTATAAAACAAACTTATAGTCATGTATTCAATCGCCCAAAGACGACGAAGGCGACGCAGAAGGGTTTGGGTGCGGCAAGTATTTCTCGACAGGGCCGTGGACGGCGATTTTCACAACCTTTTCGCCAAGCTCCGAGTTGGTGACGCTGCGATGTTTCATAACTTCATGCGCATGTCGCCCCAGCAGTTCCGCTTCCTTGAAAACCTCGCGAGACCACTCATCGAAGTTCGGAGCACGCATCTGCGGCCACCGATTTCTTCGGCGGATAAACTACAAGAACTGAAAACAGTCTCGCAAGGCGCACTGCACAAATTTTCACGAACACAGCCAACCTCATAGTGCGCACGGAATGGCGGAATGGCACTTCCCGCGCCCGGAGCTGTCTGCAGACGGGAGGACGGAAGTGTCGTCACCGGTTGTTGAAAACCGAAAGCTTATCGGTCATTGGCTGTGTCGCAACGGTTGTAATATCACAGTCGTAAATGTTGCCGATTTTGCCCACGATTTTCGCGTGAATTGCGCACGTTCGTACCGTTACGTTCGCAGTCTGAACTAGACGCATGCGCTTGTTGCGCTTCCGCTTACGCATGTTACGAAAAATCGGCGCCTTACGAACGTAGTCTGAACAGAGCATTACTGACATCGCAGGCGCTTTCTTTTTTTCGATTTCGCTTTCAGAAAGAGATAATACTACAAATGCAGTGTCATTTGTTCTTGTCTCGTGGATTTAAACACAGGCTTTAATGGTCTCCACATCGCGTTTGTTTCCAAGAGTAGGTGTAAACAGGAAAATGTTCGCTCATACCCGCAAATACGCAAATACCCTCGCACGCAGACACACGCACTCTCTCTTTCTCGCACGAGCACACACTCTCTTCCTCATATGCATTCACACGCCCTCTTCATCGCGCGCATCGTACGCACAGATATCCATGCGCACACAAACACGCACACTTATGTCCGCAAGCATGCATGCTGAAACACGAACAAGCACGGTCGCACACGTGCACATTCACACTCCGCCATGCATGTGCCGCAAGCAGGCAAGCGCGCACACACATGCACTAACACGCAGATGCAGGCATGCACACACGCCGCGAACGCTCACACACACATACGCGCACTCGCATGCAAGCATATGCACATACGGAGGCACTAGCACGCGCACACACTCTCCCCTGGCACGCACACACACGCACACTATCTCTCTCCCTCGCGCATACACACGCTCTCTTTCCCTCGCACACACACACACACACACACACACTCTGTCTCCCTCGCACACAAACGCACTCTCCCTCACACGCACGTACTCTCTCTCCATCCGTCATACGCACACACACACACACACACACACACACACACACAATACGCACGCACAGATATCCATGAGCACACAAACACGCACACATTTGTTCGCAATCCTGCATGCTGAAACTCGAAAAGCACACGTTGGCACGCGTACACGTTCACACACGCCCACGCATGCACCGCAAGGGCGCGCACAAGCACACACACACGCAGGCACGCACATACGCCGCGAACGCTCACACGTCGCGAACGCTGTTAAGAACGGCCAGCTGCAGTGCAAGTTTTGCCAACCAGTTGCGACTGTGGAGGCAACATTCCGGGAGCGTCGCCGCACACCTCTAGCCACGGCGTGACTAAGTCGACTGTGTGTGAACAACAATACGTGCGTCCTCGACTCTCCGTCGCTGGAGCCGAGTTTGGCGAAGTCGCCATTGTAACTAAACGGGCTCGGCGGACCAACTATTGTTACTGAGCCGCGGGAACGTCGACTGACACCCCTTCCCACGCGCCGACCAAGACGCCAGACAATGGGCGGCCGGCGGGCGCACTGCAGTTCGGGGAATAAATGCCCCTACGGTACCGGGTCGTCTCCCCTACGGTGCTTCATCTCCCCTAGGGTGCCTGGTCAACGCGCCTACAGTGCTTGGATGGCCGTTTCCGTCACCTGGATATCGGGAGAGGACCGAGTGTTTAAAAACCGCTGTTGTGCGGCTGCTCAGGACCCTCTCTCTCAAGCAGTCATGTTAGACTGATGTACTTTCTCAAGCAGTCATGTTAGACTGATATAAATACTATAAATAAACCCATATTTCTCGTTCTCGATGAGAAGCAGTCCATCCCTTCATCAACGTCCTCAGCGTGGATAAGTTGGACGACGGCATGGGCCAGCTACCTTCTAGTTCATGCCCGACTCCAATCTTGACAACGGATCACGCGCGATGGGATTGAACCCCCAATCATAACAACGCATACACGCACTCGCACGCATGCAAACGCAAACACGGAGGCACACGCCCGCACACTCATACACAGAGCGAACATGCGCATAGAACCATACCCAGGCACGCTCAAGACATGCACACGCATAACCACTCTGTACCATCTCGGCTGCTTCTCAAAAACCTGCACGTGCCAACAGGCTGCATAACACTCCCTCTACCAATACCTTCTCAATGCCAACTGTAATAAATCGCTTTGTGGTTTAAATTTGGCGCTTTTTCAAGCCAATTTGCCCTCTGGCGGGAGGGTGCAAAACGATTTTCCCCTATCGTTGGACTTCACCGCCCCTTTCTGACTTTCTTTAACTGCTTTAACGTACCACCAATGTTCCGACTAAGTGCCAAAATGCATATGTTGCTAGAAGGGACTACCCTCTTGTTGTATTCAGTTAAAACTTTTTGACCCTCACCCTATATTCTGGAATATAATTTAGAAAAAAAAATTCCCATTGAGTTGCACTTGGCGTTGCTGTGAAGTTCTGAAGGAGAATGTCCAGAATTCCTGGACATGATTACAAGACTGGACGCCTCCACAAGGACGCTGACTATCTTTCGCGTCACCCCGTAGATCCTCCCGATCCTGTTGCGCATGATCCCGTGACCTGCGTGATGGCTTTTACTGACATGACTGACATGCGCGCTGAACAACAACGCGACGCATCCTTACAGTCCATAATCGCCGGAGTGCAATCTGGAAGCACCGACGGCACGTTCCACATGTTCGTGCTGCATGATGGCATCCTCTACCGCAGCAATATCAACCCTGACGGCCCTGAGTTGCTCTTTGTCCTTCCTCGCCATCTGCGACCCGTCGTTCTCGAACAACTTCACGATGCACCGACGGCGGGACACCTTGGAGTTTTGCGTACATACGACTGCGTACGACGCCGGTTCTTCTGGCCGGGTCTCTACCGCTCTGTGCGTCGTTATGTCGCAACTTACGAATTGTGTCAGCGCCGGAAGAAACCTCCTCTGCCACCTGTCGGACGACTCCATCCCATTGAAGTTCCCTCTGAACCGTTCTTTCGCGTATGCCTTGATCTGCTTGGCCCTTTTCCGACAACGACTAGAGGGAACAAGTGGATCGCCGTCGCTACTGATTACGCGACACGCTACGCGATAACAAAGACGTTGCCGACTAGTTGCGCAATTGACGTGGTCGATTTTCTCCTCCACGACGTCATTCTCCACCGCGGTGCACCTCGACAGTTACTTACAGACCGCGGCCGCTCGTTCTTATCTCGAGTTGTCGACGACCTCCTCCGCTCCTGTGCCACTGAGCACAAGCTGTCCACCGCCTACCACCCACAAACGAACGGTCTTACAGAACGTCTCAACCGAACAATCACAGAGATGCTGTCGATGTACGTCTCCAACGATCACCGCGACTGGGACGCCACGCTGGCTTACGTGACATTCGCGTGTAACTCGTCCCGACATAACACCGCAGGATATTCACCCTTTTATTTCTTGTATGGTCGCGACCCCACACTGCCGTTTGACTCCACCCTCCCTTCTGTCCCACGTGTTGCAACTGAGTACGCTCGTGAAGTCATCGATCGCGTTCACATGGCACGTCAAGTCGCCCAATCTCGTTTATTAGCCTCGCAGCGTATACAAAAAGAGCGTTACGACCGCTGCAATGGCGATGTTAAGTTTGCACCAGGTGCTTGGGTGCTGCTCTGATCACCATGTCGTCGGGTTAGCCTCTTCCAGAAGCTTCTCTCTCGCTACACGGCGCCTTATGAAGTCCTCCGCCAAGTTAACGACGTACACTACGAGATTTCGCCGCTAAACTTTGACGCATCCTCAAGTCAGACGCCTGTTCACGTCGTGCACGTTTCGCGGCTGAAGCCATACTTCGCTCGCAACTCTTCGCCTGCCATGCGCCTAGACGGCGCTTCGCCACCAGGGGGTCCTGTTACGGAAGGATGAAGGAAGAGAGAGGAAGGAGGAGATCGGAGACGCTGGCTATTGCGTGTTGTTGTTGGTCAGCCATCTTAACTACTCTGACTCATCCTGTATATATATTGTAAATATAGTTTTCATACACTCGCAACATCCCCGTAACAATATACTTGTAGCAGGTGTGAAGTCCTGAAGAATAGGGACTCTGCACACCCGCGAGGCGGGCGCGCGTGAGCGCTTATGCGTTCACGCGAAGTATCTGATCTTGTTGTGTGGCACTCTCCCCCTTGCACCTGTCACATAGCGCTTACTGAGGACTTAACATTCAACATAGCAAGCAATATGCAAAAGCCCTGATACGCCAGGCAGTTTCCCGAGTTTTTATTTCTCAGCAAGTTACTAAAATTGTATGTTCTACTTATGGTGCGTCAATAAAAATATGCTAAACTGTTCCCACACAGTAATGTGAATGTACAAAATGTCATCTGGGTAACGGTGGTTATAGCGCATTTTCGCGTTACACTAATATCCAAAAAATGTAGCGAATATCCAGCAGAAACATTTATATAACATATTTTCAACGTAAATAAGAGGACTTTGGCAGTACCGTTAACGTTATTTTCACATAAACTAGAGCAATCTCAACCTCTATTAGAGGTCTTGAATCTCCAACTGATAGATATAATGTACCTCCAGGCAATGTTCGTGCTTCATGGGGTCCATCACTACGTGCCGTAGAAATAACTGAAATTTCAAGCCAAACGCCCTTTGCCCTTCCTCTCGCAGCCGCCGAGCTCCCAACCGGAGGGGTGACATATAAGCGCTAGTGCGCTACGTACATGTATGTGCTGTGACGTCACTCATAGTGATACGTGGCATCCAGAATTATTCAAGGCAACATCTATTATTTGTGCAATCTGTTGCTATCAAGGGACTGACAAACGATTTTTAAGGACCTAGTTTTTTATGGTGCAACGCAAAGCTCTCCCTCGGTAGTGTTCACATCTGCAGCCGTTACTTCCAAAACCGCGTGGATATTTAGTAAGCAGAATTTTCGATCTGAGCAGCCTCCTTCAGCAACGCTGAGAAGTGAGAGCGATGTCAATAGCCCTGCTCGCAAATTGAGAAAGCCGCCAATCACTATGCCTTCACAGGAGGGAGCGTAACTGCGGTTAACCACCTACATTTTGACCTTTTCAACCACTTTCAAAAATAAAAAGCTGGTGCAATAACTTCGTGTTGTTGTACAGACATTTCCTATATTTGTACCGCATTTTTCCCCATTGATTGATTGATTCAAAGCTTTATTATGCCACTGAGCTGAGGTGCCCGCCTCTTACCCTTCACTCAGGTAGTGGGGGAGGAGGAAGCAGTGAGTAGAGAAGCCTGGGAGGCCTTACTCCAAAGCGTTTTCCCCCAATTACACGCCTACGTCATCGCTAGCTGGTGTTGCGACACCTGTTTCTCGAAGCTCGACCGGCGTTACTCTTGGGTAGCGTGGCGTTGTCGGCGGGCTGCAGGCGCCCTGTAGACCATAGCGATCAGGCAGGGACAAGACGATCTGTAGTGCGAAACTTGCACTGTTTATTCAATGGTTGGTGAATCGGATAAGAAGAGAATGAAGTTGAATGAAATTTAAAAGTACATTGCGGGGCCCCTTAAATAGGCCCACTAAAATCGTAGGCGCAATCTTGCTTAGGGCAACGTCACGTGACAGGCACTGCGTCTGGTTGTGGATGGGCCGCTGGTTCCCTCTCCCAGGTGACTTTTCACAAGCTTGCCTCCGCTGGTGGCAACCCGCGGGTCTTGGGGATCGTAGGCGGCTTGGTCCTTCCTCTTCTAGGCGTCGTTGGTTCGCGGAAAGGGTTTTCACACACACGCACAAAGGGGCATGTAAACGCGGCGTCCGCCAGACCGGCGACCACCTGGGACAACCATAACAAATTAGGAATCCACCCTCCGTTTCGATCAGGCATGGTGGTTGAGCATCCTTTTTGCCCGGAGTGTTACACGCCAACCGTAACAACATCTCCGGTGGGGGTGGAAGATACCGACGCGTAGGAGCCAGCAGCCACTGGGCGAGGGATCGGCGTTTCAGTATCAGAATTTCCTTCCGAGATGACGAACCCTTGGGTCGTAGCTGGTAGATCCCTGGGAGTCGTTCATAAGTCCTCGTGGCGCTTTTGTATCTTTTCTTCCTGGTCCGGTCCGGTGAAACTGGACTTGCAAACCGGTCTCGCAACTGTTCGTCTCCTGTTTGGGCAAGCAATCACCCCAGAGCAGTGCCGGACGCACAACCACAAAGCGGCGAGCACAAGGCCACCCTCCCCCAAGATACACCAGGTTTTACAAAAAAATAAAAGAAAACCCGCTACTGCTTTCCCATCCCTGTCGCGCGTCCTTCCCCCTGAACACTAAAAACAGCCATTTCTTGAAGCGCTCAGACGTGGTTACTAAATTCAGCTAACAATCAACTACAACTTCGCGATAGGAAAAAAATAACGTATGAAAAGAAATAAAAACGTAAAAATGCCACGGAAACCCGAGTGAGCATGAGGCTTTCGTTACTCTAGGGGCAAGGACTTAGACCGTCGGCAGTGCCGTTAAGCTTACCCTTCTTGTAGCGAATATCGAAGGTGTACTAATGAAGAGCCAAGCTCCAGCGCAAAAGACGAGCGTTTTTCGTAGACACGGACTGCAGCCATGTGAGGGGACAGTGGTCAGTCTCTATGGTGAACCTTTAACCAGCGATATAGCATGCTTTTATAGCTTCTGCACCGCCCATACTACGCAGGCGCATTCCTTTTCTGATGCACTGTATCCTTCCTCACGAACTGGAAGCTTTCTATTGGCATACAGTACGGGGTGTTCGTTTTCGTTATCTTAGCACCACCCCCATACACCGGTCCTATACCCCCATACACCGGTTAGCACCACCCCCATACACCGGTCGCTGGCATCACACTGAAGAATGAATGGCTTAGAGTAGTCGGGCGCGTTCAACACTGGCTGACTCGTTAGTGCTTTCTTCAGCATACTAAAAGCCTTTTCTTTTTCGTCATCCCACTTTACCGTTTGCGGTTCCGTCTTTCTGAGAGCATCTGTTAAAGAACCTGTAATCTCGGAATAACGCGTGTTATACCTTTGGCAATACCCTGCCAAACCAAGGAATCACCTGATGTCCCGCTTGGTGCTAGGTTGCGGGAAGTTGTCTATTGCGGTCAGTTCAACCTCGGAAAGCCGTCGATGTCCTTGCCCTATTAGGTGACCTAGATAAGCTACCTCTGCGAGCCCTAATTGGCATTTGGGAGCCTTGACAGTTAAGTTGGCCTCTCGTAGACGACACAACATGGTTCGCAGGTGTTGCATATTGTCCGCCCATGATAAAGAAAAGATTGCAATGTCATCGAGATACGGAAGTGCAAAGTCCTCCATTCCCAGTAGCACCTGGTCCATAAGGCCAGAGAAACAATAGGGAGCACTTTTCAATCCAAAGCTCAGAACTTTCGGCCAAAAGGTTCCCATCGGGGAAATAAACGCCACAAGCATGTTTGCCCTCTCGGTGAACGAAACCTTCCAGTACCCTCCGACTAATCGAGCGTAGAGATGAAATTAGCACTGATAACTCTCTCAAGCCTTTCTTCAATAAGCGGTATTGGGTAGGTATTGGGTCCTTTGTGATTAAGTTGAGCCGGCGGTAGTCGATATACGGGTCGATACACGGTCGCGGCTCCTTTCCTGGGACCTCAATCAAGATAAGAGGCGAGGTATAATCACTCTCTCCTGCTTCGACTACACCTAGCTCTAACATCTTGTTTATTTCAGCGGCCATGACTTGACGTTGACGAAGTGAAACGGGATAAGCTTTCGACCGAACCGGGTCCGATGAGGTTAACTCGATATCGTGAACGATCGCAGTGGTCCTGCCAGGTGTGTCTGAAAATATGTCTTTAAATTCAAACACGAGTTCCCTCAGTTCGGCCCTTTGATTGGGATTCAACTCCGCCTGCTCTACCATCTTGTCAGTGGTCTCGTGAATGTCTTTTGCCCCCATTAGTGATGTTAACTCAGGAAAGTTGACAGGCATCTCCTCAGGTTGGTTAAGGGACATGTTCACAATGGCCTCCCTCTGCCGGTAGGGTTTAAGTAGATTGCTGTGGTACACATGTGGGGTCCTTCGTATTCCCGGTATCGTGATTACGTAGTTTTGTTTTAAATAATTTCTGAATTATGTTAACACTGTCCTTTCCATTAAACCTGTAGTTAGTTTTTCAATGAGGGTTCCAGGATCATTACCTTTTCCCCAACTTCAAAGCGTCGCGTTCGAGCCGTCTTGTCATAGTAATGCTTAGCATTGCGTTGTGCCTTACACATTTCCTGCCGTGCTAATTCCTCAGAAGTGTGCAGTCGGTCTAACAGCTCTAGCACGTATGCCACAACTGAAGGCTCGTCCGCCCGGCCTTCACAGACTTCTCGAACAATGCGGTGAGGGAACCGAAGGCAGCGACCGTAAACGAGCTCTGAAGGTGAAAAACCTGTTGACTCGTGCGGTGCAGTTCGAAGCGCGCACATTGCTGCAGGCAAGTAAACCTCCCATTCGGTTTTGCGCTCATAACAAAGAGCTCGCAAAAGCCGTTTCATGACTCAGTGGACTTCCTCCACTGCGTTTGACTGCGGGTGGTACACTGAGCTATGAATGATTTTAATACCGCACTTTTCCAGAATCGTAGAGGTCAGTGCGCTCGTAAAGACGGATCCTTGATCTGACTGGATTTCTGCGGGAAACCCTACTCGCGCGAAGATAGACAAAAGTGCGTTGACGATCTCCACCGAGCTTAGTTCTTTGAGGGGCACCGCCTCTGGGAATTTCATTGTGGGGCATAGTACAGTGAGAATATGCCGATTGCCAAACTGCGTTGCAAGTGGTCCCACTGTGTCTATTATGAGCCGGCGAAACGGCTTCGTGATAATGGGAACAAGTTTCATTGGCGCTTAAACCTTGTCTCCGAGCTTGCTTATGCGTTGACATGTGTTTGCAGCTTCTTATGAATGCTTCCACTTCTTGAAAGCAGCCGGGCCAGTGAAATTCCTGCAGTAAGCGGTCCTTTGTTTTCCGAATGTCCAGATGCCCTGTACAAAAGCCCCCGTGAGCCAGGTCCAGGAGCTGCTCACGATAGGGATGCGGCACAACGAGTTGGTCGAATTGCACTCCCTTTCCACTGGTGTACTTTCTATGGAGGACGCTTGCCCTCTTGAGGAAAGGTACGTTCTGTTTGGCCGCACCTTCTTTCGCGTCTGGTCTTAGGTTACGCAGGGTGGAATCTTTTTCCTGTTCAGCAATCAATGTGGCAGGGCTTACGTTCAATAACTTTCTTCTGCATTCTGCCTCTTGAGACAGTTCAGACTGAGGTGCTTTCCTTACCTCTTAATTAGCTAGTGTACTTTCCGCAATATCCCCTATAGGGCTGTCCTGTTTGATGCTGGTTGACGAATCCTCCGTTAAACCTGTTTCCTCCACCACTGGACATTCATACACTGTCTTGGCCGCGAGCTCCCTTGCTTTGGAAAGAGTTAGGGATTGCACTATTCCCTCACTAAACCCGATTCCCCTGCATGCGTCGCAGCAAATTCTCGGATTTGTTAGAAAATAAATATGGATACTGTGACGGTAGATGTGCCGAAACGGCGGCTTCAGTGTCCAATACTCCAAAAGGGCACTCCATACGAATCTTTACCACAGGGAGACAAACACTACAGGTCTCTACGGGTTGCCTTATCCAAGCACATTCTCCCGTGAACTGGCCTTCCTCTACGTACGACGGGTTCACCACGTCCATTGTGGCTGCCGAGTTGCGAAGCACCCGACACGGTTTGCCGGTTACCACGAGGTCTCGAATTTACGGTTCTATGAATTTCAAATTTTCCTCGATATTATAGTTTGTGACATCAACACTAGTTTGGGATTTTTGCATCCCATGGAGATATGCCCCGTTTGCTGGCAGTTGTAGCAAACTACTGGTTTCTTTGCCTCGAAAGCTTTTTTCTTTTGCCTTTCTGCCCTCTGTTTGGGTGACTCCTCCTTTCCCTTGCTGTTCTTATCACTAATTTTCACCGAATCTAACCTTTCCTTGGATTTATACTGACTCGACTTTGACCATCGCTCTGGCTTGCCGGGTCTGTATTTATTCATCTCCTTCTTAAGAGCTTCGTTGCCTTCGAACGCACGGCGAGTTACGTACTCCTCAGCGAGGTCGGCCGCTCTCGTGATAGTGTCCACGCCTGGCCTATCCTGAACTAAATACTTGATGTTTTGTGGCAGCCGGCGGTAGAATTGTTCTAAAGCAACGCACTGCATTATCTTTCCGGTGTCGCCGAGTGCACCCTTTTCTCTGAGCCATTCTTTCAGGTTTACCTCCAAGGTGTATGCGAAATCCGAGTATGACTCACTTTAGGTCTTCTCGACCTCCCTGAATGTTAGCCTGAATGCTTCTACTGATAATCTATACTTTTTAAGCAGACTCGCTTTGACTTCATTGAAGTCCTCTGCTTCGTCTTTCCCCATGAGGGCAATGATATCAGCTACCTCACATGGCGCTAACGTAAGCAAGCGTTGCGGCCACGTGTTTCTCGCGAATTTTTCCTTCTCACACGTGCGCTGAAACTGTACCAGAAAAAGGCCTATGTCCCCTCCTACTGCGTAGGCTGCCATCAAGTCTGTCATTCTGCGCTCGCTTTCTCCTACCTCTGTGATAGGTCTTCCAGTATTTTGAGCCTTCAGAAATTCAATATCTAGGCCCCTCATTTCCAGGTTGCGCTCTTCTTTGGCCTCACGTGCTGCCCGCTCGCGCTCTTCTTTTTCTTCTAGGCGCTCGCGCTCTTCTTTTTCTTCTAGGCGCTTACGCTCTTCTTCCTTATGCGCAATCCTCTCTAGGCATTCCTTCAGTTCATCGTCGTCTGCCCCGATCGCTGCGATCGCATCAATGATCTCTGGTTTTCTCTTTGATTCAGCAATTTGGAGGCCCAAATATCTGGCCAAGCTCAAGAATACCGGCTTCTATAGTGCCTTCAAGTTCATGGCTGCCCTTAGTACTGCTAACTCTTCGCTCTATAACAACCTCGACGTACCAAAACTTCCGTCAACGGTTAAAGAAAAATCACTGCTCTGTACTTTCCCCCAAAAATTACGTAAAGCCAAGTGATATCTTAGTGAAGAAAAGCCGTGCACTCAGCATATGCATTCATGAATCGTGGCGCCTTTTTTCCGGATGTTGTCACCAGGACGAGGAGGCGACGATCTCTTAGATGTCGTCCAAAGTTGGGGTTTCCAGGGTAGCGTATCCTGTCGCTGCGTAGCAGTTGTTGCGTTCTCTAGGGTAGCGTACCCCACCGCTACCGACGAGTTGTTGCGACACCTGTTTCTCGCAGCTCGACCGACGTTACTATTGGGTAGCGTGTTGTCGGCGGGCTGCAGGCATCCGGTAGACGATGGCGACCGGGCAGGGACTATATGATTTCTAGTGCGAACCTTCACGGTTTATTCAATGGTTGGTGAACGATAAGATGAAGAGAATGAAGTGAAAAGTTACATTGTGGGGCCCTTTAAATAAGCCCACATAATCGTAGGCGGGATCTTGCTCACGTCAACGTCACGTGACAGGCACCGAGTGAGGTTGTGGATGGGCGGCGGATCCCTTCTACTCGGTGAGCTTTCACGAGCCCGCCTCCGCAGGTGGCAACCCACGGAGTCTTGATAGGGGATGGGCGACGGAACCCTTTTCTTTCGCGCGTCGTTGGTTCGCGGAAAGGGCCCTCCCTTTAGGGTTGGACAGTTCGTGGAAATGGTTCGTTTAAAGTTGCACACACACAAAGGGGCCTGTAAGCACTGCGGGGCGCCAGCCAGACCGGCAACCCCTCGAGACAACCATAGCAATTTAGGAATCCATTCTTCGTTTCGCTTAGGCATGCACACGCACGAAGGGGCCTGTAAGTACTGCGGGGCACCTGCCAGACCGGTAACCACTCGAGACAACCACAACAAATTGGGAATCCACCCTTCGTTTTGATGAAGCATGGTGGTCGAGCATCGTTTTTTTCCCGGGGGGCTACACGCAAACCGTAACAGTATACGTGCAGTGAACTTTGTTTCCAGTGACACTTTTTGCCATTCATCAAGCTGTAACTTCGCATTTGTATATTTCATTGTATTTTCGCATTTCTTATGTACGAGGACGAGTCAAATGAAAGTGAGCCAACCCATCCCGCGCAATAATGGCTCGGTTCATTATCTGCGAGGCATGCGCGTAGCGCACAGGCATCTCTCATTTCCAACAGTGACACGCAGTTGTGAGGATAAAGGTTCTTTAATGCTCTCATACACTGGGTTGGTGGGCAGATGGTTCTAGAGAAACTGGCCACCCTGTATACGCAATGCCTCATGACTTCGAGCGTACCGGAATCTTGGAAAAACGCTAACATAATCCTAATCCATAAGATAGGGGACGCCAAAGACTTGAAAAATTATAGACCTATCAGCTTACTGTCCGTTGCCTACAAAGTATTTACTAAGGTAATTGCAAATAGAATCAGGAACACCTTAGACTTCCGTCAACCAAAGGACCAGGCAGTATTCCTTAAAGGCTACTCAACAATAGACCATATTCACACTATCAGTCAGGTGATAGAAAAATGTGCGGAATATAACCAACCTTTATATATAGCATTCATTGATTACGAGAAAGCGTTTGATTCAGTCGAAACCTCAGCAGTCATGGAGGCATTGCGGAATCAGGGTGTAGACGAGCCGTATGTAAAAATACTGAAAGATATCTATAGCGGCTCCACAGCCACCGTAGTCCTCCATAAAGAAAGCAACAAAATCCTAATAAAGAAAGGCGTCAGGCAGGGAGATACGATCTCTACAATGCTATTCACAATGTGTTTACAGGAGGTATTCATCGACCTGGATTGGGAAGAATTGGGGATAAGAGTTAATGGAGAATACCTTAGTAACTTGCGATTCGCTGATGATATTGCCTTGCTTAGTAACTCAGGGGACCAACTGCAATGTATGCTCACTGACCTGGAGAGGCAAAGCCGAAGGGTGGGTCTAAAAATTAACCTGCAGAAAACTAAAGTAATGTTTAACAGTCTCGGAAGAGAACAGCAGTTTACGATAGGTAGTGAGGCACTGGAAGTGGTAAGGGAATACATCTACTTAGGACAGGTAGTGACCGCGGATCCGGATCATAACACTGAAATAATCAGAAGAATAAGAATGGGCTGGGGTGCGTTTGACAGGCATTCTCAGATCGTGAACAGCAGGTTGCCATTATCCCTCAAGAGAAAAGTTTATAACAGCTGTGTCTTACCAGTACTTACGTACGGGGCAGAAACCTGGAGGCTTACGAAAAGGGTTCTACTAAAATTGAGGACGACGCAACGAGCTATGGAAAGAAGAATGATAGGTGTAACATTAAGGGATAAGAAAAGAGCAGATTGGGTGAGGGAACAAACGCGAGTTAATGATATCTTAGTTGAAATCAAGAAAAAGAAATGGGGGGAGGGCATGGGCAGGACACGTAATTAGGAGGGAAGATAACCGATGGTGATTAAGAGCTACGGAATGGATTTCAAGGGAAGGGAAGCGTAGCAGAAGGCGGCAGAAAGTTAGGTGGGCGGATGAGATTAAGAAATTTGCAGGGACAACATGGCCACAGTTAGTACACGACCGGTGTAGTTGGAGAAGTATGGGAGAGGCCTTTGCCCTGCAGTGGGCGTAACCAGGCTGATGATGATGATGATGATGATGATGACACTGGGTTGAACATGGTTTCCTGACACAGTGGACACTCCAAAAGTTGAACAGCGTGTTGTCGTGAGGTTTTTGACAGCTTAAGGTGTTTACCAAAAAGAAATTGGTCGCCGTATGGCTGCAGTGTATACATTTAACATTGAATTTCATTGGCCACTGTGGAGCATTGGAGCAAACTGTTCAAAGAAGGACGGGGAAGAGGCAAATATGATCTAAGACCGGGCCAAAGCCGGCCATGCAATCACCCCCAACACAATTGCCAAGGTTGATGAGCTGATTAGACAAAAACGCAGGATAAAAAGCATCGATGAACTGGCAGAGCGTGTGAACATCAGCCACGGTTCGGTTCACACCATAATTCATGAACATCTCGGTTATCGGCTCTTGTGTGGGCAATGGATGCTCAAGATATTGAACCACCGCCAGAAGACTGAGAGGTTCGGCGCTGCTTTGACTCATCTGATCCGGTATCACAATGAGGGTGACAATTTCTTGTCGGCAATTGCGACCGGGGATGAATCATGGTACCACTACTACGAGCCTGAAACACGACGGCAAAGGTTACAGCAGAAATATTCTAATTCACCACCACAAAGTAAACAAAGGCCCTCATTTCCGCCGAAACGTATTGTTGACTTTTTTTTTCAATCGCCAGGGGCAATTACTCATCGAATTTGCTAAACCTGGAGAGATTATCAATCGCTTTCAATATTGTGAAACGGCGGATCGTCTGTGTGTCCCAATCAAGAACAAACGACGTGGAAATTTGACGAATGGGGTAATCTTGCTCCACGACAATCCTGGTCCCCACGTCGCTGATGTGGTTAAAAACCGGCAAAGTTCTAGTGGGAAACGCTTCAACATCATCCATACAGCCCAGGTCTGTTGCCTTGCGATTTCCACATTTTGGGGCAATTGAAAAAACATGAAAGAACAGCTCAAGGGAACCAGATTCGTGTCGGATGATGACGTGAAGGAGTCACTTACAGACATTTTGAAGCAGCAACCCAAGGAGTTTTATGAAGCGGGAATCACGCGACTCGTTAGTCAGTGGGACAAATGTCTAAATGGTCATGGTGACTACTTTTAAATAGAGTACGCCGTTTCCCATATATTCTCATCGGCTCACTTTCATTTAACTCGCCGTCGTACATTTCGTAAAACTGCTTTTTATATGTGCTCTCTTTTGCGACTATAATTTCGGTACCCAAATTACTCACAATACACGAACGGTGACAGCTGCTCCTGGGCAATACATTGGAACGAAGGAAAGCGTCATTAAGATTTTCCCTGGCCGTTGCACCTGTACAAAAATGTAAACAAGGTTCTTGAATGACAAAGTTTCATTAAAATTTTTGTCCTCAACTTGTTCATTTCAGGCCTTTACATTTTTCATATCAGTGACATGCACTGCTTTGCTGGTATCGAACTGATATAGTCCTAAAGTTCGTGTGATATTTTCTTACTTATTAAATAGGGGAAAAACCGCCAGGGGGCTGAGGAGCACAGTCGTACCTCACATGGGCTCCTGTTTTTCTCGCTATATTGTGTGGAACATTTCTTGGAAACTCGGCGAATTTGGTAACCTCGGATTCCTGAAGTTGCAAGGCATCGTTTGACACCAGCCACGACGCAGAGAGTAGACGTTTACTCGAATAATCGAACCCTGAACATTCTGTGACCGTGCGCTCCAAGATAACCCTAACGCCGAGGCACCCGTGGCACGAGCGGGAGACCAGCGGCTCGCGCCTGCATGCGCGCGGTGCACGCGCACGGCGCTCTCGCAGTAAGAGTGAATCACGCAGAACCAGCATCTGAGGCAGAGAGAGTAAAACATCTTCATTAATAATATTTGAATGGCGAGAGCAGTGTGGGAGGAACCCTCAGTCCAGGGTCCCTAAGATGATTCCGGCGATGTTTCGAGCCCGTTGTATCACAGCTCGGAGGACCTCGGGAGGTCCGTCGCGGAGGGCATCGTCCCACAGCTCTTTGTTGCGTAGGGGGTAAAGGAGAGTTGGCAAGGGAGGAAAGAGGTTTGCAGTGCAGTCAGTCGTGACGTGGAAGATTGTGGGCGAGCTGCCACAGCCAGGGCAACGATCTGCATAACAGTGTGGGTAGAATTTATTGAGAGAGACAAGATTTGTAAATGTTGCGGCTTGTAACTGGCGTAATGCCACTGCTTCCTCCCGCGAGAAGGATGGCGGTGGTGCGGCGTGGGTGCGAGGAATGCGTGTATAATTAGGGATTATGTCTTTGTAACGGAGCAAGGGATCCCCCCACTCTGAACTAGTCGCCTCACTACGCCGATTCGCCTGGAGGGAAATTTCTCGGGCAACCGCATGTGCGCGTTCGTTATCCGGCAGCGAGGTATGACCAGGGGTCCAGAGTAAGTGGATGCGGGGAGGTGTGGTTGGTGTATTTTGCGGGATCTGTTTGAGAATTTGGTGCGCCGCTCTCGGGATGCCATGTCCTGATAGGAACGCCCGGCATGCCTGTTGCGAGTCCGTCAATATATACACTTCCTCAGGAACACGGATGGCGTATCGAATTGCAAGAGCAACACCGAGAATTTCTCCGTAAGCGGCATTTCTTCCGCGCATTGCAGCGGAGTCTCTTAGGGATTCAGTGCCATCCAAAACTACGAGGCAAAGCGCGCCCGCTTTTCTGGAAACACAGATGGCGAACGCTTTACAAGAGCCGACAACGGCGCGAATGGAGGTGACCGGGGCTAACTCCGATACCATACCACAGTGGACATACGACGCGAATAGCGGCAAAACGACGGGTAAAGCCCACATCGAGTGGCTACAAGTTGGTCGTAAAGGCAGATCAGCAAAAGAAGACAATAAATCCACCGAGGAAAGAGCCACGGAAGTCCTGAAACCAGACCCCAAACCTCAAGCACAACCACTGCCGCAACGTCAACGCATTCTGAAGATGCGCCCCTTCCCTACAGACGACTTCAAAATCGTCTTCCGCCCTCAAGCAGGTCTTGACCTCTCGAAGCACACGTTCATCGCAGTGACACATGCCAACGGAAGATCCAGTGGTTTGGCCCAGCAAGACTTTCACGATAATGTCCGAGTACAAGTGCAGAAACTAGATAATGTGATCATCGCGAGCACGGCAAGTACGGAACGAGCTTCGAAACTGCAGCATATCAACCCCATACAACTCGGCGGAACCGTCTATCAAGTAAATCCCCCCATTCGACACCCAGACGATGTCTGCCGCGGAGTGATATACGGCCTCGAACCGGGTACAAGTCCCGCGGCGATTGGTGCCGGCCTTCGAGTGGACTCAAGATACACGGTTCTCGGCGCGCGCATGCTAGGATCTTCAACAGCCGCGGTTATTACCTTCGATGGACAGCACGTCCCTTATTACGTAACGTACCAGAGCGGTGACTACAGATGCAAGCCCTACCGAAAATCCGTCCAATACTGCAGAACCTGCGGCGCCATCGGACACCGACAGGATATCTGTCCTCAGCCGAGAGCCAACTTCTGCTACTCATGCGGGCGCGACGGGGTCATGGAAGAACACGATTGTCACCCGAAGTGCAAAATTTGCGGCGGAGACCACGAAACGGCAGGCAAGGAATGCAAGAAGAAACTCCGTAACAACCCGCCTCCCTACCAAGTGAGAAGACAGCAACTTTGACACTGACACTGACAATCACTGGAGCTCGAGCACCGAAGACTTCCCCGCGCTGGTTAACGCCTCAGACAGCTCCACGGGGGCCCTCGCCTCGACAAAGACCTGGCCGGAGACGCTCTCGCTCTATCCTAAGATCGAACTCTACATTCCGCTCTTGGTCATGGTCTCGCTCTGTTAGGCGAATCACTTACGTCGCCGCGGTGAACGGAAGCAGCGCCTCGAATTCCTCACGCAACCCGAGCAGTTCGGGCGAGACGGCGACGATACGGACTCTCGAACATAAAGTACAGGATCTACAGAGGACGATACAACAACAACCGGTAGCCAAGTGCAACATGTCAGAACTCGAGGAAAGAGTAGCGAAGAGAGTAGAAGAAAGCATACTAAAACATGTAGAAACCAGAATAATGAAGCGGGTAGACGAACGGCTGCAAGCACACGAAGCGAAGATTCTCGACCTTGTTGAACGACGCCTTCAAGTCTTCGAGGAAACCCTCACTACAAAACTTCTCGCATCAGCAGACAGAACCATACAGACAGTGATAACTAAGATCATGGAAAAGGTAGAGCCACTAACCCGTACGGTCACCACACTCGACGCCAAACTGGATGGCTTCATGGCACAACAATACAACTTCATGACCTATGCTTACAAGAATTTCGTGACCCATGAACATCTGGCGGAGCAGTTAGGAACTAAACGCAAAGCACGACGGACAGTACCAGGGGAATCCGCGGAGGATTCTAGCTCGACAACGCCAAACCACCTACTCCAGGTGGAGGAGAACCACCAACATGGCGGCTCCCAAACGTAGACATACCGAGCCGCTTCCCACCCTCCGCATTTGGCACTGGAATTGCAGATCCTATAGACCCCGCTCGGCCAACCTGCAAGAATATCTCAAAGCAAACAATCCAGGCATAATCGAGCTACAGGAAACCAACACCAAGAAAATAAAGCTCCCCGGCTACAACACTACGACACACACTGCCCGCACCGCAATTCTTGTCAAGAAGACACTAACCGCACAGCCTCACGAAATTGAAGACACTGAAATCGAACACACCATAGTGGAGGTGTTGCCGACTCGCAAGAATCAACAGAGCCTATACCTGGCCAATCAGCCCGCCGCGGGAGCAGCTACTCCACTACGACCACTTCGTCCGGGACCTTCGCAAGAGCGCTAACGGCAACCGGCTTGTTGTGGTAGGGGACTTTAACGCCCCACACGCGGCCTGGGGCTACCCCAATACCACCAAGAAAGGGGCACGGGTTCACGACGCCGCACAGCAGCACGGTTTTACTTTATGGAATGACCTGCTCCAACCCACCCGAGTGGGCAACAGCGTGTCGAGGGACAACAATCCTGATCTCACGTTCACTCGAGACGTGCGAAAGGCCACGTGGACCCGACTCCCGCACACGCTAGGGAGCGATCACCACATAATTCAAATTGAGGTTGAACAATCTCACCGTGCGCACAAGACAGGAAAGGCGCGACTCACTGACTGGAACGCGTATAGGAATGAGCTTGACAACGATTCGGACATCGAAGACGTTGAAGCTTGGCTAAATGGTATCATAGGTGCGGCTGACGGCCACACCAGGACGATTCACCTAGACGAGGACAATCCGGCGGTCGATAACCACCTACTGCACTTATGGGAGGCTCGGTGATCGCTCCTCAAACGATGGCGCCGCCAAAAGCTCAACCGCAAGCTCCAGCGCCGAATTGCCCTATTAAGCATGCAGGCACAGGAGTACGCTGAACAGCTAGCGAGTCAGAACTGGCGATACTTCTGCAACCAACTTCAAGGGACCCTCAGCACAAAGAAGACTTGGCATATACTTCGATCCCTGGTTGACGACACCCACACCAAAACCCAACAAAGACATACAATTCACCGACTAATCCACAACTATGGCGGCACAGAGGAACAGCTACTCCAAGAACTTCAGACGAAGCTACACGGCTCAGCTAACCCGCAAACCACTGCCACCAACCTTTCCACCCCCAGGGAATACCAACGAGCGCCGAACGAAGAGCTAGATCGGCCTTTCACACAGGCAGAGTTGCAGGCGGCCCTCTCTAGGCTAACACGCAATACGAGCCTGGGCAAAGACAGAGTCACCAAAAAGCACCTTCGACAGCTACCCCCTCGGGCGTTGACGGCTCTCCTTCGGTACTATAACGACTGCTGGATTAAGGGCGAGCTACCAACAGCCTGGAAACAGTCGGAGGTAACCATGGTACCCAAGCCAAACAAACTCATCTCCATCGCAAATCTCCGCCCTGTTGCGTTTCGCCTGCGACACGCGGTTTTGCCGGCGCGACTGCGGCGGGGCGGCAGACATTTTGGCCCGTTCGGCGTCGCCGCAACGCTCCCCGCCAGGTGTTTCCAGGCGTTTCCAGGCATGTTCCGATGCCACGTGTCTTCATGTGCGTGTGTGAGTGTATGTGCCATTGTGCCCAAACCAGGCGGTGCGACAGCAGGGATCACCCTCTCATTCCAGTCATTGTGCCCGAACCAGGCGGTGCGACAGCAGGGATCACCCTCTCATTCCAGTCATTGTGCCCGACCGGCAGCGCTACGACAGTGTGCGTCACCATTAGCCCATTGTACATTCACGTGCTCGTCTATTGAGGGGTTCCTTCTTGCCCTCAACTGCGAGAGTATAAAAACAGCTGCCCCCGGACGCCAAAAGGAGGGCTCCGATTTCTTCTGTTGAGTAAAGTGCTCTCCCGTCTCTCTACTTCGGTCAACCTGACCGCCAACTCTTTGCGATGTTAAAATAAACAAGTTGTTTTGTTGTTACCAGTCGACTCTTGCTTTGCCGGGACCTTCGGATGCTTCCAGTTGTACCCCAGGCCGCCAGGCCAACGCTACCCTTGGGGCTTGCGACCCAGGTACAACCACGGGCGTCAGCGCCGAGTTCCCAACAACCGATCGCGCCAGCGGTGCGATCCAAACATCTGGTGGCAGTGGTGGGATCGCCTCCGACTTCAAACAACTGTCTGCCAGCGGTGAGATCGCGACAACGGAGGCCAGCAGCGAAGATATGCAGTTGACTGTATGCTGAGCAGCTCAACGACGATCCGGGAGCAGTGCAACGAGCCCTGTGTGACGACTGGTTGCCTGCAGCGGAACGACTGCGCTGGACTCTTGGCTGCGAGGTTTGGTGAGTGCGGGACTTTCTTCTTCTGAGCTTTGCCAGGCTTTTGTTAGTGTCAGAAACAGAGCTGGTAATTGTGGTTGTCGTTGCTGCCGGGTTAGTTTGCGGCAAGACAATAGTAAGCAGTAGAGAAAGCAGCATTCAGAGCAGCCATGGATTTGAAGTCGTTGCGCAAACCGAAATTGTTGGAGCTTGCAAGAGAGTTGGGTCTGGATGTCTCGGACAAACTCAGAAAACCAGAACTGCTAAAGGCTATTCTTGAGTTAGAAGCTGAGGATGACGAGCTGTCGGAATGCCTTGAGACCATTGAGGAAAGGGAGACTGCAAAAAGAGAAGAGCGTGAACGTAAAGAGCAAAAAGAAAAAGAAGAGCGTGAACGTAAAGAACAGAAAGAGCGAGAGCAACAAGAGCGTGACCGTCAACACGCTTTGGAAATGAAGCGTCTTGAGGTAGAGATGGAACGCGCTCGTAATGGAAGTCAGGCACACGGTGCAGGAGAACGCGTATTGTTCAAAATGACTGACCTGATGCGGCCGTTTAAGCTTGGAGAGGACATTGGTTTGTTCCTGGTTAACTTTGAGCGAACGTGCGAGAAGCAGGGGTTCTCTCGGGAAACGTGGCCACAGCGCTTGCTCACTTTGTTACCCGGCGAGGCGGCCGACGTAGTCGCTCGCTTGGATAGAGAGGAGGCAGAGGATTTCGACACAGTGAAATCGAGTCTTCTAAAAAAGTACCGGCTGTCTGCGGAGGCGTTCCGTCGGAAGTTTCGGGAAAATAAGAAAGGCAAAAGTGAGTCATATACAGAGTTTGCGTATAGGCTTATGTCGAACATGCAGGAGTGGCTCAAAGAAGAGAAAGCGTTTGGTGACCACGATAAAGTTCTGCAGTGTTTCGGGCTGGAACAGTTTTATAGTCGGTTACCGGAGAACGTGCGATACTGGGTCTTGGATAGGCCAGACGTTTGTACGGTGGCTAAAGCCGCTGAGCTAGCCGAGGAGTTTGTGACGCGTCGGGCTCGCGGAGCTAAGGACGGTCAAAAGGGTGAATTTGGCTTGAAGTTTGAGAGGCCGAAGTTCACACCCATGAGAGCAAAGGGGAACACGCGTAGTGCGGATGCGAGTGGAAGCAGTGCGACCGAACCTAAGGAGACGGCGGCAGCCGAAGCCGAACGCAGAAAGCGGTTCGAGATGAGGCAAGCGCGCGTTTGTTATACGTGCCAGAAGCCGGGTCACTTTTCGGCGCAGTGTCCGGAAACAACACCAAAAGTTGTGTTTTTTTCAATAGGCAGCACTGACGAGAACATGAAGCTTCTCGAGCCTTACATGCGAGACCTCCTCGTGAACGGGAAAGAGTGCCGAGTGCTTCGCGATTCCGCAGCTACGATGGATGTAGTTCACCCGTCTTACGTAGAACCCCATATGTTCACGGGCGAGTGTGCATGGATCAAGCAAGCCGTGGAAGCTCATAGCGTGTGTCTGCCAGTAGCAAAGGTGCTTATTGAAGGACCTTTCGGAGCGCTTGAGACGGAGGCGGCAGTGTCATCTATGCTGCCCCCCCAGTACCCGTACCTATTTTCAAACAGGTCCGATCACCTCCTGCGCGAGAAGGGGCTTTTGTTTGGTGAAGCTAGTGTTCAGGCCTTAACCAGATCGAAGGTTCGGGAGCTCGCTGCAAAGGCGGTAGTTGCGGGGCCGACGTTATCAAACAACGAAAAAGGGTCAGAGGCGCAGCAAGCTGATATTCAGAGCACGCCCGAACTGAATAAACTTGAGTCTGTAACGTTAAAGGCACCAGATACCGGAGAGGAAAATCCCGATGCGGGAAAGTTAGAAGAGCTATCTACTGATTTGCTCATCGCGCCTACGTCAGACGGACTTAATAGGTTGCTAAAAGTCAGCCGGTCGGCTTTGATAGCCCAGCAAGAAAAGGATGGCAGCCTGGAAAACGTGCGCTGCAATGTCAAAGAAGGTATCGCCAGCAAAACTGCGCGTTTTGTGGAAAGAGGTGGAGTCCTGTACCGGAAGTATCTAGACCGCCGAGGAGTGGAGTTCGATCAGCTGATCGTGCCTCAATGCTATCGTCAGGATCTGTTGCGCTTGTCACACGGGGGTTCGTGGTCCGGACACCTAGGAGTTAAGAAAACTAAGGACCGTCTCTTGCAAGAGTACTATTGGCCAGGGTGTTTTCGGGACGCAGACCATTTCGTAAGGTCATGTGACACCTGTCAGCGGGTGGGCAAACCAGGGGACAAATCAAGGGCGCCGTTGAAATTGGTACCTATCATTACGGAGCCTTTTAGACGGCTCGTTATTGATACAGTGGGACCTCTGCCGGTAACAGCCACGGGGTACAGACACATTTTGACTGTGATCTGCCCAGCGACAAAGTTCCCTGAAGCAGTGCCGCTTAAAGAACTCAGCTCAGTTGAGATAGTCAATGCACTACTGTCCATATTTGCGCGAGTTGGTTTTCCTGCGGAAATCCAATCAGATCAGGGCACAGTGTTTACTAGCGCTTTGACGACAACTTTTCTCGAAAGGTGTGGGATAAAGCTGCTACACAGCTCAGTGTACCACCCACAGTCGAATTCCGTTGAGAAGCTCCACTCCGTCATGAAGCGCGTGTTGAGAGCGTTGTGTTTTGAACATCGAACTGACTGGGAGCTGTGTCTGCCTGGGGTGATGTTTGCTTTAAGGACCGCGCCGCATGCGGCTACGGGGTTTTCGCCAGCTGAACTGGTGTACGGTCGCTCGCTTCGATCTCCGCTTCGCATGCTTCGAGAATCGTGGGAAGGCAGGGGCGACGACCCAGTCGTGGTGGAATACGTGCTTAAGCTCCTCGAACGCTTAAGAAGGGCACAGGAGTTGTCAGGTGAAGCAATGGCAAAGGCCCAGCAGAGGGCCAAGGTTTATTATGATCGGACCGCCAGGGCCCGTCGTTTTGTGGTGGGCGATGAGGTCATGATATTGCGCACATCGCTAAACAACAAACTAGACGTGCAGTGGGAGGGCCCAGCGCGAATTGTTCAGAAACTGTCGGACGTTAACTACGTGGTAAGTCTGCCAGGAAAGCGGAAAGCACAGCAAGTTTACCACTGTAATCTGCTCAAACCTTATAGACAAAGGGAAGCAGTGGTGTGCATGATGGTAAACGTTCCTGAAGAGCTTCCGGTCGAGCTTCCGGGACTAGGCTCAGTGACGAACAGGGAAGACACCGGTCAAGTCATTAGTGACCTTATCAGTAAAGCACCGCTGTCGCCCGAGCAGAAAACCGAACTACACCAGCTATTACAAGAGTTTCAAGGTCTGTTCTCTGAGAGGCCTGGTAGGACTTCTGTACTTACTCATGATATAGAACTTACCTCCCCAGAGCCAGTACGATCCAAGGCGTATCGGGTGTCACCCCGCCAGAGCGATATTATGGAGGCTGAGGTAAAGAAAATGCTACAGCTCGGTGTTATTGAGGCAGGTGAGAGTGATTATACCTCCCCTTTGATTTTAGTTGAGGTACCGGGCAAGGAACCTCGTCCTTGCGTCGACTACCGCAGGCTTAATTCCATCACTAAGGATCAAATTTATCCGATCCCTAACATCGAGGAGCGCCTTGAGAAAGTTAGTAGCGCTCAGTTTATTTCCACCCTAGATCTTGTCAGGGGTTATTGGCAGGTTCCACTTACAGAAGAGGCTAGTAGGTATGCGGCGTTCATTTCACCAATGGGAACATTCCGTCCTAAAGTGTTGAGTTTTGGTTTGAAGAACGCGCCATACTGTTTTTCAAGCCTCATGGATAAAGTGTTGCGGAGACAGCAAGAATTCGCTTTACCGTATCTAGACGACGTAGCGATATTCTCCGCATCCTGGTCTGAGCATATGGCACACTTGCGGGCAGTGCTAACCCGCCTGCGCGAAGCGGGCTTGACAGTCAAGGCTCCTAAGTGCCAGTTAGCACAGGCCGAGGTTGTCTACCTCGGTCACGTGATTGGTCAGGGTCGTCGCCGCCCCTCTGAAATAAAAGTGGCCGCTGTGCGAGACTTTCCGCAACCGCGCACAAAGACCGATATTCGGTCGTTCTTAGGTGTCGCCGGCTACTATCAGAGGTACATCCCTAGGTACTCTGATATCGCGGCTCCCCTGACGGATGCTCTAAGAAAAACAGAGCCTCAAACAGTCGTCTGGGACGAGACAAAGGAAAGAGCTTTTAGCGCCCTAAAGAGTGCCCTAACAAGCCAGCCTGTGCTACGATCGCCAGACTATACAAAAGGGTTCATTGTTCAGTGCGATGCTAGTGAGCGAGGCATGGGCGTTGTACTGTGCCAACGGGAAAATGGAGAAGTAGAACACCCCGTCCTGTATGCTAGTCGTAAGCTGACCAGTCGTGAGCAGGCGTATAGCGCCACCGAGAAAGAGTGTGCATGTCTCGTGTGGGCCGTTCAGAAATTGTCATGCTATCTAGCCGGCTCGAGGTTTATCATTGAGACGGATCACTGCCCTCTCCAATGGCTGCAGACCATCTCTCCCAAAAATGGCCGCCTCCTGCGCTGGAGCCTCGCTTTACAACAATATTCCTTTGAGGTGCGTTACAAAAAGCGGAGTCTCAACGGTAACGCCGATGGCTTAAGTCGAAGCCCCTAACGTAGGAATCAGCCTCAAAATTGTTTGTTACTGATGTTTTTCTTCCTGAGGCAGGATTTTTTTTAACATATTGCTTTTGTTTAGTGTTTCAAAGTGATGATATGCTTTCTAGTGCAATTTTCCAATTTGTGGACGCGTTCTGAGTGATGCTAGACTACTGTAAGGAACTAGGCAGTGGTATAAAAAGGGGAAAGAGCCTGGCAGGGCTTAGTGAGGGTTGTGCCGTGCTTGCTGACTGAGCGGTTGAGTTTCAGCGTAGTTCTAACGCTTGCCGGGAACGAGAACAAAAATGTGAACTCTCCCGAAGTCACTTTGCAGTGTCCCGTGCGAACCTGAACGAGAGAACGAGGCCTTCTCTGTGCGCTGCGCTCAAGAAACGTCGAGGGACGCCCGACTTCGGTTATGAGCATCATCGAGCGACATCCCTCCGGACAGCGGATGCAGTCCCCTGTCCATCGGGATCTCCTTCCCCCGGCGGGGCGGTCTGTTGCGTTTCGCCTGCGACACGCGGTTTTGCCGGCGCGACTGCGGCGGGGCGGCAGACATTTTGGCCCGTTCGGCGTCGCCGCAACGCTCCCCGCCAGGTGTTTCCAGGCGTTTCCAGGCATGTTCCGATGCCACGTGTCTTCATGTGCGTGTGTGAGTGTATGTGCCATTGTGCCCAAACCAGGCGGTGCGACAGCAGGGATCACCCTCTCATTCCAGTCATTGTGCCCGAACCTGGCGGTGCGACAGCAGGGATCACCCTCTCATTCCAGTCATTGTGCCCGACCGGCAGCGCTACGACAGTGTGCGTCACCATTAGCCCATTGTACATTCACGTGCTCGTCTATTGAGGGGTTCCTTCTTGCCCTCAACTGCGAGAGTATAAAAACAGCTGCCCCCGGACGCCAAAAGGAGGGCTCCGATTTCTTCTGTTGAGTAAAGTGCTCTCCCGTCTCTCTACTTCGGTCAACCTGACCGCCAACTCTTTGCGATGTTAAAATAAACAAGTTGTTTTGTTGTTACCAGTCGACTCTTGCTTTGCCGGGACCTTCGGATGCTTCCAGTTGTACCCCAGGCCGCCAGGCCAACGCTACCCTTGGGGCTTGCGACCCAGGTACAACCACGGGCGTCAGCGCCGAGTTCCCAACAACCGATGCCATCGGTGGGATCCAAACAGCCCCATCTCCCTTACGTCCTGCGCCGGGAAACCATTTGAACACATGGTCAACGAGCGGCTCACCGCACATCTCGAGGAAAACGATCGCTATCCGCACACCATGTTCGGCTTCCGCCAGATGCTCTCCACGCAGGACGTCCTCTTCCAGCTAAAGGAAGATATTCTTGACCATTTGAGCAAACACAGCAAGTCTTCCATTCTACCGCTAGACGTAAAGGGCGCCTTTGATAACGTGAGCCATGAAGCCATTCTCCGTAACCTAGAAGATATCGGCTGCGGTGCCAAAACATACGCTTACATGCGCGCTTTCCTCACCAACCGTACGGCCACGGTGGGGATTGCCAACCTCCGGAGCAAGACATTTCATCTACCTAACAGGGGTACGCCACAAGGTTCAGTAGTCTCGCCACTCCTCTTCAACGTGGCCCTCCTCAAACTTCCCCGCCTCCTAGGCACCGTCCCAGGGATATTCCATGCTCTATATGCAGATGATATCACACTGTGGACGAGAGGCGCGAGCACAGGTGAACAGGAGGCCCGTCTTCAGGAGGCGGTCAACGTCATCGAACGGTACCTCAACACTTGCGGCCTCCACTGTGCTCCAGATATATCCGAGCTGTTAGTACTCGGGGCACGCACCCGGGGCCGGCCCCCAAGCCACGACGCACCGGACCCACAAGTCCTTCTTCAGGGAGCCCCGATACCGAAGGTCGACTCACTTCGAGTCCTCGGGGTCCATATACACAAGGACGGGTCCGGCTCCGCCACACTCTCCAAACTACACAACACCGTGGCACAGCTTACTCATCTGATACGACGGGTGGCCAATCGCCGCAATGGCCTCAAAGAGCACGACACTTTGCAAATGGTACAAGCCCTCCTTTACAGCCGCATTACATACGGAACTCCTTACCTCAACCTGAAGACAGCCGAGAAACAAAAGCTAAACCTTCTAATAAGAAAGGCCACGAAGCTCGCCGACTACCGACAACCGCCTCCACTGATCGATTGCTTCGCATGGGAGTTCACAACTCCTGGGGAGAACTCGCGGAAGCGCACCTCATCAACCAGATCGAGAGACTCAAGCTCACAACCACAGGCCGAGCAATCCTCCGACGCACAGGCTACGTAACCTATCTAGAACACGATGGAGAACGCAAGGAAAACATCACATCGAAGCTGCGAGAATGTCTACAAGTTCTTCAGATCCCTCGGAACATGCATCCAGAACACCATCGAGGCAGACGGCTCGCCAGGGTAAACGTCATCAGACACAAGCACCGTAACGACCCGCAGGCGCGCTACGTGGATGCAGCCAAGTATCCGGGCTGAAACGCCTTCGCCATCAGCGTCACAGACTACAGGGGCACGACACTGGCGTTGGCGACAATTCTCGCCAAACGCGCGGAGACAGCTGAGGAGGCCGCTATAGCACTCGCCACCCATACAAGCGACGATGCCATAGTGGTCTTCACCGACTCTCAAACAGCGGCACGCAACTACATGAAGGGCAGGATCTCCATCAAAGCGATCAACTTACTGAAACGTGGCGATACTCCTCCCCCTTACACCTGCATCATGTGGGTTCCGGGACACGAGGGACTCGAGGGGAATGAAGCGGCACACACCGCGGCCCGCGCAACCATCAACCGGGCTTCCCCACACGACATTCTAGACAGGTCCCACCCACCCAAATCAGAATAGGAAACGGAAACAATACCGTTAACTTACCAAGCACTGCTACAGCACTATCGGCTTGGACGCAGGGTCTACCCTCCACCACATCCAATACTAACAAGAAACGAAGGCACCGACTACAGGCGACTCCAGAGCAATACCTTTACCCACGGAAGCTTACTGCATCATTTCCACCCGACGCTATACAGCTACATCTGTCCACACTGCAACGTGCCAGACACCCTGGCGCACCTCCTCGTGCAATGCAAGAACGCCCGAGCAAGCATCACAGCGCCACAACTAATAGCAACAGACGCAGAACCAAACCTCCTCGCTGAAACGTGGGAGGCTGCGATCTCCAAGCCGGACCTGGTCGACCAGCGCGAACTCGTCGCCCGGGCCCGGAGGGCCATCCAAGCCAGAGGGTTCCTGGAATAAGGGACCCTCCCACCGCGACTAACAAATCACTACTTCAAATAAAGGTTTCTTTCTCTTATTAAATAGATAAAAAACATGGAAGCATTGATATCGGTTATTTCGGGTACAACTTTTGGGACATGCGAGTATGTTGTTTCATGAAAAAATACATATTTTACCTGTATTCACAGTGTGTAGCGTTCAAGAATTCGTTTGCAGCATCCTTAGTAATGGCAATGCAGTTATTATTCATGTATTTGAGCCCTCGAACGAGGAGGCCGAGCTGCAACGTGAGACCTCCCCCCCCTCCCCCCCCCCCCCCTGAACAAAATTTCTGGCTTCGCCACTGCTTCAGGCGGCAGGTTGCTGCGACCACCATGTAAATGCGGCAGCACTACCATTTAGCGGTTCTATGCCTACGCGTTCTGCTGATGAACTGATGAGGCCAGAGGTTTAATCGTTCACGTTCTTGACGGCTGCATTTGTATTGAGCCGGAATGTGGAAAAATAGCTGTATGCGTTACTTTACAGCGCTGTAGTGAAGGAGAGGAGCGCACAGACATGAGTCCCGCCGCATCATGCGTACTTGCACTGCAGCAACTGAGCCAGCCGGATCACCACAGTCCTTGACGCTGGGGCTCCTCGCTGTTAACTGCGCGTCGCTTGACCGCTGGTGGCCATTGTCTGCCAAATACACCCTCTTATAGCATGCACCCTTTTATAGCATCTGTGCATCATTCTTTTTAGAGTGAAGCTTTATTTGCCTACTGTGAATCAGCCTCCTACTTCATGTCCGAAGCAGCGCTGCACTTGGCGCGCAATTTAAGGAATCTTCATATTGTAATGTCTGTAGAGCTAAAATACATATAAAACGAGGCGATAATTTCGTGTCAATGCTTCTATAAAAATTACGGATGGAAAAAGCCACTGTGATATATGTTTTTTTAAACACCCTCTCGAACGGCCAAATTAGGCATTCTTGGGCTGCAACTGGGAACCATCGTGTTTTCATTACCACTGAGAATTCGGTTCCGTACATATTGTCGCAGCCTAGTAGAAGACGGGAAAGCCGGCGTAGAGGACGTATGGAAGCACTTTAGCAGAGCAGTTCCACTCGCGCGCTACTTCAGCGTCGTTCTCATCGCCTGGCACATACCCGCAGTGACCATATAGGATGTGGCAATATTGAGTATCAAACAACACGACGTCTTCCTGCACATATACCAGCTAGACCCTGCTTTTACGTGATGATGATGAACTTTGCAGCACTTATACGTTCGCTTGCCTTCTGATATAATAATGATAATAATACACTGAATAAAGCTTTTTCGTCTTTGGTGGCGTAAAAGTGTTTTCATGATCTGTTCATTTGAATCGAACTTTTCTATGGGGGCGAAATGCAAGAACGTCCGTGCACCTAGATTTAGGTGGTCGTGAAAGAACCCCCGGCTGGTCACGATTAATCCGCAGTCCCTCCTACAGCGTGCCCCACAATCAGGTCATGCATATAATTTTGACCAAAAATAAAGACGGGGACAGCGGAAGAGAACACAAAAACGACACGGGCGGTAACTTGTGCACTACGTTTTAAGGAGATAAAGATTCTGGGGAGAAGCCAGGACCAGACTGCACGCGAACTGATGGAGACATATCACATAAAAAAAGAAAAGGCCAAGAATCTGTTAGTGACACTTCCATTAGGTTGTTTCAATCGGAGAGATACTTTTTTTTTTTTATAATTGGTTGCCCCACTAGGCTTTTGAGTGCTCTTGTTTGCTGCGTTCTGCGCATGTTCTATTTGTCTATATTTGCCCACGGGTTGCTGTGAATAAACCAGTTGAAAGTTACCGCCCGTGCCGTTTTTGTGTTCTCTTCCGCTGTCCCCGTCCTTATTTGCGGTCAAAATGATATGCAGTAAATAGCAACTAGGCCAAACTGAAGCTCTCCTTAATCAGGTCTTGGTTTAGGCACGTAAAACCCCAGATTTTTTTTTTTTTTTTTTTTTGGCATCAGACTTTCTTGCTTTCAAGTAGGTTTGACCTAGGGGAAAGTAAGTACGACCCAGGTGCATCGCACATAATTTTTTTTTCTCTTTTTTAATACTTGTTTTCAGTTTTAATAATGTTTGTTATTTCATTTATCTGCATGGTGGAGAACGCGGGACCGAAGGATCAAATAGCGTCTCTCGAATACTGACAAAAAATAATCGGCCCAGCGGTTACCGCCGCGCCTACTACCAGCCACTTACGTGACACTTTTATTTTACCCTTGGGGTTTTAAATGGCGTTGGAGGATTGTACCTCGAATTCACGTGCGCTCGCACGCTGTCGTTGTCAGCCATGGGTCTTGCGACAACAACCGGCGTTCTCTGTTTTGCCTTCCATTTATGCCTTTCTTCCCTTCCCCAAGGCAGTAGAAAATAGCACCTCTTCCTCTCCATGGTCACTCTCTCTCTCTCTCGCACTCATAGATCGTGGTACTGTAAGCAAGTTTTCTCCCTTGCTCTGAGCTCTTTTTTTTTTTTTTTAGGTTCGGTAAAGCAGGGCCACATCGCCGGTGGGAGTTGGGGTTAGTAGACACCCCCCCCCCCCTTATTTTTTTTTTTCGGAAGGTTGTCCTTTCGTTTTGAGCAGGCAGAAATGTTTAAATACATATACATGTTGATGAAGGCCGGACCCAGGCCGAAACGTCGAATTAAATGATTTTTTTTCTTTTCTTTTACTACGTGTGCCTGCGCTTTTTACGATTTATTAAACACCGTCACACACACACACACACACACACACACACACACACACACACACACACACACACACACACATATATATATATATAAGGTACAAGGTTGACAAGGTATCTTTTCGTCCACTTTCATTCCCCCCCCCCTTCATTATTTTCAACATTTCAATTTCATCCACAGTTAATTTCCCCGATGCTTTCCTGGGCTTCATTGTCTCTTGGCTTTATTTAGTTATGATTATATATCTTGGAAACCATCATGAATTCTTGTCAATATTTCTAACTCCTGCACTGCCCCCCCTCCAGACAGAAATTCAGCCCGGGCGCTACGTATGGAATGGAAAGGTGGCGTAAAAAGCTAGGTCCAGGCTGTATATCATAATGGCCTCCGATATCGCCAGCGCTGACTCGCTGAATGTTTCGAATCTTAGAGATCGCATTTTCTTCCAACGGGTTTTCTGTTTGCAAACTAGATGGCGCTACTAATGCAATTCTTCATTCTCTCAGTCAGTCAACGTTTCCCTTTCCCGTGTTTGGTACCTGCAGGAGAAGCGGCGGCAAGCTGTGTTTTCGGTGGACGTTTACCTTGCCTGTCGCTAGTGGACGCGAGTCTGTTCTGCATTCTGTGGACGACATTTTGGTGTGTGCGTTCCGCAATGTGAGCGACTCTGTATTTCCTCTGTGAGCGCAAGATGAGTGGCGCCGATGTTGGCTACTCTTCGTCGGAGGACGATCTTAGAAGCAGTAAGGATAACCGCAAGGATGGTCTCTTCAGAAAAGTTCGGGTGAGTGTGAGCGCATCAGAGAAGGTGTTATCTGACTTCGGCGGTTTGAAAACAACGGCCGCTCCACTGCATCCGCTCACTGGCAGATGCAAGTTAAAGTTCGCAATGCTTCAGGCTTCGTGGCGATATGTGTCGTGGGAGACTGGGCTTCGAACAGCTGTGATGTGGCTAGTAACAGCCCACTCGCACTTTTCATGTAGTACTACCTCTACAAACAAGCTTGATGTAACCATGGTGACAGACCCTAACCGAACAGAGTGCAGCAACAAGTGGTTGTCCAGATTCTTCTTCAGTCAATGTTGATTGATACATGCAGCGTTGATCAGGGGTTGAATCTGGCAACTCGTTCGTGGTCCGAGTTCATTATTGTAATTTTTAGCAAGTGAATCTCGCTTTTCGACTTTTTGTTTGTCGTGTGGGCAGCTGTGGACGTCATGTGCATCCTAACCACTACTTGAGTTCGTGTGCGTTCAATGTTGCCGCTTCTACAGGTTTATGGCAGAACACTGCTTTTTAAGAGGCTGATTTGAAATCAAAGCTAGTTTGTTTTCGTTACCTGCCGGCGCTTATTAAACCACTGGAGTCTAAACATGTACGTGTGCACGCATGTCAAGCTCGACGTATGCGCATTGGAAACATCACGTGGTTAAACCCTGTGTATACGCTTGCGGCACGAAATTTCTACGCACTTCTCGTTTATTACGGAACAACAGTGTTCGTTATTTTCTAAAGTGAAGCCGCGCTTACGAGCTTTCTAAATATATATATATATATATATATATATATATATATATATATATATATATATATATATATATATATATATATATATATATATATATATATATATATATATGTGTGTGTGTGTGTGTGTGTGTGTGTGTGTTTCTTGGCGCGTTCTTGCTTTAATGTTGTGCCCCATTCGTAGCTTGTGCAGTTAGCTGCAATGCTTAATGCGCAATGCATATTCACAATGGAAGAAATACATTGTAATTACGCTTCTGTGACATTTCTGTCTGGCCCTGTTCTATCGTACGTACGTAAACGCCTACGTTGGCGACGTCGGCGACACCTGGTATAGCAGACATGAGTTAGTATCGAGTCACCAGTCTGTCGTAATGTCGCTAGTGAGCAAGCGATGCGACATAGAGTTTGATGCGATCAGACTGGCGTACCTAAAGTGTCGTCAGCAGTCATTGTGACGGTGTTATCGTTAGTTACGCGCAGAAGCGTCAGCGTATCCCATCGCTACTGTGGTAGCCGCAAATCTGCCGCCCATTTTGCTGCTGGCTTCGCAAAACCTTGCACGGATGGTCGGGTCGCGGAGTGTTTTCCGGCAGCCGCGCTGCAGCGCTTCCTCAAGCTGTGTGTTGTTTTCCAGTCTGCCCCGAGCCATCGCTGTTTTCACAGTCGTGCAGATTGCGCTAACCTTGAGTGTTCGCTTGCCAATGCGATTTACGCAAATACGAATTCGTTATGTCGTGGCGGCTTTCTGCACCGCGATGTGTGTTCAGTGGGCTGGGAGGACTTTGTGCGCTCTTTGATGTCTGTTTTGCGACTGTTCCATGTGCCAGCCTATTCATCCAGAACTGATGCACGTAGCCATCTACGCATGAAATTTATTTTCCCCTTGCTGGCCAGGAGTAAGGGAGTTTAAACGTGTTCAAGCAAGGACCGTTGCGTTGTTTGTGCGCTCCCTAAACATGGACGTGAAAATGTCGCGTGAAGGCCATAGTACGTTTCCGGTTCTCCGAGCCCCAAAATGTTGACGTGCTCCGGTGGTGTGACTGAAACTTGTGAAGTGCACCAATGGGCAACGGCGATTTTCGTCGAGTCGTCATCCTGGCCTTCTTTTTAGCGCCTCTTGTGGACTGTTTGCTCCTTCTCTGCGCGTGCGTTTGCTTGGTTTGCTCAGTTCGCGTCGCCTTCTTCGCTCCTCTGACGAAACGGCGAACCGGTGCGCGTATTGCTAAACCAGAAACGAGCTGTCCAGCGGTCACAGAAATAAAGCGTTTTTGAGTGGCGATTGTCCGCGAAGACTGAGTTGGATGTTACACATTATGTATGCGGGTTTGCTTGTCGCGTTTTGGGTGAATAAATTGGGAGGTGTTCCATCGTAGAGGTGGCGCAAACGTCATTCTGTTGTTAATGTGTTCGCAACTTTTCTCCAGAGCAAAGCACTTGTGACAAGAACCGACGTACTTTTCTAGAATTATTGGTATTTATAACAGCTCAGCAAGGACTGTAGAACTATTCATCAGCAGCTATTATGACGCTGCAAATTACGCGTCTGCTGTGACCACTAGCGTTTTTACAGCTCCGCGTAACCTAAACTACACTCGGCGCGATTTCCGCCTGTGCCTCAAGCCCCACGCGCCTGGCCGCACTGCGCAAGGCGGTCGTAAATTAGCAACGAAGTGAAAGGAGTGCCAGCTGTTCGCTGCTTGTAATGTATAGTTGATGGAAGTTGCGCACATTTCCTCGAATCTGTTGCAGCTTTCACGCTCTCCAACGAGATCGTTTCTATTTTTCTGTCGCGGATTGTTTAATAAGTGGCATTATTAGAAAGTTGCAATATTAATAATCTACGATGTGCGTACGCAGGTGTTTAATGTCAGTGCCTGCTGAGAAAATTGCCTTCGAATGAATTAAATGTTTGAACTTGGCTTTATCCTTTATTTATTTATTTTTATTTGTTTTTCTAATGTGCACGTTCACCACAAGTAGGAGGCACGTTTACGACTGCTAGAGCACGAGTTTATAAGTACAGTTGGAACCATTTGCCGTGTTTTATCATCCTCCTGCGCGTCCTTATTTTCTCTGTCACGAACTTCTCGCTCGGCTACTTTTCTCATATGTTTCTGCGGTGCGCGCAGCTCACGTCCCCTCAATCAGGGTCAACAGCTCCGCAGCAGCATCCGCACGTAATTGAGGAACATGATTTCCGCAGCCCCATTTTGAGAACGCCGAGGATACGGAAACAAAGCTGTATGCGACTTCCTTCTTGTGCAGATCTAAAGCCGAATTACGACACAATGGCAGTCTGCCGTTACATTCCTGCGTCCAACTCAGCTTATAAACTCACTCAGGTTGTGAATGCATAGTTGCTGTCCCCAGGTGTTACTTGGCTGTCACGCTGATGAGCTCCGCAAGGTTCTTCTCACGAACGTGACCAGGTCGGTCGTTAGCGGATCCATTCCGGCGCCCATATCCTTAAGCGATCACCTCCCAGTGTGCATCACACTGTCTTCCGGTCTACGCCGTCAGTGTCTTGGCGCGGCGAGACGGCCGGAACAGTATGGTGGGCCTGCTCACCAGAGCAGTGTCGCGGTTTCTGAACGCGCTCGAAGTCGTGCAGATGCCGCCAGAGCTCTGTTTGTTATTCCAGTAGTCTCACCCAAAAGTGTCCGTAAGATTTTGTTGTCCAGCGGCGTTGCTGCATGCGCATGCGTCTGACCGTCTTGCAGAACACACGTGGAGTGCTTGCAGCAGCCAGCTGATGGGTTAACGTGTCACTACATTGTAGAGTGAACCGAATGAAGGTATATATATATATATATATATATATATATATATATATATATATATATATATATATATATATATATATATATATATATATATATATATATGTGTGTGTGTGTGTGTGTGTGTGTGTGTGTGTGTGTGTGTGTGTGTGTGTGATCAGCAACCGTCACCCTGCGCACGCGCGAGCGTTTGTGTGTATGCGTGTGCTGTGCGTATGTGGGCTCGTGCGGGTAGGTTAGTGGGAGCGTGAAAGTGTTACAGTAAGCAGGGGTTCAGTTGTTGCAAGCAGACCTGGATCTGTAAAGTATTGGCATTTTCCCCACGTTGTCCAGCTGGTTCAGCTGAAAATGAGAAAGATTAGCGGTATGTTATGAAAGCGGGGCAGGGCACTTTCATCCGTGATGGCAATAGCTACACTGAACTGGTGTTACCTCTTACAAGGAATTGTTTTAGTGTCGGGGCAGTTTCTCTCGCAGTTCTACTGATCTGGCATCCGGCTGGGATTATCTGCTTTTTACCCTCTTTCGATGGCCATCCTTCTGTTCTCTGTGCATACCAGAGAGCCTCTGGACTCTACAGCAGTCATATCGGACTTGTTTTCACCGCATCACTGGTCTGATCGGGTCCTTGGTGGGACTACACTCGCCTTCACAAGTGCTCCGCGTGCGCATACTCGACCTGGCCAATAAAGTTATGCCGCCAAACAAGATAAGAAACTGAGAGGGATATGCGCGTCTTGTTTACTTTGGTACTCCTTGTTACGAATGTGGACCAACTAGTTATTCAACGATAGTCAACATAATGAACATTTTTGCAAAACTCCGGGAACTAGATTTAAATTCTTTAAAAAGAGAAGTGACCTTGCCCATATCTAGGCCGTGTCTGAGAGTTTAGCACCAGTTTTCTAATGCGTTGTCAGAGCTCACCCGAGAGGTAGGTACCTGACCGCGACCATTTGGAGGTCCACAAATTATATATATATATATATATATATATATATATATATATATATATATATATATATATATATATATATATATATATATATATATATATATGGCTGAGGAAATAACGCTGGACCCGGTAGTGCACACAGCTATATATATATATATATATATATATATATATATATATATATATATATATATATATATATATATATATATATACACAGCATTAGGCACTGTGCTGGCATAGGACGAATACGCAGATATCGATATACGTGTCATAAATCAGAGAGACGCGTGTTGCGTTCTCTCAGAATCAGCGAGCACTGCTTGTTGTCTCTAAGCCCGTGTCCTTTCTTTCTCTATCCTGTCTATATGTGCACACATATATCCACAAAGCAGTTCGTGTGCAGCAGTGGCTCGTAAGGACAGGCGTCTACCAATCGTGATACCGAACATAAAGCGAAGGTGGCCGAACAGTAACACGAACGAGGGTCGTTGTGGATTTTGCCCGGAATTTTCATTTATTCTATTGACTGCTTTTACCGTCCCAAAGGAACTACGGGGAGGGGACATGGGAGACGGCGTAGCTTTACTTCCAACAACCTGCTGTTTCTCAACATGCGCCACAATCGAGGTACGCCGCGGCCGAGGATCGGAACTCGCGACCTCACGCTGAGCAGTCGAAGGCCATGGATAGCTGCTGAGCCACCGCGGTTTGACATATTTGTGGTCACAGGCATTCGTGGTAGCTTTCGGAGCGTTATACGATTGACTCCGTGTCGCCTAGTGTCCCCTACATATATACTTCTTCGAAATCCACTATATTTTGCTGCACCAAGCTGACAGCTCCTTTGATACGTCGTCGCCCGCCGTCTGTGCTGGCCACTCCCAGACTCGGCATAGGCTGCTCCTTTCCCGCTCCCTGACATATTCTGACATGGCCGGAAGGTGATTTTTTTTTTTTTGTGTCTGTTTCTTCTCTCGGTTAATGGTCCCACCAATCATAGTTGAGTCGGCGAGAACCTTACAAGACTTCTGCCCCCGTTCCCCTCTGTGATAAGCGCTCGGTGTGATTCGAGTTTTGCTGTTACCGTGCCAACACTAAGCTCAGTTTCTTGCTGTGAAGCAAAAGCTACGGGTTACTCGTAGCTTTCACAGTGCAGCAAAAGATGCCGTCATCCAACTGCTTTACGAAGTTGGTAAAAAAAAAAAAAAAAGCAGGCTCCAGAACCCGTATGCGCAAAACTTATATAAATGTCGTCAGTGACTGGCCATCGCCGCGGAGATTGTGCCGTTATCATGCCGATCGCTATCATGAATGGTGTACACATGAACTAATTGGCCGTTCAGGAAACATTTTAACGTAAGAGAAGATTTGTGCCCGTGTTCGCAAGACATTTCGTAGCTCGAAGCAATGCTTAAGAGCAGGCGCTCATGTATTGTGATGGCGGCCGGCCAATGGCAAATAGCTCTAACGAACAAAGATATTTGTGAATTCGGCCCTCATACCTTTTGTTGCTATTGGATATTGGGCACTTTGACACACATACACACACGCACGCACGCACGCACGCACGCACGCACGCACGCACGCACGCACTAATACGACAAAAAGTTGCAGAAATGTGAAGAGTCACGCGGCCATGAACAAAGCTATTTTAATTTTGGGAAAAGGAGTGCAGTATTTCATGTATCTCCATATCTCCTTCTGCATAAAGAAGCTGGGAGGGGACCCGAATTTGAGGGGAAAATATTTACTGCGATTCGATGGTAGCCTAATTTCAGCCTGCAGCAAATAAAACAGGAAAGACATCAGTGGTGGTTTGTGTGACACGTCAGAATGTTAGGTTAGTACTTTCCAGTCGCATTCACCTTTACAGATTACGTGAATATTGCAGAATGCACTGGACTTTTTCAAGTATAGTGGATTCCTAATAGTCCAGAGCTATCGTAATAAACCTAACTGCATCAAACCTAACCTTATGCGAGACTGAGCGTAAAAGCTCTCACATTTGCGTGCGCGCTGCAATGGTATACTCCGGTGCCCCGAAACTCGAAAAGCTGCAGGCTACCTTCGTCGAGGACGTCGTCTGTATTGAGCCTTGCCGAGCGTAGAAGACGAATAAATCAAGTGAAATGACATGTTAGTGCTAATAAAGATGGGCTCGCTGACTTCGTCCTTGTCGCCGTTGCATCCCTCTCATATACGCATACGCTCGGAAGGTTGAAAGTTCCCTTTCACTGCCAAAGATCGACATCTTTCCGCCATTTATCGCTGCGCAAAACGACCGCTGCTGTCTGCATGGCCACGCCATCGAAAAATGCGTAGCGCCTGAAGTTTCGTGTTTCGTGCCCGCCCAAGCGCAGATCGCTTGTGGGAGACTCACGGCAGACATGCGATGATAGCTGGATGTTTATAAATCAGGGATGCAGGAAATTCGCAACAACAAACATACCTAAGCAGCAGATATCCGAACACATATCGTAATACAGTTAAAGGGACACTAAATAAGAACAATATTTCACTATTATGGGTAACTTGCGCCTCTGCATTAGCAGTTACTGTAATAGGAGGCCTGGTAAGACAGAAAAGGCAGGAGAACGAAAGATGCGGGGCGACGCCACCCTTATGTTTCCGCACCACGCAGCTCGCCATGACGTCACTGGCTTTTGAATGCGTCCATATTATTTAGTGTTAAAAACAATAAATAATAATAATTGCCTTCACAAATGGCGGCATACACAAAGGACAAAACACACACAAGAACCAGCAGGGGGCAAACCAGCATCCCAATTTTTTATTTCTCTATTATTTCGGTGACCTCATTAGCGGTAACACGGCTCAGTGCCACGGAGTTTGCTCGTTACTACATCAATCGGGTTAAGAACAAGCCGCAGCCCGACTTGTTCTTAACGTTCTTAACGACTTGTTCTTAAGTTACCGCCCGATAGCCCTCCCAAAGTGCGTTTGTAAGGTAAGTGAAAAAATGATAAATCGGCGACTCATCCGTTTCCTTGAACTGAGCTAAATGCTTGATCCCTATCAGTGCGGCTTCGGAGAAGGGCGCTCCGCAACCGACCATCTTGTACGTATTGAAGGAAATATCCGTGACTCATTCGTACACAAACAGTTTTTCTTATCGATATTCCTCGATATGCAGAAGGCGTGCGATGCAACATGGCGCTACGGAATCTTGAGAGATTTGTCAGAAATGGGCATTCATGGTAATATGCTAAACCTAATAAAAAGCTACTATTTACTTAGCGACTGTTAGCTACTTAGCTACTATTAATAAAAAGCGACTTTTTTTAAGGCCAATTTACAGCCACATCAGTCCAACTTCATAGAACCGATTACGTATATTGCGAACTCATTACCATGGACATGACGCTCTTTGGCCATACTTGGCCCTTGCGCCATTAAAAACTAAACATTCATTCATTCATTCATTCATTCATTCATTCATTCATTCATTCATTCATTCATTCATTCATTGTGAGGCACGCCGTAGTGGAGGACTTCGGAAATTTCGATCACCTGGGGATCTTTAACTTGCGAACTGTTTTAATTCCAGGATTTCTTCCTTAGCTTCCTGCAGTTCTGTGCGGAGCAGTTCATTTGTGTTTTGACACTGAAAATTTTGCGCTTTCACCTCAGCAAGCTCACGACGAAAGGTTGTAACATCACCCTTGAAACAATCGAACCCTTCATTCATGAAATCGATCCATTGTCTTATGCCCGTGAGTTCAGCGCAAATTTCTGTATTGGAGCTCCACATTTTTTCTACATTAGTTAGTCATCATACTAGAGGCAAACGCATCCAGCTTAGCTACTATTTCATTTAGTACTTTCACAATTTCTTTGATGCTACTTGGGGGTTTCTCTGTAAGAGCCTTAGTGACCTCATTAAGTGGTCCCGTGTTACGGTCCCCCATTTAAGCGCTTAGTAACTCGGCCAGGACAATCGAACGACAGCACAATTCCTACTACAACCAGCAAACCACAACACACTCGGCAGCAACAGCGACGGCAATGCAATGACGCCGTTTAAAAGGGGACAAAGGAATAACCACCAACCTGCAAAAATAAATGCGCTTGAGTATTCAGCGTCCGCACGCCATCGCTGTCACAGCCAAAGTGATGCTCGCCGTACGAAAACAACGCCCACTCCCAGCGGCAATTCCATGTTTCTTAACTCTTGTATCAGATGGCGTCAATGACGATGCTGGAAGCGGTGCGAATGCAGTGTCGCCTCACAGGCCAGGAAATCGAGGATGCGTCGCAGGCGGGAAAGAAGGCCTCTTCAAGCACTCCAGAAAGAAGCCATGCCGCCAACTGCAAAAATAAATGCGCTTGAGTATTCAGCGTCTGCACGCCATCGCCGTCACTGCCAAAGTATTTTGGTGACCTCATTAGCGTTAACGTGGTTCAGTGCCACGGAGTTTGCTCCTTGCTACATTAATCGTGTTAAGAACATGCCGCTGCCGGACTTCATCAATACGGTCGTATCTTGTGCTCTGCGCAAAGTACTTATTCACTAGGATAGTTGATACAACGTCTCAAAACGCCTGTAGAAGTTGTTATATCCTTATTATATTGTAGTAGACATTTCCTCAAATTTTTATATTTCTTCCAGATTTTCTGCGTGATATATGATTATTTTTGCTACTATGTGCACACAGTATAATTCTTGAACTCCTTATTTTGTCATTTAGCTGATTTCTAATTTTCTTCTTGGAACTGTGTGAATATGTTTCGATCGCGAGATATTACGGAATGAGTTGGACATAATATTTTCTGTAATCTTCCTGAAAGACGTTCTTGTTGATAGAGGGCATCGTTATTTTTCTATTTTCATAGCTTTCGTTGGAAAAGCCAGTTCGTAGAACTACATCAGTTTTTAAAAATAGGTATCGTAAGCCTTACTGTGGTCGTCAATATTTATTTCGCACTCCTTATTAGTGGTGCATACAAGTGCACGGAATGTCTTCAATGATTTCGCGTTGACGCGTTAGTGTAGTCACTCTTACAGGGTCACTACATTAAGTATATGTTGAACTTGTGACAGGAATAAATAGAACAGAAGAATATTGTTGCTGATGGCATAAGAAAGCAGGCCATCAGTACTAACTGGAGGGAACATTTGGGAAGCATATGAATAACGTTGCCCTGTGTGACGTTATACGGTTTCTTTCGGTAATCATATCCACACGTGCGAAGAACCTTAATAATTCAGCCATTTATGTTGAGGCCACATTGTTGGACAACTTGTTTATGTTGACGTCTCTCATGATCAACAAAGAAAGAACTGTATCGCCGAACAAACGAGTCTTTTCAAAAAATAAAAGAAAGCACTTTGTTTCCGGCAAGTGCCCTGTATGTAGCTAACTTTCTGGTTGAAATACGCACCGCAAAGCATTCAACACCTCTGCCTACATCTGACTGATCTTCAATCAGTTCTAGTAGTTGGGAAGGTTTAATGACCATTTCTAATGCCAGCGCCTCTGCTATGCCGTCGTACTAGACAATATAGTGTATGAATAGTAGTCAGTCTCATTTTCATCAGTTAAGAGCCTTCCCTGTCTAAATAACATAACATTAAAGCAGACGCAGATTGATCCGGACAAAGGAAATGGGTCATCATGCTTATTGAGGATATTGCACGCGTTTAAATGAAATGGCGAAAGCTCCTTACAGGGTTCTAGTTTATGTTCCCCTCGATGACGGTGAGGGAAACATGAAGGCGTTGTTGATGTCGCGAAGCCACATTACAGTAGGCAAGGCTCTGACCCTGATTTCAAGGGGTTAATTCTTTATTAAGATAAAATAGGCAAGCAATAGAATGGAAACTATTTACACAGACGTCAAACTACGAGTCAAAAGTTCGAATTTCTGTCTTCTTTGTCTTAACCGAATTTCCACCGAAATCCCCCTCCAACGGCCCTGCACGTACCTAAAAGCATCCCCAACACCACCCTTGCACCATCTTTCGTCTAATCACATTGCGGTGAGCGCAGTGTGGACGTCAGGGCCGTTAGCACAAATCCTTTGCAGTGCAACGAGTCTTGTCTCGAAGTGCAGCGGTGGCGTAGAGGTAGAACACCCGCCTCGCGTGCAAGAGGTCCGTGGTTCGAATCCCGGTGCCAGCAATTTTCCACCGGATTTAAAAAAAAAAAAAATCCGCGTGTTGATAAAATTGCACAAACAGGCCTGGAGTGTGGCCTGATTCCGGTGACCAGAACCGGTAACGCACTCCCTCACCAGAGCAGGATTGGCCACCCTGGTGCAGTACTTGGCCACAACCTCCTATGAACACAACAATCAAACCCCGGCCCTCAGTCCCCAGCAGCTGCGAAGCAACTGACCACGGCGGCGGTCAGACCTGCGACGCAACAGAGGGTGCTAAGAATCACTGGCTCCGGACAGGCCGCCATTGGAATATGAACCTGGCAACGTTTAACGCTAGAACGTTATCTAGTGAGGCGAGTCTAGCAGTGCTATTGGAGGAATTAGAGGGCAGTAAATGGGATATAATAGGGCTCAGTGAAGTTAGGAGGCCGAAAGAAGCATATACAGTGCTAAATAGCGGGCACGTCCTGTGCTACCGGGGCTTAGCGGATAGAAGAGAACTAGGAGTCGGATTCCTGATTCATAAGAATATAGCTGGTAACATACAGGAATTCTATAGCATTAACGAGAGGGTGGCAGGTCTTGTTGTGAAACTTAATAAGAGGTACAAAATGAAGATTGTACAGGCCTACGCCCCTACATCCAGTCATGATGACCAGGAAGTCGAAAGCTTCTATGAAGACGTGGAATCGGCGGTGGGGAGAGTGAAAACTAAATACACTATACTAATGGGCGACTTTAATGCCAAGATAGGCAAGAAGCAGGCTGGAGACAAGGCAGTGGGGGAATATGGCATAGGCACTAGGAATAGCAGGGGAGAGTTATTAGTAGAGTTTGCGGAACAGAATAATATGAGGATAATGAATACCTTCTTCCGCAAGCGGGATAGCCGAAAGTGGACGTGGAGGAGCCCGAACGGCGAGACTAGAAATGAAATAGACTTCATACTCTGCGCTAACCCTGGCATCATACAAGATGTGGACGTGCTCGGCAAGGTGCGCTGCAGTGACCACAGGATGGTAAGAACTCGAATTAGCCTAGACCTGAGGAGGGAACGGAAGAAACTGGTACATAAGAAGCCGATCAATGAGTTAGCGGTAAGAGGGAAAATAGAGGAATTCCAGATCAAGCTACAGAACAGGTATTCAGCTTTAACTCAGGAAGAGGACCTTAGTGTTGAAGCAATGAACGACAATCTAGTGGGCATCATTAAGGAGTGTGCAATGGAAGTCGGTGGTAACTCCGTTAGGCAGGATACCAGCAAACTATCGCAGGAGACGAAAGATCTGATCAAGAAACGCCAATGTATGAAAGCATCTAACCCTACAGCTAGAATAGAACTGGCAGAACTTTCGAAGTTAATCAACAAGCGTAAGACAGCTGACATAAGGAAGTATAATATGGATAGAATTGAACATGCTCTCAGGAGCGGAGGAAGCCTAAAAACAGTGAAGAAGAAACTAGGAATTGGCAAGAATCAGATGTATGCGTTAAGAGACAAATCCGGCAATATCATTACTAATATGGATGAGATAGTTCAAGTGGCTGAGGAGTTCTATAGAGATTTATACAGTACCAGTGGCACCCACGACGATAATGGAAGAGAAAATAGCCTAGAGGAATTCGAAATCCCGAAGGTAACGCCGGAAGAAGTAAAGAAAGCCTTAGGAGATATGCAAAGGGGGAAGGCAGCTGGGGAGGATCGGGTAACAGCAGATTTGTTGAAGGATGGCGGACAGATTGTTCTAGAGAAACTGGCCACCCTGTATACGCAATGCCTCATCACCTCGAGCGTACCGGAATCTTGGAAGAACGCTAACATAATCCTAATCCATAAGAAAGGGGACGCCAAAGAGTTGAAAAATTATAGACCGATCAGCTTACTGTCCGTTGCCTACAAAGTATTTACTAAGGTAATTGCAAATAGAATCAGGAACACCTTAGACTTCTGTCAACCAAAGGACCAGGCAGGATTCCGTAAAGGCTACTCAACAATAGACCATATTCACACTATCAATCAAGTGATAGAGAAATGTGCAGAATATAAGCAACCGTTGTATATAGCTTTCATTGATTACGAGAAAGCGTTTGATTCAGTCGAAACCTCAGCAGTCATGGAGGCATTACGGAATCAGGGTGTAGATGAGCCATATGTAAAAATACTGGAAGATATCTATAGCGGCTCCACAGCCACCGTAGTCCTCCATAAAGCAAGCAACAAAATCCCAATAAAGAAAGGCGTCAGGCAGGGAGATACGATATCTCCAATGCTATTCACAGCGTGTTTACAGGAGGTATTCAGAGACCTGTATTGGGAAGAATTGGGGATAAAAGTTAATGGAGAATACCTTAGTAACTTGCGATTCGCTGATGATATTGCCTTGCTTAGTAACTCAGGGGACCAATTGCAATGCATGCTCACTGACCTGGAGAGGCAAAGCAGAAGAGTGGGTCTAAAAATTAATATGCAGAAAACTAAAGTAATGCGTAACAGTCTCGGGAGAGAACAGCAATTTACAATAGGCAGCGAGGCACTGGAAGTCGTAAGGGAATACATCTACTTAGGGCAGGTAGTGACGGCGGATCCGGATCATGAGACGGAAATAATCAGAAGAATAAGAATGGGCTGGAGTGCGTTTGGCAGGCATTCCCAAATCATGAACAGCAGGTTGCCGTTATCCCTCAAGAGAAAAGTATATAATAGCTGTGTCTTACCAGTACTCACCTACGGGGCAGAAACCTGGAGGCTTACGAAAAGGGTTCTACTCAAATTGAGGACGACACAACGAGCTATGGAAAGAAGAATGATAGGTGTAACGTTAAGGGATAAGAAAAGAGCAGATTGGGTGAGGGAACAAACGCGAGTTAATGACATCTTAGTTGAAATCAAGAAAAAGAAATGGGCATGGGCAGGACATGTAATGAGGAGGGAAGATAACCGATGGTCATTAAGGGTTACGGACTGGATCCCAAGAGAAGGGAAGCGTAGCAAGGGGCGGCAGAAAATCAGGTGGGCGGATGAGATTAAGAAGTTTGCAGGGACAGCATGGCCACAATTAGTACATGACCGGGGTTGTTGGAGAAGTATGGGAGAGGCCTTTTCCCTGCAGTGGGCGTAACCAGGCTGATGATGATGATGATGATGATGACTCGGGTCTGGCTTACCACTCAAAAAGGACTGCATCGCATTCTAACAGAAATGTTAATTCTAACCCTTTCCGAGACCCCTTCGCATTCCGCGACATCACACAGGCGTGCCGGCGCTGAGGTTACGGTGCGGAATTCGCTTGCCCTTTGTTTCGACCACTAAGGAACCCTTTTCCACCAAATGAATGAAATTGGAGATTCAAAAGATCGGGGGTTGAATTCGTAAAAATTTCGTACGATAGAATTGTTGGTAAGAGACAATTTTAGGCCACCCTGATGCTGGACATATTATTAACGAAGGCGCCGGGCCAATAACAAGGAACGCTTACGAACGAAAAGCTGCGTGACTTCGGCCGGCCGAATTCACAGAGATGCCGAAATGCATCGGTGTTTCGGTTACATTTGTGCTGCAATGCATAAAACAGCGGGGATTTCTTTTTCTTTTACAAAGAAGTAACTGGAACGCCAATGCATTTCGTTGGTCACTTTGAAAATTAATATTTCAGAACTGGCGTGTTATCCTGAGAATTCGTTCCAAGTGGATACGCCTTGCGAACTCACCGCCTATAATTCGTAGACAGAAATATGTGCCGTAAAGCAATTAATTAAAATAGAATTAGCACAATTATGTTAGTGATTAAGTTAAGCATTTTGATTTCTCGTAGAAGTAATGGCCGCCTCATCGAGTAATTTATACCATGGGATAGAGTTGTGCTAGCTGCCGGAGGCAATTTTTAAAAACTTGGTGCAGCGGAAAAAAAAAATAAGCTATATAAAAAGAGATCAAAGGACCAGATAACACACACACACACACACACACACACACACGCGCGCACACACACACACACACACACACACACACACACACACACACACACACACACGCGCGCGCGCGCGCGCGCGCGCGCACACACACACACACACGCACACACGCACACACGCACGCACGCACACACACACACACACGCACGCACACACACACACACACACACGCATCCACTCGCACAAAAGCGCGGAAAGAGGCAGCAGTGAGCACCATGAAATGAAAGAAGTAGGAAGTGGACCTTTATGGCGCCGTCAATAAACGAAACGTTATCCATCTCTGTCCCTTTGGCAGCACCACAGAGATCGATAACATTTTGGTTATTGGTGGTGCTATAAAGCGCCACTTTTCCCTGGCGCCACTGCTGCCCCTTTCCGCGCTTTTGTGTGTGTGTGGATGAGTGTGCGTTTCCTTCTTTTTCTCTCCGTGTCGTCCTTTCATCTCTTTTTATATAGTAAACATGTAGTAGCATGCTAAACCTTTTGTTCGGCAAACCTCCCCACCTATGATTAAAGTTTCTCTCACTAGCGCGCACATATTTTCACTATGGTTGGCGTCAGAATATGCGCAAATTAAAAACGCGGTGGATGGGCTATACGGTGTGAATAAACTACCATCGGAGTTCGTGTTCCAGACACTGTTGCCCTATATAGGCTAGCAGTCTGGCATTACCCCGCACCAACATTCTGAGCAGTTTAGCTCACAGGAGGCAAATGCACAATATCATATATTTTTGTTTACTATTGTATATTGGTCAGGCCTCGCTTTCGACGAAAAATTACGCAATCCCCTTGTCTTCTTTTTCTTTTCTTTTTTTTTTTTTAGTCTGTGACTCGTGCGCATGGCTTTGGTTAGCCAAGCAGCAAAATAAATAACACAAACGCAATCCTACAGATACGAGCGCTTGCGCATACCGATTCGGCAGTCGGCGTCTGTGGATAGTGTTTCCGTGTGAGTGAGTGAGTGAGTGAGTGAGTGAGTGAGTGAGTGAGTGAGTGAGTGAGTGAGTGAGTGAGTGAGAAAACTTTATTTCGAATCAGAACGATTCGAGTCCGGCGAGTTAGTGGGCTGGGGCATCCGCCGAGGTTACGGCCAAGAGTTCTTGCCTCTTGGCGGCTTCCTTGGCCCGCTGGACTGCCAAGAGTTGGTCTTCCAGGTTCGAGCTGCAGCGCGCCTTGCCATCGCGCGCGGAATCTGTCGATGGAGGCTGCGCTCGCAGGGCTAACTAATACAGGAGTATTAGTTCCTGGCATTCCCATAGCATGTGTTCTAGCGTGGCTTTGGTGCCACACACTTTGCGTCTATCTGTTGTGTATATGTCTGGATAAATAGCGTGCCTTAGTATCGGACTCTTGTATGATTTGGTTTGTAATTGTCGCCACTGGACAGCCTGCGATCTAGTGAGTTGTGGATGGGGTGGTGGATAAGTGCATCTTTGCGTCTTGTAATGGTTGGTGATGTCGTTGAACCTGGTCATTCTGTCTTGTCATTCCCATATCTCGGAGGGCCCTGTTGAGGGGTCTACGTTCGGCGCAGCTCGGAAAGTCATTCCTCGAGCCACGTTGTGTGCCGCCGCGTTAGGGTTGTCCTCTCCCGTTGAGTCGGGGGTGTGGGCTCGTATCCATAGGATTTGGACGCATCTGTCTTCCCTTGTTGGTTTGCCTTTTCTAAGTAGGTTTAGCGCCTCAGCTGATATCCGGCCGTTCGCGAAGTTGCGTACTGCCGTCTGGGAATCGCTGATTATATAGTATGCGTTGGTTTGTGCTATGGCTAACGCTATAGCCGTTTCCTCCGCCGTTTCGATGCGTGTCGTGTTGATATTCAAGCTTGTGCAGCATTGTCTGTTGTGGTTAAGTACTGCTACCACAAAGGTGCGTTTGTGTTTGTAACGTGCAGCGTCTACAAACACCGCATCCTTGTTCCTTCCCTAGTTCTTCGCCATGTTCTTTGCCCGGCTTTTTCTCCTGCCCTCGCGGTGCACAGGATGCATATTCTTGGGTAAGGGGGTACCTTGAGTTTGGCCCTTATTTCCTTGGGTATGTCCCTTTTGTCTTCATGTTGTGTGTGGTAGCAGAACCTTAATTTATCTAGGATGTGTCTGCCCACCGTCGTCTTGGAGAGGCGTTCGTATTGCGCTATGCGTTGCGCTTCTATTAGCTCCTCGTGTTGTGCAGTCCCAGCTCTAGGAGTTTCGCCGTGCTCGTGCTTAACATGAGTCCAATCGCTTGTTTATATATCTTCCTAATCAAGCCATCTAGCTTCTTCTTTTCTGCGGCGCCCCATCTGTGGTATGCCGCCACATACGTCATCTGACTTATGACGAACGCCTGGATGAGTCTCATGACGCTTGCTTCTTTCATTCTTTCGTGCCTGTTGGTGATTCTCTTGATCAATCGAATCGTCTGAGAAACTTTGGCTTCGATTTTGCGAATAGTTTCTCCGTTGGTGCCCTTGGCTTCCATGATCATTCCCAACACCCTTATCTTCTCGACTTTGGGTATGGATTGTCCATCTTGGGTCAAGAGTTGCATGTCTTTGTAGCTTTGCGTAGTGAGACGTCTCCCCTTTAGTGTTGGTATGCACAGCAACAGCTCAGATTTTTCCGCCGAGCATGTTAGACAGGTTCCTTCTAGGTATTTCTCGACTGTTTCAACAATTTATTGTAGTCTCTGTTCAATCGATCCATCACTGCCATCGTTTATCCATAGCGTGATGTCGTCTGCATAGATTGTGTGGTTAAGTCCTTCGATTCTTTGTAATTTGCTAGGAAGACCAACCAGAGCCAGGTTAAAGAGCATAGGCGATATAACCGATCCCTGCGATGTGCCTGCACTGCCAATAGGCACTTTCTCAGACGTCAGATCTCCTACCGTGATTTTTGCCTTCTCTATCCGAAGAAGTTTCGTATATAGTTGTACGTCCGCTCGCCCAAGCCAAGGTTGCTGATTTGGTGCAGTATGGTATGGTGTGCCACATTTGTCGAATGCCTTCTTGCGATCTAGTCCGAGCATGGCTCGAGTCGATCTCCCAGGTTTGTCTATTACTTGGTACTTCAGTTGCAGCATGGCGTCTTGTGTAGACAGGTTTCTTCAGAATTCTATCATTGTGTTTGGGAGTAAGTCCTTGCCTTCTATGTAGTTGGTGAGCCTCGCGAGGAAGGCATGCTCCATTAGTTTGCCCACGCAGGAAGTTAAAGATATGGGTCTTAGATTCCCGAGTTGTAGTTGTTTGCCAGGCTTTGGTATTAGGATGACCTGTGCCGTCTTCCACTGCTGCGGTATCTTTCCTTGTTTCCAGCACTCGTTGATATATTCTGTTAGTTTGCCAATGGACGCGTCGTCCAGGTTTCTGAGTGTCTTGATGGTACCGGCGTCTGGACCCGGGGCCGACTTGGTGTTGAGTTTGTGCAGGACTGCTGTTATATCTGCTTCGCTAAACTCTTCATCGAGGTCGGAGTTCTGTTCCTCCTCGTATTCTGTATACGAATACACGTCGATGCCTGTGATATGTATTTGAGTTCGATCTCTTTCAAAAATTCTTGCTATGTTCCTTTATACGCGTATAGGATCTTGTGCATGTTTTGCCTGTGCACCGTTTTTGTTTCCTCTGGGTTAAGAAGATATTTGAGTAACCCGCACGTCTTGCTCGTGCTAAGTTGCTGATCCATCTCCGTGCATAGTTCCTCCCATTGTCATCTTTGGAGCTGTTGTGCTTATTGTTCTATTTCTTTGTTTAGTAAGGCTATCTTCTTCCTTAATCTCTTGTTATGTTTCTGTGTGCCTGTATTTCTTTTTGCCTTTTTGCAGGCACAGCTGTGAACCAACTAGACTGGCTCAGGCATCTTAATTGTCGGCACAGGTATAGATCTGTCTGCTCCAGCTAGGGATGTGCTGGTGTGTACCAGAGGGCTGGGTCCGCTGTGTAGGAGCTTGAGATCCCCGATATGATGACATCATCGAGTATCGAACTTTCACTGTCAAAAAAAAAAAAAAAACTTCGGCTTCGAGAAATATTTTTCGCGCACTTTTAAAAGAGCACATTTTAAAAGTGTACGACACATAAGAAATGAAGGAGCTATTTACTAGAAAATCGGGAGCGAAATCTATGAAATCTATCTCGGTTGCAGCCGTGAGCAGCTGGTTGCGTACGCCCGATGCTTCAGGTTAAAGCTGGTTCGGTTAATGTATTGTATTCCATGTGCGTTAAGTGAGCCGCTCTCCGCAAATTATGTGGTTTACGATGCACATATACGTCAGTGATAAAGTGATCTGCACAGCTGTGCCGCGTTCACATCCATCTCGCTCCTGTGCCGCCGGTGTGCGTGCGCAGTACCGGAACTTTGCTCTACAGTGTAAAAATGTTTACACCCTTAACGCTGTTTTCTTGTCCCACTGGTAACACCCTTACCGTGAGGGCCTTACGACAAATTATGGAGGACCGCAACGGCGCTCTAACTAGACGTGCGATAATAAAAGACGTAGTTGAAAACTATGTAATCATTCTGACAGCCTTAGGCACAAAAAATATCCGACGAGAGAATTTCACAGAGAGCGATATGAAACTCTCCTATCAGAATGATTACATAATTTTCAACTACGTCTTTTGTCATCGCACGTCCAGTTAGAGCTCCGTTGTCGTCCTCTATAAAATTTTAGTAAGGCCCTAACGGTAAGGGTGTTACCAGTGCGACAAGAAAACACCCTGAAGGGTGTAAACATTTTTACAGTGTACTTTGTTTAGCTGTCAGGGGCCTACATAAGTGACCTTCGCTCCTGTCAGCTGCTGAAATCGAGAAGGCTTGACTGCGGCGATGCCCCTTCTTTTCCCAACGATTTCCTTAATCTCGGATGCGATTAGGAATACCTAGCTGATTAGTATACAGGGTGTCCCACGTAACTTTAGCCAAACACTAAAATATGCAAATGCCACGCAGCTGAACAGAACTAAGGTAGCGTTATTTGCCGTCTCTTGGAGATGATTCAGATTATTTTTTGCGTCACGCATAATTACATACTTAGTCTTAATTAATTAATCAACTTCTCAAATATTATAATTAGATTGAAAGTGTTATTGAGAAAATTGTAGAGAAGCATGAAAAGCTCCCGATACAACTTTCTGTTTCTCAATACGTGCTGCATAAAAGTATTTTTCCGAGCGTGAAAGAAGCCCGCGATTACAGGCAAAGTGCCTCGAGCGGCCAGTCGCGCGGCAATTTCGCTTGTATTTGCTACGTGGCGTTTGTATATTTTTAAACTCTGGCTAAAGTTAGCTGGGACACCCTCTATAGTTAAAGCAGTCGTAGAAAAAAAAAAGAAAAATGAGCATGCGAATTTTTCGTTCGAGTGGGGCCGCTCATAGCTCCATCCATCAGGTCTAGCTGTCTACGCAGGGCCGCCGGATCTCCTTGTTTTTTCGAACTTATTCTTTCTTTGTAGACCGACATTGGGGAATTCGAAACAGGCATCATTTGCAGTGACGAATATCATCGCAGCTGTAGCGAAATACTGGCACTACGAATTTCACAAGATACGTGTGCGTCTGTAGCCCTTCTCTTCTGTTTCTCTTAATCGCTCTCATTCCTGCAGTCTGTTTAGCGATTCCATTATTGTTCACTTTGTAACCAACATTACGCCATGCGTTTTCCACACATATAGCATTTAGTATTTTGCTCGTTTACCGTCTAATCGAGTCTAGCTGTACAACGTAAACAGATGAACCCGTATAGAGCAAGATTTTTAAGCTGATGTAGCGGACAGTGTACCTTCCATTCAATAGACGACGCTTGAGCTTCTTACAATGTACAAGCGCAAGCGGGTCATGGCTGACCGGAATCTACTTATGGCTTGCATTCGCCACCGTTTAATGTATCTGGATTTGCCGAGATGCTTTACGTGAATCTCAACGTGTCGAATCAGCAACATACAAACTACTCCAAGTATACAAGTACTGAAATCGCGGGGCTAGTACGACAGGCTGCACTCCCTGAAATATATATATATATATATATATATATATATATATAGAGAGAGAGAGAGAGAGAGAGAGAGAGAGAGAGATCAGGACAGCTTTTGTGGTCGGCAGGTGATAGCTTCGAAAGACGCTCCGAGCAAATGAAAAGCTGACGGAATCATTATACCGTGTAGCCAGCCGCCAGAAGCATCTCCCTGCGTGAACTCTCACTCCGTATTCGCAATCGAGCACTCTTGGTGACGCGGAGCCTGAGTAAAGGGCATCCTGTCTGCTTTAACTTGTCCAGTCAATTGGCGCTGAAAGTGATATCCGCTAAAGTTGAATCGACCGTCAATACAGTACTCACTGTACTTGCTTTCGCTGCGCTATGATATCTTAAGATCTTTTTTCGAGAAAGAAAGGTATTTTTCTTTCTCAATTTCCCTTCGCGTGCCTTTAGAATTACGGGAAATGTTGCATCTCTCATTGCACTGCTGGACGCGAGCCATGACTTCCATCGCTTGGAATGCCCTGACTGCCTCTGCAAATTCCTCGCCGCGCCGCGCGAACAACACGTGCACCTGCCCCGCCGCGGTGGCTCAGCGGCTGTGGTGTTCTCTAAGGTCGCGGGATCGAATCCTGGCCGCGGTGGCCGCATTTCGATGGGGGCGAAGTGGAAAAACGCCCGTGGCCTCTGCATTGGGGGCCCGCTTCTGGGGCAGTTCGCTCACTACGGCGTGCCTCATAATCAGATCGTGTTGGCACGTAAAAACCCATACTTTAAAGCAGTACAGTTGGGGACTCAGAGACGACAGTCACAAACAAGGCACGGTAGGTGCTCTTCCGAATAAGTCAAGCGGTGTGGGTCCTTGTATGCGAGCTGCTCCACAAGTGCAGGTCAGTGGAAGTCTTGCGCGGCGAATTTTTTTTTTTAAGCGAGATTTTATTTTGCGCACGAGCGACTTCGCGGCTGCTGTTGTATTGTCGCCGCACAGGAGGAAACATGCGCACAATTTTGATTCACCTTACTTCCATTTATGCTTACTTAAGGTGCAGAAAACAAAAGAAGGCCGCGTTAACAGCTTGACAGGCCTCGATCCACTCGTTGCGGGCGGCGGAGCGGCGAGGCGTGACTTAGCGCCTCCTCTTTTTCAAAAGCTTTCGATCTTGCGAGCTTGTCACGTGAGCACGTGTATACGTAAACTGCATGCCCTATGTCCGCAGCTGTTGCTAACCGTCGCCGCAGTGCTATGATGCAAGATGTACAGCGCTTTCCCAGCGTTCGGAATTGGCTGTCAGCGGCAGTCGCTACACTTACGGCCGGACGAGTTATCGCTGTTGCGTGTTGAGGCTGCAATGCGCGTTCGCTGTTGTTCTCAGTATCCGTGTTAATGCCCGCGCCATCTAGCTGCTTGCGCCCCGAAGTACGACTGCCTTTTTTGGCCAGCCCCGTTTGCTCGCCCGGCTTTTACGCGAATGCCGGCATTTCGTGCCAGCCAGAGCCGGGAAACAGCGCACGAAATCCAGTAATCGCTATACCGCTTAATTCATATGATGACGCCCCACTTGCCCCAACGAAGATCCTGGGTTGTGCCTCGGCGTTGGGAACACGTGTCAGTATCCACTTGCATTAGTGTTAATAATTAAGTCCATAATTAACAAAAGTAGTATAATTAGCAGAACCTCGCAGACGAAGGCATTGTTAAGCTCACCATGTATACATTATGGTACTACACTGCCTGTCATAGCAACAAGTGCACGTTGAAAACTGGTAGAAGCGAGATAAACCAGTGAGAAAAAAAAATACTTCAACAGCATTCTCGGCTGCAAAAGGGCGAAGGGCACGACAGAACAATGCGGAGAGTGCCCACACACACACACACACACAAATAAAAGCGTAGCAGCATAAATAATTGACGTGGCAAAGGAGCTAAGCGTGCGCCATTATGTGCTCAAAATTAGACCTCTAAACGCTGGTCCCCCGTCTCCAACTGTCCTCTTGGCTCTCTTTTTCTTTTTCAAGCGTCTCCAGTGGGAAAGTGGTATTCTGGGACAACAGCGATGACAATGTGGGAAGGCCTAACCTCGGCAGCGGATCCAGAGAACAATCATCTCAGCAAACGGCGTGGTGACGTCGCGGGGCAAACGCGCGAGCACTGATGTCGGAGGGCAAGCCGAGCACCTTAGTCCCGGTGCCTCAAGAGACGGGTGCTTTCCAGTTGTGCACGCTTCAAGAGCGCGGTCTTCTCTCCACTGCACCCCCTCTGCAATGTTTAATGGGCCCTTTATTTTCCGCGCGAAGGCATCTTTCCCTCCCCGGGCTGTTGCGCTCCTCGGGAGTCTCCCGCCGCTGCGTGCGTGGCCGTCGGTGCGGCAGCTGGTCGCGCGACGTGTTGGCGCGCGGGCAGCTGCTGCCTGTCGCTGCGGTGCCTCAGACGCGGGCGTGCGCTCGCTCCACGCCCGTCGTGCTTCTCGGCTTATGATTATTTATTTCCTCCAAGAGTGCCTCGAAGCATCGACGAACAAAACTGAGGTCGTGCTGCAGGGGCTCCACAAACACCGGTCTCTGCATCCGCCCGTATAGTAGCGCCTCCTCATTTTTCTTTTCCTCAATTCTTATTTTCATCGAATGGAACGGTCTCTGCCGCTTGTCCCGCTTCGCGAGCGCAGTCGTGAGCTGTTATTGTCCTGGGAGGCGCTCACTACTGAGAGCTTAACGTTCTTAGCTGCGAACTTACTCAAGACGAGACTAGTTGCCGAGAATTTACGTTCTCAGCGGCGAGTTATACCGTTTTCTGTATGGTGGCAAAATCGCTATCTTGTATGTTGGGGCTTTTTCGTGCAGCGAACCTCCACGTAGAACGACGAGTCCGGTCGCTTTAGTTTCTCTGCAAGAAATCTCCTCTCCCTTCTTAAGTCGCACCCTGAAATGAGTAGTGGCAGTGCGCCCGAGCTAAAAAGCCCCACACTACGGTTTTTGAAGCGCGGGAGTCGCGGAAAAGAAACGGGAAATAGTCTTTCAGCTATAGCGCAGCTATAAAACGTAATCACTGCGCTCTTCTCTTTCCACTCAACTGCGCATCCTGAGTTATTGCTTAAAAAGAGAGATATGGGCATTTGTTCTGATAGAAAACTGAGAGGTAGGCCGGAATCAAAGTACTGACTTGCTACTCAGCATTAGAGAAGGGGAGAAGAAAAAAAAGATAAAGGAAGTGTTTAGCGTGAGAAAGCGCCGCGAATACATACGGCGTGCCTCGAGCGGCCAGTCGCGCGGAAATTTTGCGTGTATTCCTGGGCTTCTTTCACGCTGGGAAAAATTCTATTATGTAGCACTTATTGAGCAACAGAAAGCTGTATCGGGAATTTTTCATGTTGCTCTTAAGGGCATGGGGTTGTGTACGTGAACTTCAACAGTCTCTGCTTGGAACTCGAACCAGGTTGACCATTGGAGAGGGTTCGGCAGGGAAGACGAGGCGATGTAAAAACAAATAATAGAAGTTTAATACCTCCTTACGGGTGAGTGGTGCGCTACAAGACAGAAAATACGGAAACGTTCAGCGTGCGGGCAGCTGCACGCAAGGGCAGAGAAGATGTGTCCACACGTGGCGGCTCGCTGACTTTCTTATACCCTCCACCATCCGCGCAACCTCATTCTCTGCGGCTCCCAGGTAGAAGGCCTAATCAGGACACGTCAGGTCAACCCAAACAGAGGATCATGGGAGGAAAGCCACTCCTTGGCGTAGAGGGGCTGAACGTAGGCCGCGTCGGGTCTACCCACACAGAGGATCATGGGAGGAAAGCCACTCCTTGGCGTAGAGGGGTTGAACGTAAGCCACGTCGGGTCAACCCACGCAGAGGATCATGGGAGGAAAACCACTCCTTGGTATAGAGGGATTGAACGTAGGCCATGTCGGATCAACCATCGCAGAGGATCATGGGAGGAAAACCACTCCTTGGTGTAGAGGGGTTGAATGTAAGCCACGTCGGGTCAACCCACGCAGAGTATCATGGGAGGAAAACCACTCCTTAGCGTAGAGGGGTTGAACGTAGGCCACGTCTTGTCAACCCACACAGAGGATCATGGGAGGAAAGCCACTCCTTGGCGTAGAGGAGTTGAACGTAAGCCACGTCGGGTCAACCCACGCAGAGGATCATGGGAGGAAAGCCACTCCTTGGCGTAGAGGGGTTGAACGTAGGCCACGTCTTGTCAACCCACACAGAGGATCATGGGAGGAAAGCCACTCCTTGGCGTAGAGGAGTTGAACTTAAGCCACGTCGGGTCAACCCACGCAGAGGATCATGGGAGGAAAACCGCTCCTTGGCGTAGATGGGTTGAACGTAGGACAGAGGGAAGTAAGATTTGCACACTCCGCGCATAATCCCGCCGCACACACCCGGCGGATAAGTCTTTTCATTTTGACGAGCGTGACGATTAGGCATGCCGTGTCGAAGGCGTTTGGCATCTCTTCCATTCATCACCGCATAATGTGAACCGTAGCACTCTGAAGTTATCCTATTGACACTTTTCATATAATTACAATATTTGAGAAGTTGATCAATTAATTAAGACTAATTACGTAGTTAACCGGAATCCAAAAACAATCTCAGTATCTCGAAGCGACGACAAACATTACCTTGGTTGTGTCCAGTTACGTGGCATTTCCATATTTTTAAATCTTGGTGTGTGATAGTTGGCACACCGTATACACAAGGGCGAATCAGAAAGGTTTTGCCCTTATTTTTATTAACCAAAATAATGTACATACAGGTAATTGCAAATATACGTGCTATTCTACGTACCTTGCACTGCTTTCGACATAGTCCCCACACCGGTTGAGACCGTCCCATTGCAGCACTAAATTTGAGATGCCCTTGTGCCATGTTCTCGTCAGTCAGCGACGCACGCGGCCTCCCCGAACGCTCATCGTCATGCAAGTCTTCACGGCCGTTTGCGAAATCACAACACGACCACCTCGCACTTCTCAAAGCGAGACTCCTTTCCTAATACGATGGCTGCATTTCCCTGTGTGTTTGGATGGGCGTTCGTCCCTTCAACCATAGAAAACGAATCACTTCGTCGCTCGTACGCCGTGTGAAGCACAACCGCCATCTTCAACGACTGACAGCACCGCTGTGCCGCGGACCTACCGGCAGATAAGGCCGGGCGGGTTCAAGGAAGGTCCACCGCTGGGAATGGATATTTTTACTTAGCATTTACTGCTATAATTTGGCTAAAAAAAAAAAAAATAGGGCCAAAGACTTTCTGATTCGCCCTCGTACTATTCCCGGACGTTGCTGTACTCCAAAAACATTTGCGGTTGAATCTGCATAGCTAATATTATTAGTAGCGTAGGTTTGTCAGAAAGTTTGCAGGCCTGCTGCATGTGTGGCCTGACCTTCGGTATACAGTCGCTTGGTGTGCCCCAGAACAACTCCTTCATTGCTCTTAAGTCCCGGCTATTGAAAGTGACAGCGCTTGTCGCTGTCCTGTTGCTTGCTGGGCGTGCTATGTCAAAGCACATACATCAAAGTAAACCGTGTATGGTAGGCGACAGATGGCAAAAAAGAAAGCATATGGTATGTGCGCTTTTCCGGCTCAGTAGCATGCTGATACTGCCCAGACATTGTGGTAGTAGCCATCATGATGACGCTCAGTCGTCTTCGATTTTTGACCCCTCTCTTCTCTCAGATAAAATCCACGCACGCGCCAGCGGGGCGTTATCTTCAAGGATAACTTCACGGAGATTTGTTTGTTTGAATATTTGTTTCAATTTCGCATTGCCGTACCTTATGTTCATTCACTTGATCTAGTAAATAGGCGCTTGCTAGAGAACGTTTTCTTACGTAGGAACAGCCGTTTACTGACGCTAGCCCTGGAACGCTGGAACCTGCTGCCGCGAAAGAGATGCTGCATGCTTAGTGGGAGCTCGAGGAATTATACCGGCTGGCTATACGATTAGCATGCCGGCAAAGCTGAAATGTGAAGAAGCACAAATCTGCATATGAAGTGGATTACCTGAAGAGGCAGTGATTACTTGCACAACAAATCGCAATGTCCAGGCAGGTAATTAGAAGGTTCGCTGATTAACTGTAAATATTCGCTTTAGCACACATGCAGGCATTAAAGCCGAGAAGTAGAGTGCAGTCCATGCCTGGCTAACAGAAATCCTATAAGATTACAGCACTAATTTCTATATATATCCCTCCTTAAGACGTAAAAAGTGGCCTTTCAATTAACAGTTTCCCAATAGCCTCCCCCTGAAGTCCAGCGGGATAATAACTGCAACTCGAATGGATTTTAGCAAATTTTGGGGACGGATATCGCAGACGAGGTGCTAGTCGTAGTATTTCTGCTAACCACACATGATTCCATGAACTGATGAACTGATCGTATTCAATTTTGCAATGTCAGTATGTCTTCCAAAGTGAATAATTAAAATTTTAGTTAGTGAATCACTTTGATTGGTTACCTAGACATTGCGATTTTTCGTGCAAGTAATATCCGCCTTTTTAGGCTATCCACATGAAGAGGCCGAGTGGCTGTATATGCTCCATGCAATTTAAAAAATGAATGAATGAACGAACGAATGAATAAATAAATAAATATCTTCGAGCTACAACAAACAAACATGTAACGTGGTGTATGAATACATGCAGTGATACAGTGACCGTTAGAACAGGGACCGCCGCGGTGGCTGTAGGGCGTTGCGCTGCTAAGCACGAGACCGTGGGTTCGATTCCCGGCCGTGGCCGTACGTTTCTATCGGGGTAGAATGAAAAAAAAAAAAATGCGCTCGTGCACTTCGACTTAAGTGCGTGCACGTCAAAGAAGCCCATGTGGTCAAAGTTAATCTGGTGTCTCCCATTACGGTGTACCTCATAATCAGGTCGTGTACTTTGGCGCGTAGAACCCCAGAACGTTATTGGTACGATTATTATATATATATATATATATATATATTTACAGCCTGGGCATGTACGTAGGAGCCCTTAATTGGTGGCATCGCTCACTGCGAGAAAATGCAAGTTGTGTAGTGAATCCAGCGTGTGGTTTGAGGCGTCGATCAAACAGGCGTTCGCAAGTTGAGTGAGCGGCTCTTCGGAGTATCTCGTGAGCGCCGCTCTCCTCGGTGTCGCTGCCCCTGAGAAGGAACTTTCACACGGTGGCGTATAAATAGAACGGCGCGTAATTGCGCCTTTAGGCGGCTTTCCCCTCGGCGATATTGGCCGCGGACGGGTCGTGCGCGCGGGCCCTCGAGGAAGGTCGTGACTCCTGGCCGCCGTGCGTGGCCGGCGCTTTAAAAATAATCCGTGTCCTCGGCGATCGTGACGGCTCATCTGAACGCCGATTTCGCGGTGGGCCAAGAGCTGAGACTCTCGCAAATGCGCGCGTGCGTGCTACAGAGAGCCGCGCGGCGTTCGGAAAGCGTGCGCGCGCCTCTCGTGTATATGCAGAAACTTTCTGCACGTACAACGACCTTTCGTAGAAACGGCACAGAACGAGAGGCAGTAAAGAACCTGGGTCCGAATTCACAAAGATCTTCGTTCGCGAGTGTTCTTTGCCATTGGCCGGCTGCCTTCGTTAACATTATGTCCGGCGCCAGGATTTCCCGGTATTTTCTACGAACAATTCTAGCGAATATACGGGCCCTAGCTGGTAATTGGTGTCGGTCTTTGACTCCTTTTTAGATCCCCGCGAAACTGTCCGCGCATGCACTGCTCAGCTGGGGGGGGGGGGGGGGGGTATTCTGTAAGAGTCCACCTAGTGAACTGTCCATTTCGGCCGCTGCTGTTTGGATGCAGCTGTACGAGCGAGGAGGAGACGAGCGGCCCTAGCCAATCAGGAACGGCCGAAATGGACAGTCCACTAGGTGGACTCTTACAGAATACCTCCCCAGGAACCTGGGCCCGTATTCACACACACACACACACACACACACACACACACACACACACACACACACACACACACACACACACACACACACACACACACACACACACACACACACACACACACACACACACACACACACACACACACACACACACACACACACACACACACACACACACACACATGCGCGCCCGCGCGCAAAGTATACTTACGCTGTTACTATTCGTAAGAGCAGATATGATTAGCGAAGGCAGCCTGCAGCCAATGGTAAACAACACTCATTCACGAACAGATTTGTGAATTCGACTGTGCCCGCGGTATATCGACCCCTGTGCCCGCGGTATATATTCACAAAAAGCTCTTCAGCTGGAATTGTTCATATGAGAGAAAATGCCAGCCAATCCCAATGCTGGACATCTAATTAAATAAGGCGTCGGCAAATATGAGACAGCGCTTACGAACGAAAAGCTTTGTGACTATGGGGCCAAGATCTTTGCATACACGGGAAGCGTGAATGGTGGTTATTCTATGGCGGAATTACCCCTTATGTAATGTCCTGTTCAGGGACCTCTGAGGTATAATAAATAAATAAATAAATAAATAAATAAATAAATAAATAAATAAAATGCGTGTGGTCAGTATCGATGCGGGCATCTAAAGTGCATGCATCAGTTTTGAAAAATCGCAAGCATATTCAGGGACATTGAGGAAACCCGCCGTCCGCGTCAAAACACTGGTAAACTGAACGGATTGGCGGGATCACTTGCAATGCTTTTCACATTTCTGCTGTACAGTTAACTATGCGGTTCAACTAGCGGGTTCTTTCTCTGATGGCGACGTTTAGTTCTGGAGAAACTTCGGCGCGGCGACCACTGTGACTTGGCTTGACGATATATGACCTGGCTTGAGGACACCTTACGATATCGCGACAGCTGTAGGTTGAGCCGTGCAGCGTTCGTCATGCCGCGGCTTCTTGGCACTGTTGAGCGAGGCTTTCGCACAGCGAGTTGCACGAAAAAGCGCTCTGCGAAGTCTTTCAAGTTGCTTCGGCGGAAGACAAACTCCAGTGTGCGTGGCCCGTTTTCCGGGGCTTCTCCATGCCAGTGTCGGTGGCCGCCGGTGAGCTGTGCACGGAAGAGGAAGGCAGCAACGTGCAACTGTCTCGCTCCCTCTAGGCCGGAGCGAGCGAGTTAACAAGCGCGGCGGCCGATGAGTCGCTGCATCTTCCGCATCCCTCCTCCTCTTTGCTCTCGCTCCCCTTAGCGGGCTGCCGGCGCCGTAAACTTGAACTTGGGCGCTCGATAACGACACGAGGAAGTGAAGGCGCGTATACGAGAGCAGGAAAGGGAAGTTGTTGTAACCGTTGTTTGTAGCCTCGTAAGGCCTCTCTTTCGGCCGCACCGTTTCCGCGACCTTTTCTTTCGCTCGTCCGAGTGTTCTTGTGCAACGAAGTGGAAGAAGGAGGGGGAGAGGAGGGGGAGGTTAGGAGAGGGTGAACAGGCGTGCGTACCGGTGGGCGGGGAACGCGAGGACGGCATGTTGCTGGCTCTTTTATTTTCTTTTTTTTTTCTTTTCTTTTTTGATGTTGAGGCAAACAAACCAAGACCATACCAGCACGGTCGGTCTAGGCTCTGCATCTTCGGACCGCAGCTTGTTTGCCGATTGGGCGGGCCCAGAGGAAATTGCTTTTTGGGCGTTGTTGCCGGAGTTCGCCGGGTCAAATTTCACGCATCAGAGCCGTTTCTACATGACCCAGCTGAGCTCCCGTTTTTAGACACCGGCCATATTGCGTTTTTTTTTTTTTTTTTGCAGGCGTCGTGATTGTCAGGTATGCTTCGCCCCATTGGGATGCCATTGCAAAAGCATTGCAGCGCCTTGGTCTCTATTTACAGATCAGTGTTTCGCGCCAGGTTATACGCCAGGTGCACGGGGTTGTCGGTGTCCATCGCACTTGTGTGTGTATTGTGTAAGTGCGTGCGAGGGGGGCGGACGTATACGTTCGTGCGTACGTAGTACGTGCATGCATGTAGCCGTTGCTCCCAGCTCGCATTCGCTGCCTGTTATTCCACGAAACGCGCATGCACCCGTGCTGAGCGGTAACGGCCATGTTTTGCGCTGTAAGTAAACTTAGTGAAAGTGTGTGCGTTCGCGTCGTGACCTCTTCCAAGTTCGATCTTAATCAGAAGAGGAAACTGCGCAAATAATGATAGATTAAGGGAGGTCTACCTTTACTGATATCAAAAATGAAGCACACCGCGAAATTGCGATCAAATATACCTGAGCTTATAGCAGAGCGAAGCTGAAAAATATGGATGTGCACATTGATAAAGCTTGCATGCTAAAGTTCTCGGTTCTCACTTCAAAACTACTATTATCGGTGCATGTACTATCGACAAAGATGATGTGATAAGCATCTAGACTTAGCTTACAAGACGGACTTATGGTAACAAGTGGCAACAGCAAGCGCCCTGCAGATTGATCGCCTCCCTTTCCGGTGTCTGGGATAAGAGCTGGGAAATAAGAGCTGATCAAAAACTGCGCAAGATTTACGCCGATTCGGCTTTTATACGGACACCAGCATGCTTTATTGAGAACAATGCTTACATGTGTAGCTAGGTGCGTCGGAAATGTCTACTACGAGTTTAGTTTGGGCTTCTTATTGCGTTCCTCTGAAACATTCCTCTTGCCGGCCAGGCGCTTTTCCGTCAAGCTTTGGATTTTATAAGCATCATATTTATCTCAATTATCTTTTCTCGCCCTATTTTGTTGAAGTAGTGGCCAGAAAAAAAAAAAGGAAAAAGAAATTCACCAACGATTACTATACTCCCTGATGCAAAATTCGAGCGCAGCTGTATACGTGTTTTCATTTCGCGATATATTGGCTGGCGCGGACAATCTGTCTCGAGCGAATACATGCGAAATGCCTCGAGCAGCCAGTCGCGCGGCAATCTTGCGTGTATTTGCGGGCTTATTTGACGCTCGGAAAAACACTTTCCTGTAGCACGTATTGAGTTTTTCATGTTGCTCAACAATTTCTTTGACACTTGTCGTCTAATTATAATGTTCGAAAAGTTGATTAACTAATTAAGACCAATTATGTAATTAGGCGGAATGAAAAAATAATAATAATCTGAGTATCTCCAAGCGACGGCAAGCAACATTACCTTGGTTATGTCCAGCTACGTAGCATTTGTATATCTTCAAATCTTGGTGCATGGTAGTTGGGTCACCTCGTACTCGTATATTGGTTCGCTAGAATATGTGCCCCGACCCTTCGTGATATCCAACACATCATTAGCGAAGGCGGCCGGCCGCTGACATGTATGTAGTGTTCTTATGAACGTAAGACGTCTTGTATTCGATTCCACGGAGTCTTTTTCGTCGGCGTTCAGCCATAGACTTGCGCCCGAAAGTCGCTTTTCCCGCCGCACTCGCGAGCACCCTGCGGTGAACGGGCGAGCTGAGAAGGCGATGACCCAGTTCCTCCTTGGGACGGACAGACCGAGGATCCACCCGCGACAGCCAAGGCCGAGCCGGTAAATGGGGCGATGAACCGACTTCCGCGCGCTGTCATTACAGCTGCCACCGCGGGCCGTGCCGGCGCCCGCCATTAGGACGAGCCGCTTTCATTGTGGGCTGGTCGCACTACTTAGGGGAAGGTTGCCGCTGCGGCGGCATTGCTGCGTTCCGTTTTGGTGTGTCTCGCGTCCGGACAAAGGGGGGCGGCGGCCGGCGCTAGATCACGCGCGCCCCCCTCCGCGGACTTGTCGCGCCTGCCTCCGGGGCGTTCTCAGCTGTGGAACTCTGTCGAACAGCGAAGAACGAAATGGGAAAGGTTTTACTGTATAGTCCACGAAGACAGTGCCTTGCCGGCCGAAACCAGGCGCGGCTTGCGCGCACATTTAATAACGAGAACAATAACGATTTTAACAACGCGTTATTAAAGGTTCCCTTGATCGCTGCCGCTTTGCACCTAGCGCACAGTTTATTAAAAATACTGCTCGAAAGTTTCACTTGAAAACATCGCCTCTTAATGCAGACTATTACGGAACTTAGGCGAGCAACTTCTTAGAATGAACCGGTGATATCGCCGTGTGGGAATTGAGAAGCAGGACATGTTTTGCCGTTTAAAAAGAAGAAGAAAAGAAAAAAAAAGCATTTTACAAGATTTTGGTCAACTTTTTTAGCAACAGGTGTCGCGACACATGTTCTACTCTAACTGATTGATTAAATAAACGTTGTTTTTTACAGTGTTATGTGTCTGTGCGACATTTTTCGACTAGTCAAACAGTATATAGGGTTCGTACCGAGCCTAGGGACGCAGGGGAACAGCTTTCCCTGTTAACATGGCCGTCAATCGGCGCAAGCTGTGCTGTGCCTCGGTGTCCACACTCACGTCAACTGGAAGGCTTTCTTTCGATGACGAAAGCCGCTGGGATGATTTCGTACGCCATCTTCTCGCCCAAGAAATATTTTGAAAAGCGAGAACTTTTCCATGCAGCACAGTCGTCGGGTCGCCGAGTGTAAACAGAGTGGACGCGAGCTAGACGTGGCATCTCTGTGTGCGGTTCCAGCCAGCTTGTTACGTGGTAATTGTGCCGTTGTGTTGCGACCTGTGAGCACGAAAATTGCAGCGGTGTGTCCGTACGTTTGTCGCACTGCTCTTACGGTGACGTGAAGGGTGTCTGAGTTGAAAAGCACGGACGAAACGGCGCAGCGTTTCAATGCTAGCGATAGGTCTATACGTCATTGTGCTTAAAGCATCCAATTGCTTCAAAGCGACTGTGTCGGCTGTTTAGATTGTGACGGAGTTGTTGAATGGGTTTGAGCTTGTTGTACGTTAACGCAGCATTCACGTAAGCTTGCCCTGTCGCATGCGTTCTATGCATTCTGCCCGTACAAGCAACAGCCACGCGCCAATTGTTGACATATATGCCGCGCATTGTGACGTTGATGCGCTGCCGCAGGGTCTCGGAAACTCGTCTTGCTGAAACTATCACTTTGTCATATGCTCGGTGCGCGTAAATATACCCACGTAGTTTGCTGCATAATTGTTAAATGTCGAAAACGTAGAATGCTTTTTACGACCCTCACACTTTACGTTTACGTGTGTAATGTTCGTATAAGAAAATTGTTTACGCGTAACTATACCGCGCACACTGCAGTAAATAAAAGCGTTTATTTACCAGATTTCTGTCGGTATCTTTGGCTGCAAAATGAAGGTGGCATAGCGAAGGTCGCGCACTGTTGCTTAAATGAGTGCCTGGTATACATAACTCTTCCTGCTAAAGTGCTCGTTCGTTCGAGATCAAATTTCAAACAAGGAAAACGATTCGTGGTGCATGCATTTTAATGCCATATTTGGACTTGAATCAGGATTAGTGTGTTTTGCTCTTCGTTCATTATTTGGCAGATATTTAGAAGCAGCGGCTTGTCATATTTCTGACTCAATAAGTTTCCTTGGTGCGGTCCACTACCTAACTATTTCTGCCTAATCGCTCGCGGGTGGGTTCAGTCGCGATAGATTTGTTCTTGCTGCGCGTAAGGCTTGAAATGTAGCCGCCTTATACTTGTACGCTGTAATATCTTGTAGCAAAGATGTATTATCGCTACTCACTCGCTTGCTCTTGCGGACCGTCACGAAGCATTCAGCTTCGACCATTCGTGCGCTATCGGTGTGTCGGTCATTTATTGTGCGTATGTGGTGCGCATATATTCAAGTGTGCGCCCATTCACTTATTCTTGACTCGTTGGCGATATAGCGTGCGTAAAACTCCGTGCCAGTTGGGGTAGACGTGTGTTGATACTGTGCGCGAAACGTACTATGACAGGAAGCGGCGCTACTCACTTTGTCATTGTTTAGCGAGCGGTACTCACGCTTCCACCTTGCTTCTGTGCGATCAGCTGTTGGAAATGCAACTGAGTTTTCGCTAACGCACTGAGCTCCAATCATGCCGAATTGAATCATGTGAATTGAAGACGTGGTGCAGTAGTTGGCTGAAAAAATAGTGACTGGCATATTAAGGAATGGAATGAATCTGGGTAGCCAAGTTCGCGGACCGTTGCTGCAACTGTCCGTACCTGTTACCGGCACTGCGAGATGTACGGCTTTCTTCGAGGATACAGAAATTTGCTCATCCGCAAGCGTTGTATCGCTAACCTTCAAGGAAAGTGCTTCAGCCTTGGAACACGGCAAGAGTGAGTCATCATCATCATCAGCCTGGTTACGCCCACTGCAGGGCAAAGGCCTCTCCCATACTTCTCCAACTACCCCGGTCATGTACTAATTGTGGCCATGTTGTCCCTGCAAACTTCTTAATCTCATCCGCCCACCTAACTTTCTGCCGCCCCCTGCTACGCTTCCCTTCCCTTGGAATGCAGTCCGTGACCCTTAATAACCATCGGTTATCTCCCCAGGGAAGATAACAAGGTGGAAGCGGTAATGGTTTCGTATTCTTGCGCTCTCGCTGAGGCGACGTGCGGCGCGCCGCCGAAAGCGCCCTCTCGTTTCTCTGGAACAAAGTGCTCTGTTAAAAGTGTCAATACAGGCAAGTATTACACTCGACCGCGGTATTAAAACGTGTTCACTACGAAATATGAATGCGAACGAGCCAGCCTTTTAGCGTGAAGAGGCATGCATACCTCGCGTTCCGCCTGTGTTCAAGGTGTCATATCGCACCACTCGTAGCCCAGGTACGAAGTTGGAGCACTCTAGGAAACGTTAAATAACACGTTATTAAAATTGTAATTATTTTCGTTATTAAATGTTCGTGCAAGCCGTCTCAGATCAAAGTGTCTGAAAACGCGGAAGGAGAAAATCGGCCAGTGATTCATGAGCGGCGTGCAGAAATAGCGCAGAAGCCATTCAGCATGTTTTGCTGGTATGCAGCAGAGTATCCATCCAGAAATAAATGAGTACGTTTAGTCACCCCATTTAAGCGTATAGTTTCCCTGGGAAAGGTGGTATGAACTTGAAGCGGGGGGTAGTAAAAGAAAGCTGACTAGTGTCGTAAAGCTAGGAAAAACACGGAATGAAGGAACGTTTTTTTATACCAATAAAGTAAGTTTAACATATTAGGGTTTGTTATCATGAACCGTGGATGTTAAATGGTGCCTGAAACGGTTTGGACAAATTTTGTAGACTCGTAGGGTACAGCAAAGCATTAGCGCCACAACTTAAATGAAGCGTCTCATATTACGGGAGCTACGGACGATTACAAGTTACCCACTTCCCTAGACATGCTTTTCCTCCTCTACTCGTTCATCGAGTGAACGGGCCTAAGCTCCGCCTAAACTGGCTTTGCCCCTAACTGGCCTTGCCTCGTCTAAAGCCCCTTAAACTTCGTAAAGTAGCGGCACGCTTTGAAGAATGCCGCCTCCTCCTCGCGCGCTCTGGCCGACGCCGCGTCGCTATTGGCCTAATAGCATCACGTGGGCGCTCGCGCCGTGCTTCACCGCCATTTTTGCTCGAGAAGCGTCTACGGAGTGGCGAGGAGCGCATGTTGGGGCCGTTGCTACGCTCGAGCGGTGTAGGCGGTGCCACGGTTGAGGAGGGAGCATGAAAGAGAAGAGAAACGAGAAGTGAAGGCGGAGTAGGAGAGTGTCGCTACTTTACGAAGTTTCAGGGGTTTTAGTGTCGTCTACTTCCGGTTGTCTTGGAGCCAGCGCGCGAAGCCTCTCCAACCTCTCCGCTAGCCGCCTGGCCGTCTATCCCCCGCATGAGCTATCCAAGCGGCGTGCGTTGCGAGCGTTCGGTCGCAGTGCCGTGCGTGTCTGGTATTCCGGTAATTGCAGGCGAGCTGGGCGTTTTGGCGGATGGGCGGAGGCGTACGCTAACGCCTCTCCATACTACTACCGCTATGGTGAAGGAGCTTTAGCGTAAACGTGAGCGGCCTGCGTGGTGTAGCCACCTGGTGACGCAGAGATTAACCAGCCAAACACACACAGAGGTAATATTACTGTAACCAAATGTAAAACAGTTTAAACATTTGAAAAGACAACGTGTTCGCGATTGCGCTCCTGCCGAAAATTTACACCAGCAGCAAAGTAGACTACACTTGGTTAGGGCTATATTAGTTCTTTGTTTGTCTGGTTGAGCTCTGTGCCACCAGGTCGCTGCACCGTGCAGGAAGCTCACGTTTGCGCCTCCGCTCAGACGTTAAAACGCACAGTCCGTTTGCGCTTGCGTTTACCCGAATACCGGACACGCTAAAACTCTCTATTAGAAAATTTTAGTGCGTCCGGCACTCCGGCAGGCGCGGGCGGTTTGCCGGATGAGCGGGGGCGTAAACGTGAGCGGCCAGATTGGTGGCGCCAGCTGGTGGTGCAAAGCTCAACCACCTAAACACAGAGCCAATTACTATATTCTTCTTAGCTGGGGTGTAGGTTTTCGACATAATTGTGAACACAATTACGCCGCTGCCGAAAATTTGCACCAGCAGCGAAGTAGAATAAAGAAGGTTACTGCAATTTGAGCTCTGTGTTTGTCTGGTTGAGCTCTACAACACCTTCACAGCTTCACAGCGGGCTTCACAGCTCCGGCTGCTCACGTTTACGCCCCCGACCATCCGGCAATCCGCCCAAACCGCCCCAGTTTGCCGGAATAGCGGACACGCTAAAAGTCTCTATTATGGCAGTAATCCTCCAGCGTGAAGTGACGGCCACAAACACATAGATCCCAGCGCCGATCGGATACCGACAGCCCGATGCGTTGCAGCCACTCCGCTCGTCTGCTGCCTTGCAGAGGGACACGATGTCGCAGCTATAATAGACACATCGCCGATCGCTACGTTTGGAGCCCACAACGCAACAAGGGCGAATCATGCTGCTGGCAATAATAAAGATCGAGACCAACACTGACCGCACAGCTCGCGTCAACACCGAGCACGTTGTAACTAGAGATCAGTGGTTGTAACACAAGCAGACGACACTTGCTGTGTGCCGGGAGAGCTTGAGTGTATAGTGATCAATTGCCGTTGTGTATTCGCTTTGTGTTACTTTTTTAAATAAACAAATTGACCACCATTCCAGCTATTACGAACAACGTTTTGTTCACCATGAAGTTGGCAAAATTGTCGATGACGCGACTTCGGTAGCCGATCGGATAGCTCGCCTAACTGATGTCAGTTAATTGGGCCAAAAGGCTGTTTCACATGGCGCCATTGGGGCGAAAAAAGATCGTTCTGCCGCGCACGTCGCAGAGCGATTTTCGCTGACAGCTTTCACATGCGCTTGCGGCAGCGCGATGTCCGTCGCTACAGTACACTGTACCGTCGCAGCGATGCGCAAGTTTGCCTCCTGCTCACGAAGTATCCATGCCTGCATCGTTGAATAATAACATGGAAACTAGTCAAATATTGGAATTTTCCTATTTTTATTCGATAACAGAATATGTACACCATTTTTAACGTTCAAAAGCGTTGAGACTTTACGACAGCTTGCAGATACGGTGGGTGAGGCGCTGCACAACACCGCAAGTATATGAGCGTGCGGCTTGTGCGGCGTCGGTGGGGTGGTTCCGTTTAGCGCACTCTGGTTTCGTTGTTACTATGGAAGCCACAACTTATTTTCCTGGATGAGTATTTGCTTTGGCAGAAGAACAAGCTACTATTGAGTGTGCACGTATAAGCAGCTGGCGCAGTTTGTAGCGATGAAGAGGTTGACGACGGTGGGGATCAAGTGGGTACGTGCCTTATGTTGAAGCGGCGTCCTTCTCCCGACCTGGGTAGCGTGCAGCTTCTCCTTTTAAACTAATTGTGTAAGCGGAAGAAAAGAAAAATATTTATGAAGCTCCTAAGCCGCAAACGCTTGTGGGTACGCCCTAAACATAGCTAAAACTGGCGCGCGACATTGCTTCACAGAGCTACCAACGCGTGGTAAAACAGGAAAGCTCATATTTTGACGGCGCTTTGTTTCGTCACACACATTGCTCCTCCCAGATCGCGTCGATCGCTGCGACTGAGCGACGGCGCGACCAACACTCTTAAGCAAAACTACACCCTTTTGCCACACAACAACAGTCGTCATCTGTCTTGACCGCATTTCCTTTTTCTAACCAGGCGAGCCCGGTACTTTCCAGTAACGAACGACATGCGCGTTATCAGCATGACATAGCATTCCCGACAGGAAAGTACACTCCAAAAACAGTTGCACCCTTTGGGGTGTATATTTGTCCTACAACGATAATCGTCATCCGCCTTGCTTGCGTTTCCTTTCGTGAAAACTCGGCGCTCGCTACTTTCCTGTCGAGAATGCTGCGTCACACTGATAACGCGCATGCCGTTCGTGACTGGGAAGTACCGGGCTCGCAGCGTTAAAGGAAACGCGGGCAAGACAGATGACGATTATTGTTTGGGACAAGATACGCCCCAAAGGGTGTAACTTTGCCTAAGAGTGAGCTTGTTGGAATTCAGTCGCAGAGAGCCCACGATGTCGCGGCGGTCGCTCAGCGACGGAATTCACTGTGTTGCTGACTGAAAATCGCGCCATGTGAAACAGCCTAAACGCGTCAATTGAATTGGGATGGCGCTGCTGAAAATTCAGGGGAGCTGCGCCGCTGCGATCGGTAGCGATGCACATTTTTGTAAAACCTTGTAAAAAGTCGCAGTTTCGCGCGAAAGGCGACGCAACGATTGCGATAGCAAATTAGTAGCTAGCTATACGAAGTAAGGATAGTAATTTTATTGGCCGTATAGACTTGCCGACATTCGCTTACCAACTAAACTAACAAGCATGTTGTCACGCGTGCACAGGCAAACATGAACACATCACACTCGATGAGCGCGGACACTCGCTGTCAAAACGCTGGTGTGAGCAAGCGCGGCAGCAGCAGCGAGCGAAGTGACCGTCATGTGATCTAAAACGCTCTAACACAAGAGCGGCCAGAGCATAGCACGCTCGAAGGTGTGATCCGTCCGCAGAACCCTTTTAAGATACCGTGCGCGTGGCCGTGCAAAGTACGCACTCATTGGCGGAATCGAAGCCCCAGCCCCCCCTCTCCCTCCCGCGCTGCCATCCCCGCTTTCCTCCATATATGGCGCGCGAAATTTAGCCGCGATCGTCAGTTCCCCTTGCGCCCGGTCCGGAAATGCGCAGTTGCTGCCAGAGCCAACGCCGCCCCCTCACTTCCCCCTCTCCCCACGGCCTTTCTCGCGACCAAAGACGGCGTGTTTGCCCTGCGCTTTCTCCCCTTGCGCGCGCCAGATTGAGCCGCGATGGTCGGCTTCCCTCGCGTGCTTTCACTCGCACATAAAGCATATACGACGCGCGGCGACGGTGTTATCGCTCTTGGACTTAAACGGAACGTCACGGCGTTGGCGACGGCGAAAATGCGGCTGGAGTGTCCTTTTAATTGCTATCTCAATAGTAACACGCTAACACGGCGCAGTGTTCACGTTTGGCGATTCGTTTTCGTTCCTATAGGACAGCACGGACCTGCAGCGTCTGAGCCGCATAACGACGACGAGCAGCGTTGGTGCGCTTACGCTTACGTTCCTCGAATTCAGCTTCTTGCGGCGAGACATATATGACGCATCACGCTATAGCGTCAGGATGCAGTGCTTGAGAAACCCATGTGACGCGTCTTCGATTCCGCCCAGCACCGGATAAATTGAAAGGAGTTTGTATTGATTGAAGAGCGCTGGGAAAGAGGTTAGACAGGCAGGAAGAACCGTGCTACACTCACCAAGAATGCTTCGCGTTATAAGAGTTTAGTAATAGTAGGGATTGAAAGAAATGAAATGTGGGAGGAGGCGATCGAGTACCATTTCCGCAGCGGGGACTGTCTCCCGTTACCTCGACCAACGTCCGCAAGCGACATTCATCTCCTGAACCGGCATAATGTGAGAATTCCTCTCGCTCGATTCTATTCATTTCGTATCCACCCGTCACGGCCTGCCTATCTCGGTGATAACGTGGGGGCAGTACCGCCCGGACCATTGACAAAGCGCGAAAAAAAAAAAAAGCATGTTGCGTATCGGAGCCGTCTTGCGCGCTCTGCGGTTCGAGGGGGTCCTCGAGTTGTTCGCGTTGTTGTTGGCTAAGCGGCAGGCGATACCCGTGTGACGTGGAAGCCACAGCTGTGACGTCGTCTCAACTCCGGGAGGCTATGGCTCCTCCGAGAAGAAAACTGCAGGCTTTCGTTTGAATTTGCAGCTGTTTTCGGGGCGTACCTCTCGTGTAAATTCGTAGTCACGATCGCACCGCGTGATCTGCGCAATGCGCCGGTCTGTTTGCAATGCCCTAACCTTATTCTGGGCTTTGTCTAATTCCGCAGTGTTGGCGTTTTGAGTCACTCATAATCAGAGATGGCGTAGCCGCTCTGTGAGCCTATCACAGATGACAAGATCAACAGAGAGCTTTCACAGATGACAAGATCAATAGAGAGCTGAATGGCGGCTATTCTGCGTAGCACTGGGAAGTATAAAATACGCCGAAGCTTTTGTGTGGTATAACAAGCAGCACATTGAGATCGAAACGCTTAAGTTGGTAGTGACGCAAGCTGAAGCCACAGAGCGTTCACTCTGGGCATACACTCCGTGTGCTATATGGCTGTAATCGTGTCGTCCTCTTGTTTGGAATGGCTACATTTTCGCTCTTTCGGACTTTCTGTCCGTATCGGCTGACATTCTATATGCGAGGCGGGAGAAGCGGTGGACACGGCTTTTTCTCTTCTCTTCTTCAGTCGGAACAAAACGGGACCGGTGCTTACCTAAAAATATGTGACCTCGTTATGGGTGTCCTTTGGGGCAACTCCGAACAAAGGGCACTGTGTATGCAAACGAGGCCGACCGAGCGTGCCTCGCGTTTTTTGGGGCCACAATAAAAGCCAGCGCTCGCAAGCGCGCTCGGCGCATCGGCGTGCGACTTGCTCTATATTGCACTCTTTCGACGACAAAGTGGGCCCTCCGCCGCGGCATTTAGTTCGAGCGTCGAAGCCCCACGTTGAACGCGCCGCAAGAGCGCGCATTTGCGTGATATCGCGGAGGTCAGCGACCTCGCGTGGTCGTCTCGACGAGGGAGAAAGAACGAAGCTGAACTCACGCAGAAGGGACCATGCGGAGTACGGATGGTCATCTTGGTCTTGTGAGAACATCTATCAGCGGCCAGCCGCTGTAGCTAATTGGTGTCGTCCTGTACGTGGCCGAAATTTCATCCGGCTGGCCGTTGTTTCGCCGTGCATGTGCATTGTTCGATGTACGCAGAAATGTGGAAGGGGTATGTTGTGTGCGATATTCATGCGTCTGGTATGAAGGGGATACGACCGGACGTGGCATGGAGCCATGGGCTGGCGTGGGCGGGAAATTGAACGCAGCGCGTGGAATGTCATGTGTAATTGATGCGGAGCTTCCGGGAATGCACCATCCTGCCTTTCTCGCGGCCACAACGGGCCCGTTGCTCGGGCGCGAGTGAACGGACGGGTGAGTGTACGTGCCCGGAAAGATGGAAAGCTTCCGCAGCCGGCGACACCGCCCGGCGCATATCTTGGCACAGCGTTCAAGGGCGGCTGTCCCGAGGACGCACACGCCTCTACCCGAGCAGCCGACGCCGGCCGGGCACGCAGCAGCCAACAAACACATCATTTGGGTCTGTCCCCAGTTTCAATGGGAACGGCAGATTGACGCGGACACCCTCCCAACTAACTTAGGACCTCAGCCGTTTAAGGACCTCCTAATTCCGCCCCACGCGTCCACGCCAACTAGCAAAAGCAGTATTGGGCGCTCTTTTGCACATTATCTCTCACCATCTTTTTTTTTGTCTGTTATTCCTGTCCCATAAACCATCATAACCATTTTCCCTTGTCTCTTCACAAGAGGCCTGATGCATTGGCATGATGCATTGGCAAGAGGCCTCTGGTTTCCTTCTTGCTTAATAAACGTTTGAGACAATAACAAAAACTCGTATAGATGCGAACGTCGCGCACTTTCTTACATCACAGGCCACACGCCACGGCCACAGTGTATCCACATCCTCGTCGCTGCCGCCAGTTCCCGCGCGCGAGAAAATGGCGAAAAATAAATAAAGAAATAAAAAACATAGATAGTACATATTCTTCGCGAGAGAACGAAAGTTTAGCTGTAACAAAAACACGGCACACAGGCATGACTGGAGATGGCAGACCGCCGGACCTGTGGGACGGGCGACAACTCAACCAGGGACTTCGGAAGGCGCATGGTATGGCGGTCGTCATGGCTATTAGCTTCGAGAATTTGCTTGTGTTTATTTATTGCCCGTGGACTTCTCCCCGTGCTTCTTCGGCAGGGAGGGCGCTCGAGCGCGTCGTCGTTGTGTGCCCGCTTACACGGAGCCCATTTCTCCTCTAGCAGAGAGGCGCGATTGTGCTCTGGAAAACTTTGTGCGCAAGTGGGGTCACGAAAGGGTGGCCGTCTGTCTTCGGAGCGGCGCGCGCTCCCCCATGCGCCAGTCGATGCGCGCCGGCGTCCGTGCACGGGACGTACGATCTGCCGCAGAGGGCGCCACTGCACGACAGACCTCGCCTCTGGCGACGTTACTAACCTTTCCTTCAACCTCCCGCACCCCCTACGCGCTTTCCGACTGTGCAGGTGGTCCGCCGTTCCTTCCACGCTTCCATCGCGACGAAGCAGTCGAGAGAAACGGAAACAAAGCGGCCAGCAATCAAGCGGGAAGAATCTTCTCTCCGTGCTCACGGTTCGGTACATATCGGCAACAAAAAAGAAAAAGAGAGAAAAAAAGCAGTTGTGCCACAGTAGTGTTTCCTTCCGATTGGAGCACCAATCTTTAGTATGCTGCCGAGCAAAGAAAAACTGAGAGAGAGAGAGAGAGAGAGAGAGAGAGAGAGAGAGAGAGAGAGAGAGAGAGCAGTTGTGGCATGCTGCGTTCCTCTTTGTGCCTCACGCACTCTCTTACTTTCTTTTTCTTTTTTTTTTAATTCTTCACATTCAACCAGTTGTTGCCCTCGTGCCACCAGTATGGCATCTATTCTTTTTCTTCCCCATGCAAATTTTATTGCTAAACAATAAATTCGGAGAACAGGAACGGAGATGCTAGTTGAATCACGCGGCACTGCCCGGCGCAATTAACAAGTGCTGTCAATGGAATAAACAGGAACTTGGATGCGTTGAAAAGCCTACACGCTTGAAGCATGAAAAGATTTTAAAAAAGGCCAAAAAACAAGAGATTACATCCCGTTAAAGGGACACTAAAGGCAAATACTAAGTCGACGTGGACCGATTAAATGCCATCTCAGAAACCTCGCAACGCTTGTCTCGCGCCGAGAAAAGACTTAGTTTACGAGAAAATTGCATCTGAAGAGTCCGAATGCCTTCTTTGAAGTTCAAACCTCCCGCCACCCAACCGGGGGAGTGGTGACGTTGCATACGCCATACCACCCTTTGCTTCCATGAGTGAGTATAAAACGGCGCCCGACAGACTGTGGTACAGAGCGAAGACACTGCTGTGGATTCGCCGCTGCGGCTTCTTTTTGGTCAAGTGGCAAAGACCGTTCGGACATCCCGCGACATCACATGGAAGTTGAGTTCTCTGCTACTTGCAGTTTGTGCGAGTTTCGCAAGCCAGCAAAACCAGCGTAGCACTACGCGATAACGAAACTAGCGAAACGCGAAAGCGTGGGCGACGCGGAGTCGAGCGAAAATGAAACTTTTCGACCGCCCGCGTCGTTGTCAAGGGTAATTTAAATGAGTTCTTTTCCAAAAATGAAATAGAACTGGAGAAGTAGCATTTTCTTTCGTGTTATAATGCAATACAAGGATTTTTTTTCTCAACGAATGGTTGAGTACTAGTGACAGAATTTAACTGAGGAGTGCTTTCGTCGTCGGGCAAGTACTTGAATGTCCCGGGGGAGTCTCTAATCATGTCCTGCATTTACCTCAATTCAGTGGCGTAGCTAGGTCGTCTGGCACCCGGGGCCCATAGGTCTTCTGTCACCCCCCCCCGCATCCCCCCCGGGGTGTAGTTGAGATGCATCATGTAACCGCACAAAAACAAGGGACAAAGAAGGAACACACAAGACAGGCGCGGAGTTGAGGAAGGCGAGGATATCGACAATTTCCGGGTGCCTTCAGACGTATATGACACCCCCCCCCCCCTCCGCGCGTGCGGGTTGTTACGTTTCGCCTACGACGCGCGGTTTAGCCGGCGCGACTGCAACAAAGCGGCAGACATTTTGGCCCGTTCGGCGTCGCCGCTACGCTCCCCGCCAAGCGCGTCCAGGCATGTTCCGATGCCACGTGTCTTCATGTGCGTGTGTGAGTGTATGTGCCATTGTGCCCGACCGGCGGCGATACGACAGCAGGGGTCACCTTCTCCTCCCAGCCATTGTGCCCGACCGGAGGCGATACGACAGTAGGAGTTACCTTCTCCTCCCAGCCATTGTGCCCGTCCGGAGGCGATACGACAGTAGGAGTTACCTTCTCCTCCCAGCCATTGTGCCCGACCGGAGGCGATACGACAGTGGGAGTCACCTTCTCCTCCCAGTCTTTGTGCCCGACCGGCGGCGCTACGACAGTATGCGTCACCTTATCCCATTGTACAATCACGTGCTCGTCTATTGAGGGGTTCCTTCTTGCCCTCAACTGCGAGAGTATAAAAACAGCTGCCCCCGGACGCCAAAAGGAGGGCTCCGATTTCTTCTGTTGAGTAAAGTGCTCTCCCGTCTCTGTACTTCGGTCAACCTGACCGCCAACTCTTTGCGATGTTAAAATAAACAAGTTGTTTTGTTGTTACCAGTCGACTCATGCTTTGCCGGGACCTTCGGATGCTTCCAGTTGTACCCCAGGCCGCCAGGCCAACGCTACCCTTGGGGCTTGCGACCCAGGTGCAACCACGGGCGTCAGCGCCGAGTTCCCAACAGGTCGTACCATCGGTGCGACCACAACAACCGTTGCCATCGGTGGGATTCAAACAGGGTTGCTTATGCAACACTACGGCCAGGCGACAGCGAGCGACTGCTATGATGCCGAGCCAGACCCCGCGCTTCTCTCCTCTTATAACTAATGTAAATCGCCGACTGAAGTTTCGGACGCTGCACGGTATTTTACTCGAACTTTTGGGACATATTCCGCACGATCTCGCAGACATGGCGGTCGTGAACAAAGTTGCCGCCATTAAATTTGTCGCCTATCCGCCATTTTCTTTGACGAGGTGATTTCACGGCCGTACGGCCGTTATGCTTTTGGTTGACTCAGCACCAAACAGCAACTTTCACCGCTCCATGGATACTGACGAATCGACGCTCATTAGGCCTAGCTGCATGGTACGGCCGTGAGAAAAATTCGGTGTCATCACCATGTCGTTGCGGTAATGTGGCCGTCAGTATGTTCGGACCCGTAAACCGCTATGGCAATTGGGAGTGAGATCGCGGGCTAGACTGGCAGCAGGAAGCCCAGATTGGGTCCGCAGGTGATGTGCCGGCAACCACTGCGAACATTTTTTTTTTCTTGCGCTTAATGCACGGAACGGCAAAATCTCGCGTGTAGGCCGAAACCTCCAAACTGAATGCGTGCATCAGAGCTTAATCTGACAGCATTGCACAGTGAAAAGACGCGCCCGCATATCTGCACTACGCGGCGACACGCTATACGCACATAGAGGTATATACAGCGCAACAAGCCAACGTGAACCGCCTCCGCGGTCTCGACCATCGCGGAATTTTAAGTAGATCGCATATCAGTGAATCACACCACTAGCGACCACTTTTGCCACACCACCACTTTTGCGAGAAGAAAAAAAATCAGTCGATGGCTGTTTTGACCATCAAGCTTGGCACTCGGTACGCTAACTTCACATTCAGTGGCGAAAGTCCCGACACAGATACGAACCCGTCATGCGACGTAGGTGATTATGTAGCACGCTAGCCTAGAAGCCTGGCAGAGCTATAGCAGCTGTGCCATAGTGCCCTCTCTGGGTGACATTCCCCCTCAATAAAGTATATACGTGAATTTGTGGGAAGGGGGCCTGTGTATAGACTACAACCTACGAATGCGGAAGGATCGTATGATCGTGTCAAATTTGTTGGTGAATATTTCGGAACGGAAGCGTTCTTGAAGAGTCAAACAAAATGAAGTTCTCTTGGAATGAATCACTGAAGTTTTCAATATAAACATATATACCATAAATCATCAAATCAAAAGGGACGTCTTTGTTTGACAGCTTTACTTGTTCACAAAAACTGTCTGTTGCATGGGTCACTGAATGAATTCCCTATGGAAGCAGCTATTTGCGTAGCTGGCTTTAGTTTTATCAAAAGTACTGGTACTTGAACTTCAGAGGACTTTATAATATCGAGAGTTTACAATTGAATTCATAAACCTGCTCCTAAATTCCATTTTACTGCTCCGAAATAGCATGGGCCAGTGACATCACTGGGCTCTTTACGGAACCTCGTGGTGGCCACAGTAGCCTACACTGTGCAGCACGCTGCTGCCACCTCGGAGGTCACTTGCAGGGCAAAGACAAATGATCTGTCTTTTTGAGACAGCATGCATATATACCTTTCGTGTATTTAACTTATTAATAGTTTATGTATTTGTGAGAATGTTCTCACGGTCACGAAATCAGCCAACCGTTGGTGGACCAACTGCTTTTGATGATGACATTGCGGAAGCGAGAGCAAGCGACTGTTGTCTGCTTTTGACACGGAACTCTAATTTCCCTACTTTCGTGCAGTGCAATAATATTGGGCTCACATGTTCACAGGAGTCTTGTGAAGCGATCGGCAACATTTTTTTGTCATGTTCACAAGGTGTTTTAGGGCTCTTTTGGGAATTGGGGGCTCAATCCCATCGCTCGTAATCAGTTGTCAAGATTGGAGTCGGGCATGAATTAGAAGGTAGCTGGCCCATGCCGTCGTCCAACTTATCCACGCTGATGACGTTGATGAAGAGAAGGACTGCTTCTCATCCAGAACGAGGAATATGGGTTTATTTACAGTATCTACATCAGTCTAGCATGACTGCGAGAGAAAGTACATCAGTCTAACATGACTGCGAGAGAAAGTGCTGAGGAGCCGCACAAACGGTTTATAAACACTCGGTCCCCCCTCGATCCCAAGGTGAGGGAAACGTTCGTCCAAGCATCGTAAACAAGCCGCCTCTCTGCGGGACGGCTTACACACACACACTTCCGCACAGGTTCACGGTCCGGAGCCGACGTCAGACGGACTTCGTAGAATTCGGGGCTTACTTCAGGAAAGGTGCCTTTTATTCCTCGAGCTGACCTCCGCAGCGCGTCGCCAGGTGCCCATTGTCTTGCCTCTTGAACGGCGCGTGGGAAGGAGCCTCGAACTACGTTCCCTCGGTGACTCCCTCGTTCACAGCAGACCAGGTTGGCGGCGGCGGGTTCAGGCACAAAGCCTGCTTCGTCGCACTCATCTTGGCTCCAACGACGGAGAGTTGAGGACGCGCGTATTGTTCTTCACACACAGTCGACTTAGTGACGCCTTGGCTAGAGGTTTGCTGTGACGTTCCAGGAAAGTTGACGCCGTTGTCGCAACTGGCTGGCAAAACTTGCACCTCAGCTAGGCCGTTCTTAACATGGTGCAGTGAGAGTGCCGCGCGAAGCAGTCTGAATAATCGAGCATGTCTGAATTGTCGGTGTCTGAGTAATCGGTCGGCATCAGTTGCAAACCAGCCAGTTGTTGAGCAGAAGCTCCAACCTTGCGAGGAAAACAGACCATTGAAAAGCGCCGGGTGTAAGTTGTGCTTGAGCGTGCCCTGGAACTGAAGAGCATTGGTGAGGTTCAGTCTGGACTGGTGGTACTCACTGATGCTAACCCTAGCCGTGCTGAAAACATGGCTAAGCTGGTAGCTGTCATTAAAAAAAATTCATAACCTGTGTGAACAGGTTTTCTCTCCTCATTAAAATTTAGTTTCAAATTTAGGTTTCCCTTTTTTTGTGTGTGTTAAGAGGCAGATCAACATTGTCTTACACGAAGCAAATACTTTCTGGAATGACGCTTGTCAATTTGAAGTGTTCAAAAGTGCCTAGGACGTGCCCAGCAGTTGGCAGTTATGGGCTCCGATGTGCTCCGAGATATGTATTTTGCTGCTCCAAACTGCTCCAAACTAAGATTTTTTTGCTCCAAAAATTGCTCCAAATCTAGGTTTGTCAGTGGCACGACTGCTGGCATCAAACACTGCCATTTATTGTGCACGGAATGTCCACTTCATCAAGTAATCCATCTGATGTGACATAATCGCGTCATATACCACAGGCGAATGTTAGTGTCTGTTTTGTTAAAATCCCTGCCTTTCGTCTCTCTGTTTCCACTAAAAAATTCACCCGCGCGCTATAAATCCTCGAATAATAAAACAGCTGTTCCGACGTTGCAAAAGATTCACTCTGCATCTGGCACTTTTTTTTCTTTTTGATGCGCGTGCGAAGTTCTCCTCTCCATCATTATTTCGTTGTCAGTTATCTTCAAGCACATCATGGCGATCTCTGCGTCCTCGTCGTCTCTTTTGTCGCATTAACGAGAGAAAGGGAAACCGAGATGCTAGATGTTTGCTAGTCGCAACCACATGAAGCCAACAGATAATGATAGCCAAAGAAAGCATTCCAGTCCTTTGAAAACTTGCTTTCCCCCAGAGGGCTCGTTACAAAGTTTCTTGCATAACCTCATCGCAACAAAATCAAGAAGTATTTAGAGACATCTTTACAATAATCCGTTATTCCAAGCTCGTGGACTTCTCTGACGTCATTTGATTCACAATTCTCCGTTGACATTCTTTTTTTTTAATTTCCTTGCTCTCTTCTTTTCCTTTTTCTTCTTTTTTGTTTGTAGAGTTTATAAACGTTAACCTCATAGCATGGCGAGAAGCAAATACCGATAATTTATGGTGACTTCTAGCTTATGATCTGCCTGCCTTCTTATAAGAACCGGTAATGTTGTCCGTGCTTGAGGGTTTCGGTGCAATCTTCGATTTTGGTGCCCTGTCCTGTATAATATACTATAGGTAGTATTTCGTTTTGAAACAAATAAACTGTTGTGTCTTCGTCATTCTAGTTCTGCGCATGCGCAGTATACTTCAGTTCCTTCTTTCCGCTCCTACTTCCCTTCCCACTTCAGGGGATAAAAACTATCGCACGCCCCTAAATAAACGTCTTCTATGTTCGAGCGGTCTGTGCCTCGTAACTGTTCGGGCCGCGTGCCGTGGAAATGCTACATAAACAATTTTTGATTCTTGTAGAAGGTAAATTTGCGAATGGTAGCGGCCTGCATGATGTGTACATGCAGTGCGTGCCTTTTTTTTTTTACTTTTAGCACGTAAAAAAAGCCTATGAAATTTACCCGAATCACGTCACAAGATGAATTATCTCTCATACGAACATCATTCGCAAGAAAAAGAAATCAAAACGAAATTCTTCGTTATTTACACTATTTACATGAATTAACTTCTTATAGTAGGATGCAACTTAAAACAACAGCAGTTCACAACCAAGGCACACAAGCCGCGCGGGGTTGTGTTAGTCCTCCAGCCAACTATAAAATCAAACAAAATCGTCGTCATACGACATTTTTAGAATGGCGTCGTACTTGATACCTCCGGAGCGTCTGCTGTTCTTAAATAGTCTTTTCATCGGCGGAAGCGATGAGGTGTGCAGCAGACATGGACAAAGTCTATGGAGTCTGAGCATTTCACTTTTCTAAAGTCCGCGGTACAGTTCATTTCACTGCTGAGCCCGTTTTACTCATGAAACTTCACTGCCGACTGAAGTGAAACTTGACAATAAATAGTTGCAGCGAAGCAACTGTTTTATCTGAGTTCAATGGAGAACGAAGCTTTCACCATTCCACTATGATATACGAGTGAAAACGTAAAAAAAATTACGCGCTAATAATTTTATTTTTGTGGTTACCGCCTTATTTAGGTATCTGAGAAAGCTTGAAGTACGACCTATTTTCAGCCTCGCGGAGGAACAGTGGCTGGCGGTTGTGAGGGCGTGGGCAGACTTTCGCACTGGAGACTTACGTTGTACCCGACTATAGTTATGTGTTTCGGCATTTTAAAATGGTGACGTTGACCGAAATAACTGGCATCAAGTGCCAAATTTACCCCCCTTGTGATGTATAGCGCGGTGTAAGATGAAGTTTCGCCAGGTCGAATTGAATTGACTTTTATTTCCGATTCTCACTTGGGGTGGGCGGAGTAAAAAAATATATATATATATATGCATGAGCAACTTGACGCGCGAAAATGCGCGGCCCGTCGCTGCCCTGCCGCTGAAGCGGCTATGCATCCGATCAGGAATTTCGCACAGCGCCAATCGGGAGTACTTCCGTGGGAAGTAAAAGCCGCTTGCGACAGCAGCTTCATTTTGCGCCACACTTCTAAGGCACGGGGAGCTTGGAACAGAAAGGCCCGCTTCGCGATGCCGCGTGCGTAATCAGGTAAATTGCACGAACCATTTGATGCCAGTTATTTCGGTCTACGTCGCGCGCCATTTCGAAGCGTAGAAACGCGTAACTAGACTTCTAAGGCGAGTCCAACCAGTTTTGTGATGTTCCGTAAAGTTTGTATACCTTTGAAGTTAATTAATGTGGTTAGTTTTATTAGGGAACATATTACGTGGTTTTCTCGCCTAAATCATGTCCGTCTGTATAGTTAGTTCATCTGTGGTGACGTAATTTGATTAAAATTTTGTGTGCCCTTTTTTAGGTGTTCGAAATAAAAAAGAAAAAAGAAAGCGAGACAATATTGTCGTGCATGGGACGGAGCTTGAACTGTGGGACTGAAAATTTTGATGCACTGATATGGCAGTGGTCTTTGCACGCTGTCACAGAAAACTCCGGAGAGTATACCCGCCCTTCCAGAACAGAGCGTTAAACGCTTTTCTTGTACATCTTATAGCACGTGCACGAAGCGAGCAGGCATGAGCACGTGCAGGCATGAGCACGTGCAGGCATAAGCCGGTAATGTTGTCCGCGCTATTATTCAGCGTGAGCCCCCTTAACTAGCTTTCGCCCTAGTAAGTTCTATACTAAAAATATTTAGGCACTAAACCAACACAAGTGCTGTTTAAAAAAAAATATAAGCGAGATCGCGCATATTTTAAAATACATTTTCGCGCATGTTGAGTCGCGTTAGCTAATGGTTGTTGGTGTCTACAAGTATGACCGTAACAGCGAATATTTTCAGAATTTCGTAACTTCATGTCGAAGCTTGGCTGCTGAGCTCGTACGCTTTCGTGCTGTACCAACATTTCCGAGAGAGCATTGTATGCTTGTCTGCGCGCCTTTGCCCTGGCCGTCGCTGCAGGTCACCGTTGACGCAGGGAGCCGTGTGATGTTCTGAATTTGAGTGGCACAATGACGTCAACCGTCGAGCCATTTACGAGTTCCTGTCATGGTCGTGATGACGCTGGCTTTCTCTACTAACTTTTGAGTGGAATCAATGTGTTAACTTTTTCCGTTATGAAAATGACAACAATATGAATCGCTCTGTTGCTCGAGCTTCTATGTACAGATAATGTTGCTCGCGTGTTCCTTATTCTTTCGTCTCCGTCTCTCTTCTCACTCTGTCTCGTTTTTCGCTATAGCTAACCTCTTCCTGTTCTTTAATGCTTCCTCAGTTCACTTCGCACGTATGCCAGTACAGACTGCGTCCGTTATACACAGCGTGGGCCTGAAAATGGCCAGAGCGGTACCGGGCAACGAAATAGCCACGTGAACACAGAGCTCGGTGAGCCGTCGCTCCCTCGGCTGCTTGTATAGGAAAACAGGTGCCGTGCTTCAGTTATCAACGCGCTTTGCCCGCAGCCTCAACACTACGTTGCCTTGGCCGTCATCTGCAGCCAGACAGCCTCACGGAGGCGCACATCGCGCGGCGATCAGGCCGCGTGTCTTTCGACGCTCGCCGCGTGCAAAACGCCGCGCACGAGATCATTCTATGGACGGCGAGGTCGAGCCTGCACAAGCCGGCAAAGGCGCACACACACCCTTCGCTGTCTCGGTGTTCCTTCCCGTCGACGGCTGATGGCCGCTCGCGGAACTGCGTTTTTTTGTCCCCGCGCATCGTCGTGTCGAGGGGCATTGGCCAAGGGAAGCGCAAGAACTGGTGTTTTCTTCGCAGCGGCGACAACCTGGCGCGGTCTTTCAGAACGCGGTTTCCATCAGAAGCGAGGAGGGCCCTACCAAGTGAGCGCTTTGACGGTGTGCACACGTCCGCGGGCGGCGGCTGCAGGCGTGATTCGCCTTTGTGTGGCCGCCCAGAGGGAGAGCCGTCTCTCTCCGGCAGCGTCATCGTTGCGCCACGGGCCTCGGCGCTGCATGCATGCCGCTTTGACACAACGACGACTAAACTTTGCTTTCTGACATCTGGGATAATTCCTTCCGTCATTTTGGGCCGCCCGATTCATTGCCAAACCCCAGAGTGCGTACGCGCCATTGATTCGTAAGGCTCTGCAGGCATCTATCTACATTGCCAGTGAAGAGCTGTCTTTGATGAGAGGAGCGCCGAAAACGACCGATCTGGGAAAGCCGTTCTGTGAACGACGGTGCTTCACTTGACCTCGACTTTGCCAAGTTTTAATTATTAATTATGACTGTGCTAATAACGCACCGACGAATTTGGCAGTCTCATTTCCTGTTCTTCGATTCTCTATATGCCAAATATTGCCTTCCTATCTCATTTAGCCTGCCTATGTACTAAGGAGGAATATTATTAAGCGACGCTGTATAATTAAAGTACGCTTCTGTTGGTGAATGACCAACGTGTTGGTGATCGTACAACGACCGCCACGGAGAGATCTTGTTCCGAGGTTCGTTTCCCAGAGCAGGACATTTTTTTATTATTATTATTATTATTGCGAAGCTTTTCTTTCTGAGGAACCCGCGTGGGGTTTTCTTTGATAGCTTCGCGCTATACTGTCGAGCAAATGACAAAAGTTCTCTTTGACGCTTGTTCTTATACCAGAAAGAACACTCTTTTGGGGATATGAGGCTTGCCAGTGAAGACAAAAAAAAAAAAAAAATGAGGAGCCATTCCACTCTGGGAAGGTAGATGGCCAGCGAAGCTGTAGCATATCGCACAGGGTTAGACAAGAATAAATGTATTTATTTTCGTCATCTGGTAATGGCAGTGACGATAGCTTTGTAATTACTGTGTGTGATGTACTCTGATTGGTTCGGTTACAACCTTAGATAGAATCTTGGTCAAAGTTAAATCTGTACGCGACCGTTGTTGAGTGACTTAGATTGGTGTGGAACTTCAAACTTTTCTAGTACAAACTGAGTGAACCATTTGTTGTCTGGTTTTGAAATGTTCACATTGAAGTATCCAACGATGATCACAGGCTGAACCATGCAAGGTGCGGGGTCATGAACTTCTCGATATCACACTTGAGTGTGCCTGGAGATTATTATGGGGTTTTTTACGTGCCAAACTACGATCCGATTATGAGGCACGCCGTAGTAGGGGACTCTGGAAATTTAGACCACCTGGGGTTCTTTAACGTGCACCTAAATCTAACTACGCGGGTGTTTTCGTATTTCGCCCCCATCTAAATGCGGCCGCCGTGGCTGGCATTCGATCCCGCGACCTCGTGCTTAGCAGCCCAACACCATAGCCACTAAGCAACCATGGCGGGTGTGCCTGGAGATATATGCACAGTGGATATCACAATTACGTCTTTCGTTTATACGGCACAGACATCCATCCCTACAGTCGCTGGCATTGTCCTCTTACTAGTCAAGAGGACAAATGTACATTCATTTCGTCCTCTGCGTATATGGCAGCGCCTCCTGCTCGCGAGTCCATGTGTTGTTCAGAAACGACTTTAAACTTACGGAGCTATGAGCCATCGCATTTTTTGCTTGCTTCCGGGGGTACCAGCCATTGTATCCGGGGGTATGAGCCATTGATGATGACAGTTTTCGACATGCTGTTCTCTATGTTGTATGCGTGATTAGAGAGAATGTAAGCACTGTTCGCTTGACTTTTGCCTCTTCTTTACGGGGCTATGAGCCACTGCATCTTTTGCTTGCTTAAGGGGGTGTGAGTACTACGGGGGTATGAACAATTGATGATGATAGCTTTTGTTGACGCTCACGAAAAATACACGGAACCCTAGCCATATACAGCTTCGCTGTAAAACAAAAGACGGGTGGTGACACCACCTTCGAGTTCCTGCAACAGCTTCCAGTGACGTCGTGTGTTTTGACGGCGTCGGCCCAGGTCTAATTAATTGTTTAGCGACGAGCACTACAGAACATTCTAAACGAACCAAAAGCTAAACCATACAGTTTAGAAGCCTTTATCTGCGCGCAATGGTTGAACTACGAAAAACAGCTTCATCAGTGACGTTAAAGTGATGTTTCGGCGCGAAATGTTTAAAAACACTCAGTGCCCTTCCACTCTGTGAAGAAGGATGACCAGCGGAGCTGTGAGTGTGGGCCCTTTAATGGAGAAGTGCACCTCCGCCGCGGGTAGGCCCAGCATTGCACTATCTCGTGATTGGCCCACGTACGGGTAATGCTTAACGCCTGCGTCACCTCCGCCGCGGGGCGGTCCGGCATTGCACTATCTTCGGGATTTTTTCTACACGCGGACTGGGCAGTGGGGAAAGCAGCCCTGAAGAGCTTCGCTGTAATACGAATTTGTGGCTTTCATTTTATCCGCTATAGTACTGAATCATTTTAATGCGCATTGTGGCTGTAGTGGCGCTCACCGTTTGGTAAAAGGAGTTGGAAGACAGGAGAAGGGGCCCAACTAACACGTGGTTAGTGCCATCGTAACTTTATTCAACCAGGTGTCGGAGTAAGATAGACAGGAGCGCCGAGTCCGCTGCCGCGCAACGCACTCGCTCGGGACAAATCGTGAAACGCGGACGCCGGGCCTCTAGTTCCACTTCTGTGCTCTCTCCCTCCGCTCCACTACTTATACAGCGTTCGCACGGGCTTTTTCCTCTCCTTCCGAGCCCGGCCAACTGGGTGGATGGATGCTATGAGCCTCCCCTTTGAAGCAAAAGGGGGGGTTACGCCACTAAGCTTTTGTGATTATTTAGCCAAATGTCCTAGATATCTTTAAAAAAAAAAGAAAAAAAAGAATTCCCAGAATCCAACATTCTGAACCATTATTGGGAACTTTCTTTTTGTACGCCTCGGTTGTTTATGGTCTCCCTACTTCCAGCAATCTTCCAATCGCCTCTTACTAATCCCTATTGCGGACATTGCTTTCCCCCTGCGATCACTGAACCCAAGGCCTTAAAGGAGGCCAGAGGAGCCTAAGCCGACAGCTGGGCAAATATGTTCACATTCTAATAAAACATGTTCCATTGTTTCCCTAGTTTTACCGCAGAAAGCACATGCGTCTTCTTTATTATATCTCGCTTTATAAGTACTCGTTCTAAGGCATCCTGATCTCGCTTAGAAAAGTAAAGAGGTTCCCGTTGAGTTTCATGAATTGTTTCTATCCTGCAGTTTCGATTTTTTTTTTCCTCTTAGGAAGTTGCTCTTAGCAGGTTTCTTTTCCATTGCCGCCACCTATGAGATTGTTTCAGTCTTTCTGTATTTGCGCTTGACATCCTTCGTTTGCCACGTTACTTACCGGTCGCATACTTGCTGGTAAGCTTCCTACATCTTTTCCTCCACTCAATGTCTTTCCTGTACAAATATCTGAGCACTCTCGCAACCCATTTACTTTCTTCCGTATTTCTCAGCCGTTCTTCAAAACCAATTTTATTCTGAGCTTCCCTCACTTCAAAAATTGTCCAGCCCATATCACCCTGCACAGCTTCATTTGTAGTCTTCCCGTGAGCTCCGAATGCGAAGCGTCTCACTGACCTTTGGTTGTAATCGAGTCCATATTGTACGTTTGACTTCAAGCAAACAACTGCATTGTCAAACGTAAGTCCAAGAACCATTACACCTTTCCACATACCTCGGAGCACCTCGTACGTATTGTATCCCCATAGCGCTCTGTGCTTCATTATGGCCGCATTTCTCTTCCCCTTTGCTATTATTGTTTTTTCCTGCGTTTCCATATATATATATATATATATATATATATATATATATATATATATATATATATATATATATACACGCGTAAATAAGTACACCTATAATATGTACATACATATAGTGAGCATAATTTCAACCATGTCTCTCAACAGACACGCAAGTTCACAAGTCTTGCATAGACAGAAAAAATGACTTGCATATTAGGCCGAAATTACGTGCAGTATTTATTTGAATCGAGATCATGCTCCAAATTTTAGTTCCACTAAATTGTATTAATCTTTCGCGATAAACTTCACGACATTTGGGCAGGTTAATGCCACCGTTTGAAGCATGACGCGTATTGCGTATAAAAACGCGTAAAAAAAGATCAACAGGAAGAGGCGAGTTTCCATTAGTTATATTATTGATTGAAACAGCAATCTTGTAGCCGCGCAACATCGGAACTGAATGAACGCATTGCAATTGAAAAATGTTACGTATAGATTGATCGTGGTTTATGACTTTCAATATTCGTTTTTGGAGTCGTTCTAGAGGTTTTAGATAACTAGTGTACGTCACACCCCATGAATCCAGGCAGTAACTTATGTGACAGTGACATAATATAAAGTACAGTGTACGAAGTATAGCTTTTGGAAAATATCGGCGAGGTTTTATTAGTGTATAGCAGCCATAGGCTACCTTTGCGCACACATTCTGTACTTGCTCATGCCAGTGTAAGTTCTCATCAAAAATGACCGCTAAGTGTTTGAAAAAAGGGACTTGTTGAAAAACAATATTGTTTAATGATAGGTTAAGAACTGTAGTATTAATATGTGCCCTGCGAGAGTGAAATACAACGTATTTTGTTTTTGCACAGTTGATAGTCAAGTGATTCTTGGCAAACCATACCGAGATGTTTGACAAATCGGTCATCACCTCGTTTTGGAGAGCTGGAAGGAAGTGTCCTGTAAAAATCAAGCAGTGTCGTAAGCATACATCAATGCTCTTGACCTCTGCAGGGGCAGTGGGACATCATTTATATAAAGAGGGCACAATATGGGGCCTAAAACTGGTACCTGTGGTACCCCGCAGTTAATATTACTGTAATATGAAATAATGTGATCAATGACAACCTTTTGCTTACGCGCCGATAGATAACTGGAAAATAAATCAGGTGAATTATCTGTGATTCCATAGCAATGCATTTTTTCTAGTAAGATGGAATAACTGCATCAAATGCTTTCCTAACGTCTAAAAATACTACTATTACTATGTTGTTTTCATGCAGCGCGGAATTAATATATTGCGAAAGCATCGAAACAGCAGTAGAAGTAGACCTGTTGGCAACAGAACCATGCTGCTGCGGACAAATAACGTTACCATTACGCAGAAAGTGCTTTAATTGCGACGCAATTAATTTTTCAAATGTGGTGTTGATACAACTCAGGACAGATATCAGTCTGTAGCTGTCAGGGAAGTTCCGGTCACCAGATTTGTATACTGGTATTACTTTAGCAGTCTTAAGTGTGTTAGGATAAGTCTTAGAAGTAAATGCATGGTTAAATATGTGGCCTTTAGACAAACAATTATGTTTGCCTTTAGAATTCTCGAAGGTATGGCGTCATCGCCAGCCGCCTTGTTCCCCGGTAACTTGTTGTTAACCTGTCTGATGTCATCCTCAGTTAAGTGGCGAAGATGAAAATTATCGGCAACAATACAGGGTGCATTTAAATTTGGTATACGATTAGGGAACTTGCTCGCAAGGCTGAGACCAATGTTAGTAAAGTAATTGTTAAAGTCGTTAGCCACGTCACTTGTTGGATTATGAGGTATGATGTGTTCTTTGTTACCTATGCCAGTGAATTTTAACAATTTGCCATATCTTCTTCGTGTTGCCTTCATTCCTTTGAATTAGGTTAATATAGTAGAACTAGTGAAAAAAGGTTTGCAGTCACTGACCAAGTCAAACGAAGATTTGCAGTGACTGCAAACCTTTTTTCACTTCAGTGCCTGACCAGACGAATTTTCGTCGAAACCTTGACTATAGGGAACTTTTTCTTTTATTTTCTCATCATTCCTACTGGTTTATTTCTGTACAGTCTAAAATTTTGATGGTAGTATTCATTGATCCTTTTGTTTTCCATTTATCGTAATAAAAGTATTTTATCTTCAAAACTTCGAGTACATTTCTATTCATCCATGGACGCATGGCATGCTCATAATTTCGACGTGAACAGCAGCGCGTTGACCGCTCGATGGCGTCCGAATACATTGAACAACGTTTTCACACTCGACATGCACGTCATCGTCATAAAGGGCTTCAAAATTTGTAACCTGAAGTAATCTTCGCACGTAATGATGGTCTACACGTGTTGCTCGTTTGGTGGCAGTTAAAAGAGCAAATGTATTTTTGAGGTAAAAAGAGATAAGTAGGATTGCGGTCCGCAATAGCAACATCGTATACACCTGCCGAAACATTCAAGTCAGCATTGCACAACAGGTGATCAATAGTAGACTCCGATCGTTCTATTATGCGTGTGGGTGATGAAATAACGTTCATATTAAGTGATTGTAGTAAAAACACATACTCGTAACAAGTATATCCAGATAGGTGTATGTTAATGTCGCCGCAGATAACAACAGGTGCTTTAGACGCCACAGTGGGAATCATAGTATTTTCCATAACAGTAATGAAGTCTGTTACACTGGAAGATGGTGGGCGGTACACAACATCCACGATGTCACCATTATGAAGACGGATAAAAAGAGTTTGTTCTTGTTGTCATTGAATATCATGAAACCTTACTTTTTAACGCTAAATTTAAATCCTAAATTCTCACCTCCCTGTCCACAGATATTAGCCGCACGTTGTATATCACTTTGCTTGTTAGCAAGCAACACAATGTCGTCCGCGTAAAATGAACTTGGAAGCTGCTGCTCTGTTATTGTGCCCGCCTGTTTATATGAGAGATAAAACCCGATATTTAATTCCTATAGCGCCCTTTCCATCCTAACCATGTGCATCATAAACAGAAGTGGGGATAAAGGGCACCCCTGTCTCAGTCCCTTGTTGATATCAACTTTATACTCGCTCCTCATCCCTTCCCATTTAACGCAAACGGCATTTATTAGCTAAATCTCCCTCAAAAGCTATATCCAGTCGTTGTCTAAGCCTTCCCCTTCCAGAATATCCCACAAAATGTTGCGGTATAGGTTGTCATACGCTCCAGTAATGCCTAAAAAAGCCGCATATAAGGGTCTCTTCCTTCTCTGGATATTTCAATACACTGAGTAAGAACAAATAAGTTATCGTCCATACGCCTACCGATTCTGAAGCCATTTTGAAGTTCACCCAATGTGCCATTATTCTCTGCCCATGCTTGCAGTTTTAATTTAATCGCCTGCATTGCTAACATGTATATTACCGATGTAATGGTTGGTCAATGGTCTATATGAGTGAATTCTATCTTTGTCCCCCTTACCTTTATAAATTAAATTCATTTTAATTTGGCGCCAACTGTCTGGTATTCGCCTATCGTGTAAGCTTTTTTTCTACTGCTTTCAACAGAGCTTCCTTACTTTTTGGTCCTAGTTCATTAATCAGCCTAACGGGAACCTCGCCTAACCCTGTGGATGTGCGCTTACAAATTTTCGCTTTGGCTTTCTTCCAGTTGAAATTTCTCAGCACCAGCTCTTTTTCCCTCTGGTTCTCGTTCATCTCGGGCTTTTCTCTTTTTTCTCTCTCTCTCTCTCTCTCTCTTCTCCTATCTCTAGAACCACCTCGTCATTGCCTTGAAATTACTTGGCTTTTATTTTTCGGATGTAATTTAAGAGGAAGCTTTAGCTCAAGTGCTCCTATCTAAATACATGTAAAAGGAGAATTTGTTTTTCTCGGCAACCACTGCACCAAATTTGACGAGGTTTGTTGCATTTAAAAGACAAACTTAAAATCTAGTGACTGTTGGTTTCGAATTTTTGAGTTAGATTGTCCATTCTTTATTAAAAATTGGCAAAAATCGAAAATTTTCAGAAAACGAAACTATCAAGTTTACAACTCTGTAACTTAACCACTAAAAATGATAATACAATTCTGTGAATTGCATCTAATAGTACATCTAAAGCGGACAAAATTGATATGTTACACATGAATATAAAAAAAATTAATAATAGAGAAATACAACTTTTGCACAACCGTTGTAACCAATGTAACAAATTCACGTAAGATGTAAAATGACATATTGAATTTGTCCGCTTTATCTAATGGATGCCGTTTACAGAACCGCGATATCGGTTCTTGATGCAGAGCTATGAATTTATAAACATCGTGCTTCTATTTTTTTCATACGGTCAAATATTTGAAAATCGTTTTAAGAAAATTCAAGCCCTAAATCGAAATTCCGCTTCCAACAGTCACTAGAATTTAACTTTCTCTTTCAAATGCGACAAATTTCATCATAAGAGGAAGCTTTAGCTCGGGCCCAACTCCGACGCGGCCTATTCAAATACATGTAAAACGCAAAAACGTTTTTATGAGGTTACCCCTGGACCGATATTGATGAAATTTGTTGCATTTGAAAGAGAAAGTTAAATTCTAGTGACTGTTGGAAGCGGAATTTCGATTTAGGGCTTCAATTTTCTTAAAACGTTTTTCAAATATTTGACCGTTTGAAAAAAATAGAAGCACGAAGTTTACAAATTCATAGCTCTGCATCAAGAACTGATATCGCGGTTCTGTAAACGGCATCCATTAGATCATTCAAAGCGGACAAATTCAATATGTCATTTTACATCTTACGTGAATGTGTTACGTTGGTTACAATGGTATTGCAAAAGTTGTATTTCCCTATGATTAAATTTTTTTATATTTATGTGTAACATATCAATTTTGTCCGCTTTAGATGTACTATTAGATGCAATTCACAGAATTGTATTATCAGTTTTAGTGGTTGAGTTACGGAGTTGTAAACTTGATAGTTTCGTTTTTTGAAAATTTTCGATTTTTGCCAATTTTTAACAAAAAATTGACGACCTAACTCAAAAATTCGAAACCAACAGTCACTAGATTTTAAGTTTGTCTTTTAAATGCAACAAACCTCGTCAAATTTGGTGCAATGGTTACCGAGAAAAACGAATTCTCCTTTTACATGTATTTAGATAGGAGCACTCGAGCTAAAGCTTCCTCTTAATGCCGCGTCTACTTCTAATACTCTTTTTGCGCAGCGCCGTCTGCTGAGACGCGTGGAAACGCTGGTGGGGCGGCATGCGTCGAGCTTGTGTTGTCGTCTGCTATAGAAATTCGGACCTTCGGCCCTCTCGATTCGTCTGCGATCAGACACAAAATTGTATGCGGACAAATAAAAAAGAACGTAAATAAACATATGTTCCTGCTTTTCCTGCACGTGCGCCAAGCATTTGTACATGTCCCTAGAGAAAGCAAACGAAAAAATAAAGCTATACGAAAAGGCACAGCAGAAGTACACGTTTTCACGTGCGAACGTTTGCGCAGAAGGGAAGGTTATATTAAGCCTACTTTTCTTGTTTGGGCCTTTGTTTACTATGAATGCAGTATGTTTAATCATGCCCGGCGGAACAAGGTGTGTTGATACTCGTGCTTGAAAAGGGAGAACAATAGAGTAGTAATTGATGAAGTCTTTTGTGATCTCTATAAATCTGCATATGGCGAAGGACGGGAGAAGTTTTCTATCTTCACCATCTGATCCACAGCTGCTGCATCAGCGCCGAAAAAAAATTCTTGGAAGTATGCGATCGCCTAAAGCAAAAGACAAAATCGGGGGCGAGGACTTACGGAGTCGCCATCTGTCGGAAGCGCATCATATGTGTAGTATGAGGGATAACGCGGAGCGCTACTCATAGGTTTGGCTGCCGGCGCTCAATAAGAACCTCACGCAGGAGCCCTCCTGGGCATTTCTGTATAAGCACTATCAAAGCGAAGGAAGTTTTTTACTCTCAAAATAATAATTTTGGGCAAACAGAAAACACAGAATGGTTGCCGAATACGTACAGTGAACGCAAACTGCGCGCAGTCGCCGCGATAGAGTCCCCCGAACCGGTTTCTTGCGTGAAAGGTAGGCAGTCACTGAGAGCAAACTATCTGAAATATGCTCTTATAGTGGGTGGTCTGTATGACCAAATGGAGCTTTGCAGAATGAAGCCTCGATGCAGTGATCGCACGGGTTCGTGGTGACCGCATATGCATGCACGTCCGCGCGCAAATGTTTCGCGCCGTACTGTGAGCTTTAGATCGCAGCATGTGAGCATTTGACAGTACACAAACAGCCATTGTTGCATGGACACTAACAGAGCTGTTCAAAAATAAGCTCGTTATAAATTTAGGGACTTCCGCGCCTACGAAGGTGACTTGTGATGTCCCGTCGTGACGATTCAATATTTTTTTTCTATTGGACGTTACAATATCATTATTTATTTATTTATTTATTTACCCTCAAGGCCTTTGGGGCGTTACAGAGGGGGTGGGTACATGGTTGAACAAGAACAGAATTTAAAGTTGCGGATGAAATCAAGAAAAACAAAGCACACACATACAGAAAGCACATAGTGCAGGGCTTTAAAAAAACATTCAAAGTACAAAGATATTTCTCAAGTTGCGTCGCACTGTATGTTTATCGGTCTTCTCAGCGAGCAATTACCGGCTGCTTCTTTTTCTTAATCCAGTACATTTCATTGTTTGGTGCTACACAGACATGATCACATGTCATGCCTTGTTTAATCTGCTTTTTACCGTTCCCTTTCCATTCCAGTGAACTTGTCAGTATCTAGCACTAACAAGTTTGTAAACCAAAGCTTCATGACATATTAGTCGGGCAACGCGCGCGGTCGAGTGTCTCAGTGCGCGCTTTGTGCTACTCGCCGCGAACATCGCAGCCCCGGCGCCGTAGCAGATGGTGATGGTGATGAAAAACTTTATTTATCCCTCTTTAACGGAAAGGGGGCAATGGAATAGAGGGGGAGGAACTACTTGAAGTAGGCCTCCTCTATCCTCTCTAGCAGAAATCTTCCTCGCGGAAGTGCTTGCTGGACACCCGAGTTGTAGCCGATGGCTGCTTGCCGATTCTAAATTTCGCGATCACGCAGCTTCTTGTCCTGCGGGTACGTGTGAAGGCTGACACCGGGCTCCGTTGCGTACGTCCGGCACTGTGGCACCGAGCAGTAGCCTGCCATGTGGGATACATTCAAAGGAAGCCACTACCCATCATGGGGCTTTCAAGTGTTGTCAAGCACACACTCGAAGCGGCAGAAACCTCCCCACTTAATCAAAACCGCGCAGCGCAGGTGGGACTTTGCACTTTAGTTTTCAGCTCGTTTCGGCGCTTCCGAATCAGCCGACGTGGCAGCTGTGTCCACGTGATCCCTCATACCACGTCACGCTGACGGTGGCGCCAGCTTCTCTAGTGGCGGAGCTCGCCCCCAATATGTGCGCGACATTTCGAGAGGCATCTGATGTTTGATAATTACTGCAGTGAACATAATGGAAATGTCCTACTAGACGAAAAGAAAGTCATTTGATCGGTTTCGAAAGTAAGTAGTTTCTATGATTTTTGAGGGAAGCCAGGAGCAACTCACTGATGCTGAATGCCGAAAGCAACCACAAGACGTCGGTGCGGAAAGGCAGAAGGACAACAATTTGTCTACAGCTGCACGCATTGTAGGTGCGTTTCATTGTAGGCACGTGCCGTAATGATAATTCTCAGCCTTGCCTTCATAAATGTAATGATTCCAACGATTCGCAGCCTGGAGTATACAGGGATCTGTTCAGCGAATAAAATGCTTTGAATATGACTTGCAACATCGATTATGCTGAAGAAAGCTACTCAAGCAGCTCCATAGTACGAAATGACGACAGCACAAACTCTTCGAGCGCAAGTCAAAATTCACTTCTGCCGGTGCAATTTTTGCTTCCAGAAAGAGAAGCTTCCGCCTTCATGGCACCGCCAAAGGGTACAAAGAGAACCGGGCGACACAAAACCATCGCGAGAATAGAAGCAAGCGAGGCATCGGTCTACTTGAACGGCGCTCAGACAAAAACAGTAATAAATGGCACCCTCGCCCTAAAAGCTTGTATTCACTGTCTTCTGACATAGCTCGAGACCACACGGACGGCCTTTGTATCCGCCCCTCCCCAATTTCCTAGTTTCTTTTTTGTTGCGTAGTCTTCGCGTTTCGTTTATTTTCTGTGTTTTTTGTTCTTTTGCATAGCACGATTCCATGTAGCCTCCCTTAAAGCCACAACATGGAGCCTGTAAGGTATGTTCGAGTCAATGAATTAAAATGAAATGATCACATGTTTCGTCTGCTAACGCCTATCCGCGAACCGCAATATATGTATGCGTGCTACTGGCGTCAGGGCGTGCGCCGAGCAGACGGCACAATACATGGGCTCAGATCGAGGTACAGGAGTTTGTCCAAGCACGGCCTAGCGCTTGGACCAAGAGACCCGAGCTTGGCGCAGCTAGAGTGTGCTAGAATACCATTGTCTATAGTACACTCAGCGCAGCCGCGCACCCACTCCATCAGTTGAGTGGAGCCACGTGATTGGAGCCACGTCGTTTCAGGATTCGTCCCTTCCAGCCTTCCAAACGAATGGAGTCGGCGCTCTTGTCTATCTTACTCCGTGGGCCAGGTCTTACCTGTCCTTCATAGACCTCCAAGTTCATCTGCAATAACACCGTTGTATACCATCAGCATAAATTAAAACGGGAACACCAAATAACAGATCAGAATGCCCGTTCCACCTAACTACATGGAAAGGCGACGTATGATGGCTGCGTAGACGGATTCTAAGAATGGAGTATGTCCCGTGTGCATGCGCGTTTGGAAGTGTGAATTAGGCCATTGTTACAAAGCTAGGCGAGCGTCGAAACGCAACAACGCATTCGACTCCTTTTTTTACTTGTTCGCGTTTGAATGTACCGATAGTATACACTGACTCTCTTTGCATCAGGAAGTGCGAGCTCTGTGTCGCTTTTGTTTCGTGGATTTTGGCACGGCGCATCAACGATCGGCACGCCCATCGACTGCTGGGAAATGTGATCTACAGAAATTCATGCAGGCAAGGACGCGGTGTTGCTAAAGGAAGCATTCATTCACGGTTCGAGAATAGATCTCTCCGACGGCTATCGCTGCATTGTTGTCCCGTCGATACACTGTGACACCACGGATGTTTCACGGTTGCCCCGTATATGCGCATCTAAGCACCTCGATCTCTGGCGTTTCGAGTCATCTTCTCCCTGCGCCGTGATGTGTGTTCGACAAATTCATTGCGCCCGTAACGTGGCGCACACAGTGTACGACCATTTGGCTGGTGCCCGCTGTGAAGTACGCATGCCAGCTGCGCCGTGTATGCATTGAGTTCGCGTCGTAGCTAACGCGTAGCCTTTGCGCGTGTGTCCCGTAAAGCACCACATTTCATCTGCTCTTTTATTTATTTATTTTCTTTCCCTTGCATGCAGATATTAAAGCAGATATCCTTTCTGTTGCTTGGACCGGGCTACAGCGCATATGCCCGCGTTTCGGTTGGGTTCATGGGTGGAATCCCTTCTGGCCTTTCCCGATGCCGGTCTTATTCTTCGATAAAGTGGGTCGGCGAGGATATACGTATGTCGGTGCCGATTTACCGTATCGACTCGGCCTTTCTTGTCCTTTGATTGCCGCTGCATGGCATGCTGTTCCACATTGGCGACGAGGTGCCTCGCGTTGAACTTTTAAGAGCAAGAATCCCGTGACCCAGATGTTGCGCTACGATCGCGTGTGTATATATTGAAATGGGACGAGTGCCGCAACTGTAGCCGAGATTGAAGGTGTAATGGAATCATTCAGCCATTGTGTTCCTATGCCTGTTTCTGTCTGCGCGAGTTGGCGATCTTCAAGAACGAAAAAAATGAAATACAAAAGTCCCTTTGTTGCCGAGCCAATCTTTGTATTCTGTGCGGACTTCATACTAAGTGAAAATGTTCGAGGGTATACGTTGCGTGGTGCGGCTGTGCGACATTCAACATTTTAGCAATACTGTGGCGACAGGCACCTCTTATAAACTGATAATGGAAGTCTCACAGGAAATAGGAATGGCGAACGTACTTTCGAATAAAGTTCCTACCATCTTTCTAGCCACAAATGTCCTCTGGAAATGTAACCGTATTGTTTAATTGAAGACCTGTGAAAAGCAGATGACGTTGACATATCTCGCACTATGTTTGTGTGCAATACCCTTAAATCTCTTATTTTATTTTATTCTTAAAGTGCGGGGGCCGAAGAGAGGGGCTGTGGATGAGTTGGCGGGGAGGTCTATCAAAAGCAGTTTGACCTAGCCCGAAATTGTCTAATGCGTATTTCTCGGTCTAACGAATGACTCTTCTCTATGATGACGGCCATTTTCCTTGAGCGACATAGTCAGCTGCTATAACGGGCGCAGCATTTTTCGCATCTGCTGCGTTCGTGGCAAACTCGTTCTGGAGTTCCCGTGGTCGTCGCACTTGATTGATGTCGCTTTCCGAGAAGCGTTCCGTTCAAGGAGGAGAAGGCGGCGGCCGCGCTCTCTTTCGTGCCGGGCTCGCGCGTCCACTCCCGCCATCATGGGCGACGGCTGGCTCCATTGTTGGACCGCGGCGTCGTCGGTGACCCGAGTTTGCTGGGTTGATTCAAGGCGTGTCTCGGGGCGCCGCCCGCGAAACAAAGGTGGCCGTGGTTTATATTGGCTTCGGCTCCCCCCGCTCTCTTCTCACGCTTGTCGATGCCCAGCGGGGAGGCGATGATCCCGCGGGCTGACAGATGCGACTTCTGAGGGGCTTTCCTTTGCGGCGCACTGACACACAGAGCGAATGGGTGGGGTATGGAGTGCGTAATACTCTTGGAGAATCGCCTCTGACGAATGGAATGCTCCCAGCGTCATGTTTGCAGCGACACGAAGCGACGCGTCGAAGTAGCTTGGCTTTTTTTTTTTACTTGCCGCTGCCTGTATAAAAAGCGAGACGCTTGAGTAGACGCGAAATTTCGGAACGCTTTCCGTCCGCTTCACTCTGCGTCGACAAGTCGACCTGTCGCGTGGGTTGCTTTTGCGACTCGCACATCCTGCACGCGACATTTCTCACGTATCGCATCAAGGCACCCTAGCCTCGTAGCTTGTGTCGCTGTCCCCCCCCCCCTTTATTTGGGGGGGGGTCTCTTTAGAGGGATAGCAAAGAGAAACACTACATCACTTTAGACTCGTAAGGTATTCTTTAAACTCACTATTTCCGTTAATTTCGCGGAGTATACAGTCATAACTAAAAGAGAGAAATCAACATCAAAATGTGGTTTAGGAGCGTACCTATCTGTTGGGCGAGTTGGCGCACGTAGCTATGCTAGGTACTATGGCGCAAGGTAAAAAAAAAGCACACACCTTGAGTTCGCATCAACGTTTGATTATTATTTTTTTTAATCTTGCGCCAATAACCTAGAGCCGGTACGTCAGGTGACATATCACGGCTGTCAAAATAAATTTACGTAATTGGAACGTTGTGGCTTAATTAACAATTTAGAAACTAGGTAAGTTCAGTATTCTGCACTATTAGGACACTGTGTAGTCCACTTTTTACCGATAAAGAGTCTAACCAGGCCCGAGCAGGCGCCGTCAGAATCCGTGACGCCACGGCGCGCTCTGGTGCGGGAAGTTGAAGGCGGGGGCGCCAACTGCCTTTCTTTCTTGCTTTGCTTTCTGGCTGCATACGATGCCTCATCCCTCGGTGTCCTTCTTTGCAGCGCGATGCTGTCGAGGGAAGTTTCGCAGGCGAGCGGCGGCGAAGGTCGGCGTGCGGCGGTGCGCTCATCGGAATCAGTCAGAAACACAACCTGCGTCGGAGTGCCGAATACTTTGCTTTGAAACTTAATTATTAATGAATATAAAATAAACGTTGTCTTGCGTACACCCCATACAAATACACAACGCCTTCTTCGCGTTTTTTTGTTCTCGTTTTTTTTTTCTTTTGAGCGAGTGATGCGTAATTTTTGCTTCGCGCGTCACGTTTTCTTGGCATCACGTTGTAGGTCAGCTAGTAATTTGTACGGCTGCGGTGTTACAGAGGTTCCATCAACGCAACCTGGTCATGCGGGCCAGGGCGTCGGTGAGGAATCATCATCAAGAGCAGCCAGCACGTAGACCCAGTATACTTCGAAGGGTGTGAAAGTCTCTTATGCAGCTTCGCTGTCTTTGATGTATCATTTGCTGAGATTGGACTTTTCTTTTTTCTATCGTAGAAGTAATCTTTGCCTTTAGTGTCCCTTTAAGTTTAGAAAATCTGCGCAAGTGCAGGTACTGACCGCACTGTACGCACGGCGTGTATTTCGGGACAGGGTTCCGCGTTTTATATAGGTGCGCTTCCTGGCACTGCTAGAACGTAACTGTGATGTCTCGAAAAGGTTCTTGACGAAGGAATGAAAAAAAAAAATGCAAAGTATAGTGCACGTCATGTCAGCATCTGCATGATACTTTGGTTTTGAACTGTAAAAAATAAATTATGGGGCTTTACGTGCCAAACCACTTTCCGATAATGAGGCACGCCGTAGTGGGGGACTCCAGAAATTCGTACCAGCTGAGGTTCTTAAACGTGCACCTAAATGTAAGTGCGCGGGTGTTTTCGCATTTCGCCTCCATCGAAATGCGGCCGCCTTGGCCAGGATTCGATCCCGCGACCACGTGCTTAACAGCCCAACACCATAGCCACTATAAGCAACCACGGCGGGTGTTACGGAAGTTTTAATGGGAATTATACTTACCTTAAAAATATGAGTCACATGATTGGAGATTTAGATTTTTTTTTCGTGGCCAGAGAGCAGTCTCTGACCGATCAACTTAAATAATAATAATAATAATAATAATAATAATAATAATAATAATAATAATAATAATAATAACGACAACCTTACTTCTGAAGAAAAAAGTAAAAAAATGTCACTTGCGCGTCTGGGGCCGAATTCACGAAGCTTTCTGTTCGTAGGAGCTGCTTATCAGTGGCCCGCTGCCTTTTCTGTATACGTCCGATATCACAAGTTGAGCAGCCACTGTACCTAATAATCACCCTAGTGTACGAACTGCTTTGTGAGTAGGGCCCTGGATCCTTAGCCGATTTGACTAGTTATGGATGAATTGCGCAAGTACATCCGTTAATTCAAGAGATTCGAGCTAAAATTATATGGCACAGTATCGTGCGCGCGTTGCCGATGCAAGATTCAGGTTACAATTCAACTACTCGCACTCTTGGCTCTGCCCGCTCCTTTCCTTCTATAACCAAGATGACCTCCTCCCGCTAGTGCCACTGTCGAAGTTGCGTTCCAAAAGGTTGGGTGGTTCGAGGAACAGATACGGTGGCAAGGAAAGATATCACCATCCCTCTGACGCGTTATTCACGACCCTGTAGCCTGAGGTATTGCACCACCTTGGCGAGGTCAGAAGCGACGTGTGGAGAGGAGGCCCGCTACTGGGCATATCGTCTAATGAAGAAACTGTCCGACCGACGTCATCAGCGACTGCTGTCAACCATGTTCGAGGCGCACGTAGTAACACGCGTGACGGCTGTGCACACCAGGCTGACTTAGGTCACGGTGCGAGCGAAGGGCGGCCGCAGCCATTCTTCGCGCGTCTGCGGTGCGCTGGCTCAGCCGAGACGTTTCGCCCGCGGGCTGCTGTGGCCCGCAGGGATGATCGCCGACCGCGCCGCTCTAGCGCACCCTGGTCGGCCGCATGCCTGTGTGTTGCGCATTCGTTGCCCGGCAGGCGACCCGTCTGACGCACCTCGCCGAGGGCCCCGCTGCGTTTCTTGGTCTCTTGGGAGCTCGTCCTTGCAGAGCACCACCCGACGTTGCCCCGAAGGCGGGGAAGCCATCTCTAAATAAGACGGTGTCCGGCCGTATCCGTCCGGTGTCCGTCCGTGATATATGTGGCGACATCTCGCGCATTGTCGTGCGAGGTGAGTAAGGAGCCAGAACAGGACCGCTTATGACCGTCTGCCGAGCCAGAATGCCGTGATTTATTTGATCATTGAAGGTTTTTAAGGAGACTGTCGATTGATTGATTGATTGATTGATTTCATAACGTCCCAATTCAAAGCAGGGATTGTTAGATACGGGACCTTTTCCTGAGCCTCCTTCGAGTTCACCAGACCACATCGAATCGCCCCACAGCTAATTAAGGAGCGCAGAAGCACGTATACCACATTCCCGAGACGCGGCACGTGCAAACAAGTTGGCGGCCCCCACCTCGTACGCCGCATCTGGAGCTATTCACTGCTTGACTATTCCCGAAAGTGTAGCGAGAGCCTGGCACTGTTCCAGGTAAAGTGGGTCCCGAAGCAAGACGGCTGTATTGCACCGTGAAACCCTGACAGCATCGCCCCCATCCGCCTATTGTGACGGCGCATTGCACACCGGGAAGGCAATACCGCAGAGAGAAGTAAGCACTCGGACAATTGGGGACCAAGGAGCGACCCTCTCCGCCGGGTGTGACACAATCGCACGGGCGCTTACCATTGGCCGAAAATGACGACACCTGAGCGGGCTCGCCGATTGGCCGAAAATGGCGTCACCTGAGCGGGCTCGCCGATTGGCCGAACGTGACGTGACTTCGAGACACCGAAGGGCTTAAAAGCCAGAGACCGAGAGCAGCAAGAGAGCATTTCTTCATTCATCTCTTTCGAGCTTCTTGCCACGGGCCGCAGCGTCCGAGTTGCTGCCGACCCGCAATGACTTTATGACTGTTAATTTCTTGGTCATCTCACTGTAAAAAAGTGTAAATAAACCTCCAGTTTTTCATCTCAAAGTCCTCTTCAACTCTTACAGGATCATGAGAGACGCTGTGGTGGAGGGTTCCCTATTCATTACGCACCTGGTGTTCTTTAACGCTCACCGAAATCTGTACACGCGTTTTACCAGTGCCATTGTACCAGTGCATAATGTACCAGTGCATAATGCGTTTTCCCATAAATAGCTCTGGCTTAAAAATGATAGGATACGCAAAATATGACAATTAGAAATTTAGAACACGAGCAGATAATACTTTCTTCTATTTTTTCGTAAATTATTTGATGCAAGCATTTCATATTAGAACAAGATCCGTGCATTTGGTCTATCGGCCATTTGAAGTGCCTTTTATAAGCCAGCTATGAAGTGCAACAAACTTTCACCGTTTTGTCATTTGCAAGATGCTTGATCCGTCAAGCGGACTTCCAAATAGTGTTGTGTGTTTGCAAGAAAGTTTTTTTTTTCTGCTACCTTTTTCTTGTCGGCCACCCTTTCTTTATTTCTTCCCCACATTGGGGAGCGAAAAGAACATTCGGTATTCTGTTCCATAGGCGAAGACCTTATCGTTCGAATATTCATATTCGATTTCATTTCGTTAGAAAAACATAAAAAAGAACAAAGAAAAAAAAAACGAAATACGAGTGTGGGAGTTTATTAAATCTACATTAGGCGATCTGCACCTCTTACCTAGGTGCGGTTTATCTGCACTTTTACAGACAGATTTGCTGATATCGATACGCACTTCTTGGCTCACACGTTTGGACACTGATGAAAGGGTTGAGCCATTAAGTAAATGACGTTTCTGCAATAAAAAAGAACAAGAAAGCGCCACTCTTCGTGTGGGAAGAGGATTAATTAGCGGGAAAATACTCCCAAGGCCAAATGCGGGTGCGGCGACGCCGCCTTGAAATTCCCGCACCAGCTCGCACCGCGGCGTCGTGGATTTTGACGGCGTATCTCGGGTCTCGTTCATTTCTTTCGTCGGTAAAGGTGAACGGCAGTGCACTCTGAAAGACTGAGCACGTTTCGAGAGCAATGGCGTCGCCACAGCGCGAGAAAACTTTTCGAATCCGTGACGTCACACTAATGCGTCGGCGTTGTGGAGTTTTGGCGCAAAAAAAAAATGTAGAAATAAAAAAAAGGAAAATATAAGTTTGGTCTTTATTTCTTTGCGGGTAGTCAACCTGTTATCGCCAGTAAAATTAAAATGGAGTTTTCAAAAAATGCATCGCTCTTCACAGTCCCTTCAAAGCAGCTAGGCGAGCTGAGGCAGCTCGCGGACCCAGCTGGCGGTGCTCGCTCCTACGTGCGAGGGCCCGGAGCACTGCAGTCTCTGGCCCCGTGGCATCGTCGGCAGTGTACTACGTACGCGCCGCGCGTCCCTGCCGGTCATTTTCGTCATTCACTTTGCCACCAACGACTCCCGGCTGGATTCCTCTCCTCTGTGTATATACAGCGAAGAAACGTGCACAGCACGCGAATTCCGCCACCTCGCTCATCCATCCGGGGCGTGTGCTGGGCGGTGTATACGCTGGATAAAGGAAGTAACTGCGAAAACACTTTAAATAAAAAAAGTATAGAAGAACGAAGGTTCGCGACCGTCTTGCGAAACCTGTCGAGAGCAAGTTTCGCTGATGCTGGCCACGTTCGCTGATCGCGTGTCGAGGCGTAGGCATGGGCGAAAAAAGAACGCTCAAGGTGTCGAGCGCGCGTCGCCGTGCCTGGCGCAAACATTGGCGCGTTTAGACGCGTTGCAGCGTCGCACGCGGACCGTGCGCGCCTCCTAGCTCCTCGCCGTGAGACCATTGTTACCGATTTGTTTTCAGCTTGTTCCCGAGCGCCGAACGTATCCGACAAAAAAAAAAAAAAAGGGAAAGGAACGAACTGGCCGATAGGTGCTGACAGCCTGCTGAGGAGCCAGTACTCGGTAGGCACAACGTCGGGGCTGACACCCGCCCATGTTTAAACGTTTCACAACTGAGCGGAAAAGCGAAAGAAAAAAAAAATCGATTTTTCACTTGGTCGGTTCTGTGCAGCGCTGCTCAACGAAAACAGAGCTGCGATGGAGACGTGATAGCGCGACAGCATACGATATTCCACCTGTGCGCGAGATTTCCATCAGCCGTGGCTGAGGTGGAAAACCATGTAGAGGGGCCTTACTGTGCGGATGGCCATATGCTACTCTGATGGTGCGCGCCAGGCTGGCAGGGCACATAGTTTCAGGTGGCAGGGAAGGTGGTGGGCGTCCGGTGAGCAACAAGCAGCCAGCCAGGAGGAGATAAAGAAAAAAAGATCGTTGTCGTCACAGTATTTATACAGTATGACGCCGCAATTCCACGTGGACGCAACAAATCGAGTAACGCGACCAGTTCAACTCATGCGCCCAGCGCAGCGGGACTTCCCTTCGTGAAGTAGGAGGCGAGTACCATCACGGAAAGTGGAGGTAGCAGTCACGTGGCACCACACGCCATGGACACGCGCAGCCCACACTTTGTGCTGAGCGCTCGACGGAATTTAGAAGTTGTGGAGAGGAACACGATTCTGACTGCTTGCGGTTTGTGGACCCGCCGTGGTTGCTTAGTGGTTTTGGCGTTGCTGCTGAGCGCGAGGTCGAGCGATTAAATCCAGGCTGCGGCGGCAAAATTTCGATGGGGGCAGATGCAAAAAAAGTCCGTGCGTAGGGTGCACGTTAAAGAACACCTGGTGGTCAAAATTAATCAGGAGTAACCCACTATGGCGTGCCTCATAATCAGATCGTGGTTCTGGCACGTAAAAACCTCAATCTAAAAAAAGGATTTGGTGGCACCGGTCATTGTTCGGCCTTCAACCACTACTCTTCGAATGTTATCCTTTACTTATTTTTGTTTCCATTTGGTGTATTTGAACCGTGTATTCGGTATTGAAGCTGGTCGCATAGAATGACTATGTTAACAACTATTTGTCGCGCTCGAGAAATTAAGGCTGCAGTTACAGAGCCGAGAGCAACGTAATGAAACAGAAAAAGCGAGGCACATCGTTTGCGTACTGTGGGTGCATCTGCTGTATATTGTTTGGCTGTTAAGACAGCTCACGGTGCAACACGTCAGCCTAGAACTTTCCTAACGGAGCATATATACGATATACAATGAAAAAAAAAACATAACAGAAGAAAGAGGAAGGAAAGGGAAAAAGAAACGAGTTCTAAAAGAAACCGCGTTGCATCGCTACTTAGAAGCCAGGGACATTTCGGGTTGGACGGAGACGCCGCGCGATGGCGCCACTGCCTCTGCGCACTCCTATGCCGAGAGCCTACAGGGCTTCCTTCAGCTTTTCTTTTTTTATATTCCTTCTCTTTTTAAATTTTGTTGCGCTGTGAAAGCGAGTGATGGGGGTGTGGTTGGGAGGGTGTATGGCGCCAAGTAATTACGTCTAAAGATCCAAGTACCGGAAGTGAAGGTGGTTATGAAATCTGGGAGTGACAATTAGAGACGATTACAAGCGAGAAGAATAAGGGAAACCGGGAGGCCTGATCCTTTATTCCACCCACAGATACAACCATTCAAATCCGACAGACAGCGATGCCCAAGGAAACGTATATATATACGTCGTAAAAAATGAAGTTCCTTATTATTGAATTTTATAATTGAATATAAATGAAATGAAGGGCAACTATTAGAGAGAGAAAATACAACTCCGCTGCCACTAGGAGCTGTTGCGTTTCGCCTGCGACACGTGGTTTTGCCGGCGCGACGACGGCGGGGCGGCGGACATTTTGGCCCGATCGTCGTCACCGCAACACTCATCGCCAGGTGTTTCCAGGCGCGTCTGCGGCGATGCGACCGCCTAGGGATTTCGTTCCAGTCATTGTGCCCGAAACAGGCGAGGCCAAAGCAGGGATCTCCTTCCAGTTATTGGGCCCGAAACAGGCGATGCCAAAGCAGGGATCTCGTTCCAGTCATTGTGCCCGAAACAGGCGATGCCAAAGCAGGGACCATCTTCTCGTTACAGTCATTGTGTCCGACCGGCAGCGCCACGACAGTGTGCTGCGCAGCGCCACGACCAGGTGCTACGAGATCGTGCGCAGCGCCACGACATGGTGCTACGGCATCGCTACGACAGTGTGCGTCACCATTAGCCCATTGTACATTCACGTGCTCGTCTTTTGAGGGGTTCCTTCTTGCCCTCAACTGCGAGAGTATAAAAACAGCTGCCCCCGGACGCCAGAGGAGGGCTCCGATTTCTTCTGCTGAATGAAGTGCTCTCCCGTCTCTCTACTTCGGTCAACCTGACCGCCAACTCTTTGCGATGTTAAAATAAACAAGTTGTTTCGTTGTTACCAGTCGACTCATGCTTTGCCGGGACCTTCGGATGCTTCCAGTTGTACCCCAGGCCGCCAGGCCAACGCTACCCTTGGGGCTTGCGACCCAGGTACAACCACGGGCGTCAGCGCCGAGTTCCCATCCGATCGCTCCAGTGTCGCGATCCAAATATCTGGTTGGCAGCGGTGAGATCGCCTACGACTTCAAACAACGGTCTGCCAGCGGCGAGATCGCGACAACGGAGGCCAGCAGCAAAGAGATGCAGTTGACGGTATGCTGAGCAGCTCAACGACGATCCGGGAGCAGTGCAACGAGCCCTGTGTGACGACTGGTTGCCTGCAGCGGAACGACTGCGCGGAATTCCTGCCTGCGAGGTTTGGTGAGTGCGGGACTTTCTTCTACTGAGCTTTGCCAGGCTTTTTGTTAGTGTCAGAAACAGAGCTGGTAATTGTGGTTGTCGTTGCTGCCGGGTTAGTTTGCGGCAAGACAATAGTAAGCAGTAGAGAAAGCAGCATTCAGAGCAGCCATGGATTTGAAGTCGTTGCGCAAACCGAAATTGTTGGAGCTTGCAAGAGAGTTGGGTCTGGATGTCTCAGACAAACTAAGAAAACCGGAACTGATAACGGCTATTCTTGAGTTAGAGGCTGAGGATGACGAGCTGTCGGAATGCCTTGAGACTATTGAGGAGAGGTCAAAAAGACAGGAGCGCGAACTTAAAGAGCAGAAAGAAAAAGAAGAGCGCGAACACGCTTTGGAAATGAAGCGTCTCGAGGTAGAGATGGAACGCGCTCGTAATGGAAGTCAGGCACACGGTGCAGGAGAACGCGTATTGTTCAAAATGACTGACCTGATGCGGCCGTTTAAGCTTGGAGAGGACATTGGTTTGTTCCTGGTTAACTTTGAGCGAACGTGCGAGAAGCAGGGGTTCTCTCGGGAAACGTGGCCACAGCGCTTGCTCACTTTGTTACCCGGCGAGGCGGCCGACGTAGTCGCTCGCTTGGATAGAGAGGAAGCAGAGGATTTCGACAAAGTAAAATCGAGTCTGCTAAAAAAGTACCGGCTGTCTGCGGAAGCGTTCCGTCGGAAGTTTCGGGAAAATGAGAAAGGCAAAAGTGAGTCATATACAGAGTTTGCGTATAGGCTTATGTCGAACATGCAGGAGTGGCTCAAAGAAGAGAAAGCGTTTGGTGACCACGATAAAGTTCTGCAGTGTTTCGGGCTAGAACAGTTTTATAGTCGGTTACCGGAGAACGTGCGATACTGGGTCTTGGATAGGCCAGACGTGAGTACGGTGGCTAGAGCCGCTGAGCTAGCCGAGGAGTTTGTGACGCGTCGAGCTCGCGGAGCTAAGGACGGTCAAAAGGGTGAATTTGGCTCGAAGTTTGAGAGGCCGAAGTTCACACCCATGAGAGCAAAGGGGGACACGCGTAGTACGGATGCGAGCGAAAGCAGTCCGACCAAACGTAAAGAGACGGCGGCAGCCAAACGCAGAAAGCGGTTCGAGATGAGGCGAGCGCGCTTGTGTTATACGTGCCAGAAGCCGGGTCACTTTTCGGCGCAGTGTCCGGAAACAACACCAAAAGTTGTGTTTTTTTCAATAGGCAGCACGGACGAGAACATGAAGCTTCTCGAGCCTTACATGCGAGACCTCCTCGTGAACGGGAAAGAGTGCCGAGTGCTTCGCGATTCCGCAGCTACGATGGATGTAGTTCACCCGTCTTACGTAGAACCCCATATGTTCACGGGCGAGTGCGCGTGGATCAAGCAAGCCGTGGAAGCTCATAGCGTGTGTCTGCCGGTAGCAAAAGTGCTTATTGAAGGACCTTTCGGAGCGCTTGAGACGGAGGCGGCAGTGTCATCTATGCTGCCACCCCAGTACCCGTACCTATTTTCAAACAGGTCCGATCACCTCCTGCGCGAGAAGGGGCTTTTGTTTGGTGAAGCTAGTGTTCAGGCCTTAACCAGATCGAAGGTTCGGGAGCTCGCTGCAAAGGCGGTAGTTGCGGGGCCGACGTTATCAAACAACGAAAAAGGGTCAGAGGCGCAGCAAGCTGATATTCAGAGCACGCCCGAACAGAATAGAATTGAGTCTGTAGCGTTGAAGGCGCCAGATACGGGAGAGGAAAATCCCGACGCGGGAAAGTTAGAAGAGCTATCTACTGATTTGCTCATCGCGCCTACGTCAGACGGACTTGATAGGTTGCTAAAAGTCAGCCGGACGGCTTTGATAGCCGAGCAAAAAAAGGATGGCAGCCTGGAAAACGTGCGCTGCAATGTCAAAGAAGGTATCGCCAGGAAAACTGCGCGTTTTGTGGAAAGAGGTGGAGTCCTGTACCGGAAGTATCTAGACCGCCGAGGAGTGGAGTTCGATCAGCTGGTCGTGCCTCAATGCTATCGTCAGGATCTGTTGCGCTTGTCACATGGGGGTTCGTGGTCCGGACACCTAGGAGTTAAGAAAACTAAGGACCGTCTCTTGCAAGAGTACTATTGGCCAGGGTGTTTTCGGGACGCAGACCATTTCTTGAGGACATGTGACACTTGTCAGCGGGTGGGCAAACCAGGGGACAAATCGAGGGCGCCGTTGAAATTGGTACCTATCATTACGGAGCCTTTTAGACGGCTCGTTATTGATACAGTGGGACCTCTGCCGGTAACAGCCACGGGGTACAGACACATTTTGACTGTGATCTGCCCAGCGACAAAGTTCCCTGAAGCAGTGCCGCTTAAAGAACTCAGCTCAGTTGAGATAGTTAATGCACTACTGTCCATATTTGCGCGAGTTGGTTTTCCTGCAGAAATTCAATCAGATCAGGGCACAGTGTTTACTAGCGCTTTGACGACAACTTTTCTCGAAAGGTGTGGGGTAAAGCTGCTACACAGCTCAGTGTACCACCCACAGTCGAATTCCGTTGAGAAGCTCCACTCCGTCATGAAGCGCGTGTGGAGAGCCTTGTGTTTTGAACATCGAACTGACTGGGAGCTGTGTCTGCCTGGGGTGATGTTTCCTTTAAGGACCGCGCCGCATGCGGCTACGGGGTTTTCGCCAGCTGAACTGGTGTACGGTCGCTCGCTTCGATCTCCGCTTCGCATGCTTCGAGAATCATGGGAAGGTAGGGGCGACGACCCAGTCGTGGTGGAGTACGTACTTAAGCTCCTCGAACGCTTAAGAAGGGCACAGGAGTTGTCAGGTGAAGCAATGGCAAAGGCCCAGCAGAGGGCCAAGGTCTATTATGATCGGACAGCCAGGGCCCGTCGTTTTGAGGTTGGCGATGAGGTCATGATATTGCGCACATCGCTAAACAACAAACTAGACGTGCAGTGGGAGGGCCCAGCGCGAATTGTTCAGAAACTGTCGGACGTTAACTACGTGGTAAGTCTGCCAGGAAAGCGGAAAGCACAGCAAGTTTACCACTGTAATCTGCTCAAACCTTATAGACAACGGGAAGCAGTGGTGTGCATGATGATAAACGTTCCTGAAGAGCTTCCAGTCGAGCTTCCAGGACTAGGCTCAGTGACGAACAGGGAAGACACCGGTCAAGTCATTAGTGACCTTATCAGTAAAGCACCGCTGTCGCCTGAGCAGAAAACCGAACTACACCAGCTATTACAAGAGTTTCAAGGTCTGTTCTCTGAGAGGCCTGGTAGGACTTCTGTACTTACTCATGATATAGAACTTACCTCCACAGAGCCAGTACGATCCAAGGCGTATCGGGTGTCACCCCGCCAGAGCGATATTATGGAGGCTGAGGTAAAGAAAATGCTACAGCTCGGTGTTATTGAGGCAGGTGAGAGTGATTATACCTCCCCTTTGATTTTAGTTGAGGTACCGGGCAAGGAACCTCGTCCTTGCGTCGACTACCGCAGGCTTAATTCCATCACTAAGGATCAAATTTATCCGATCCCTAACATCGAGGAGCGCCTTGAGAAAGTTAGTAGCGCTCAGTTTATTTCCACCCTAGATCTTGTCAGGGGTTATTGGCAGGTTCCACTTACAGAAGAGGCTAGTAGGTATGCGGCGTTCATTTCACCAATGGGAACATTCCGTCCTAAAGTGTTGAGTTTTGGTTTGAAGAACGCGCCATACTGTTTTTCAAGTCTCATGGATAAAGTGTTGCGGGGACAGCAAGAATTCGCTTTACCGTATCTAGACGACGTAGCGATATTCTCCGCATCCTGGTCTGAGCATATGACACACTTGCGGGCAGTGCTAACCCGCCTGCGCGAAGCAGGCTTGACAGTAAAGGCTCCTAAGTGCCAGTTAGCACAGGCCGAGGTTGTCTACCTCGGTCACGTGATTGGTCAGGGTCGTCGCCGCCCCTCTGAAATAAAAGTGGCCGCTGTGCGAGACTTTCCGCAACCGCGCACAAAGACCGATATTCGGTCGTTCTTAGGTGTCGCCGGCTACTATCAGAGGTACATCCCTAGGTACTCTGATATCGCGGCTCCCCTGACGGATGCTCTAAGAAAGACAGAGCCTCAAACAGTCGTCTGGGACGAGACAAAGGAAAGAGCTTTTAGCGCCCTAAAGAGTGCCCTAACAAGCCAGCCTGTGCTACGATCGCCAGACTATACAAAAGGGTTCATTGTTCAGTGCGATGCTAGTGAGCGAGGCATGGGCGTTGTACTGTGCCAACGGGAAAATGGAGAAGTAGAACACCCCGTCCTGTATGCTAGTCGTAAGCTGACCAGTCGTGAGCAGGCGTATAGCGCCACCGAGAAAGAGTGTGCATGTCTCGTGTGGGCCGTTCAGAAATTGTCATGCTATCTAGCCGGCTCGAGGTTTATCATTGAGACAGATCACTGCCCTCTCCAATGGCTGCAGACCATCTCTCCCAAAAATGGCCGCCTCCTGCGCTGGAGCCTCGCTTTACAACAATATTCCTTTGAGGTGCGTTACAAAAAGGGGAGTCTCAACGGTAACGCCGATGGCTTAAGTCGAAGCCCCTAACGTAGGAATCAGCCTCAAAATTGTTTGTTACTGATGTTTTTCTTCCTGAGGCAGGATTTTTTTTAACATATTGCTTTTGTTTAGTGTTTCAAAGTGATGATATGCTTTCTAGTGCAATTTTTCAATTTGTGGACGCGTTCTGAGTGATGCTAGACTACTGTAAGGAACTAGGCAGTGGTATAAAAAGGGGAACGAGCCTGGCAGGGCTTAGTGAGGGTTGTGCCGTGCTTGCTGACTGAGCGGTTGAGTTTTCAGCGTAGTTCTAACGCTTGCCGGGAACGAGAACAAAAATGTGAACTCTCCCGAAGTCACTTTGCAGTGTCCCGTGCGAACCTGAACGAGAGAACGAGGCCTTCTCTGTGCGCTGCGCTCAAGAAACGTCAAGGGACGCCCGACTTCGGTTATGAGCATCATCGAGCGACATCCCTCCGGACAGCGGATGCAGTCCCCTGTCCATCGGGATCTCCTTTCCCCGGCGGGGCGGTCTGTTGCGTTTCGCCTGCGACACGTGGTTTTGCCGGCGCGACGACGGCGGGGCGGCGGACATTTTGGCCCGATCGTCGTCACCGCAACACTCATCGCCAGGTGTTTCCAGGCGCGTCTGCGGCGATGCGACCGCCTAGGGATTTCGTTCCAGTCATTGTGCCCGAAACAGGCGAGGCCAAAGCAGGGATCTCCTTCCAGTTATTGGGCCCGAAACAGGCGATGCCAAAGCAGGGATCTCGTTCCAGTCATTGTGCCCGAAACAGGCGATGCCAAAGCAGGGACCATCTTCTCGTTACAGTCATTGTGTCCGACCGGCAGCGCCACGACAGTGTGCTGCGCAGCGCCACGACAGTATGCTGCGCAGCGCCACGACAGTGTGCTGCGCAGCGCCACGACCAGGTGCTACGAGATCGTGCGCAGCGCCACGACATGGTGCTACGGCATCGCTACGACAGTGTGCGTCACCATTAGCCCATTGTACATTCACGTGCTCGTCTTTTGAGGGGTTCCTTCTTGCCCTCAACTGCGAGAGTATAAAAACAGCTGCCCCCGGACGCCAGAGGAGGGCTCCGATTTCTTCTGCTGAATGAAGTGCTCTCCCGTCTCTCTACTTCGGTCAACCTGATCGCCAACTCTTTGCGATGTTAAAATAAACAAGTTGTTTCGTTGTTACCAGTCGACTCATGCTTTGCCGGGACCTTCGGATGCTTCCAGTTGTACCCCAGGCCGCCAGGCCAACGCTACCCTTGGGGCTTGCGACCCAGGTACAACCACGGGCGTCAGCGCCGAGTTCCCAACAGATCGTACCAGCGGTCCGATCCAAACAGAGCCGAACCCGCAGCCTCCGCAATTAACCGTCATTACACACACACAGACTGGTCTATGGGTTGGGGCTCGACTGGCCGCTATCCCTACCGCTATCGGCTGTCCGCTGTCGCGGACATCGCCCTTGTCCGTTTAGCGCTGTTACTTTCCGAAACATGAATTATAAATAAGTTTGTGACTATACCTTATCTTTGTAGCCAAAGTAGGGGAAGATGCACCTAATTAGCTTTTTTTAGGATGCTTACTATGCTGTCGCCATTCCTCCTTTTTCCATTGCAGGGCTCAGCCTGGTTGACCTCCATGTCTTTACCTTATGACTTCTCTCTTTCTATTTGAGGATGTGGTTCCGTTACAAATACCCGCCGTGGTTGCTCAGCGGCTATGGTATTGGGCTGCTGAGGTCGCGGGATCGAATCCCGGCCACGACGGCCGCATTTCGATGGAGGCGAAATGCGAAAATACCCGTGTACTTAAACACGGGTATTTGGTGCACGTTAAAGAACCCCAGGTGGTCAAAATTTGCGGAGTCACTCACTAAGGCGTGCCTCATAATCAGAAAGTGGTTTTGGCACGTAAAACCCCATAATTTAATTTTAATTTTTTTCCCGTTACATATGTTTCAAAGGAAATCGCATGGCCGTTATATATATATATATATATATATATATATATATATATATATATATATATATATATATATATATATATATATATATATATATATATATATATATATATATATACACGCAGTTTTTGCATCTGCACGCTGGGAGCTGTGACTTGCCGCATGCACCCCTGAACCCGATCGGCTGCGTGGCTGGCACAAGCCACCTCCTTATCGGCATACGTAGTACCTGTTGGAGTTCATCAACGCTGCGTTGATGCATGTATGCGTGCACACACAAATGCACGTCAAAGAACAATGCCACGGGGACAAAGTTAACCCGGAGTTCTATACTACGGTGTCTCTGATAGACCATGTTTGGATATCAAACCGCATCCGTTAACTTATTATTTTGAGAGAAAGCTTGTAAGGGAATACGAAAAAAAAGTGCTCATTTGTTTCCCTGAGCGAAGTAGTTAAGTAGGCGTTCTTGCCCTGTCGGCGGCGCTGCGGGCCGCTTGCACTTTGTGTCGGAACACCGCCTTCGAGGCTGCGGCGCGGCTCGAAGTCCTCCGACTGGTACGAGCAGCGATAGCTTTCTTTTGCCCCCGTCTCTCTCGGCCGCAGGATGCACGAGCCACCGCCCACTGTGGCCGCAACAAAGGCCGGACACCGCAGCACGACGGCCTTCGGCGGCTTGATGAGCGGACGGCTGTGACCGATTCGGAGTCGCGGCCGCCAAAGGCAGCCTTTCGGGAACCACTGCACATTGTTGTCACGGTATAAGCGAGGTGCACGTTGTCGCGCTATTATTAAGCGAGAAAATAAAAAGTTCCTTTACAATAACAACTTAGATGTAACGTACGCTTATGACGGCGTGAGCTTTGGCCTCGCAAAGAAAAAAAGAAGCAAAAAAGAAAGAAGGAAAGAGAAACGCAATGAAAGGAGAATAGAAAGAAGAAAAAAAGCATCGGAGTCGCAGTGCTGAAACTTGTATCCACAAGTTCTTGTACCGCACACAGTAAAAAAAAATTTACCTTTGCAGGAGTTGGTTTGTTAGTTGTTACTCAGTGTGATGGCGCAACCCGCTCTTGGTGGATCGGCCGAAGTTGGGCAGTAAAAGGGGGTAATGAATAAAAAAATTCAAATGCCGAGGATTATGGAAGATGTAACAAAGGACCGTATTTGCACGATTCTACCGCGCCACCGATTGTACCACGCAGTTAAATTGCCGCCCAATGATCCAAAAGCATAACGCGCCACCGATTCTACCGCGCACATCAAGTAACGAAACCTGATTCGACGCTTACCTTGTTGAAACGATGTTATGGAACATGCAAAGGCACACACGCACACAACAGAATCTTAGCGGCTAGTGGTCATCGGAGTCCGACGACACCTTCTTTTCGCTGTGTACCGACCACAGAAAGTCATCTTTAGTTACATATAATGCATTAGAAATGCCACACTTCTGGAGGCTCGAGCAACCATCGTCTGCGGGAGGGCACGCACCGTGGATCCGTCTCGCGATGTCTCTGAGCGTCGCTTTCTTCAGACGACGTCAGCGTGGCTAGCTACCTTGCATTGAGTTTTTTTTTTTTAACTAACAATTGGTTTCATTTTTGATTTTGAGTACAATTAGTTGCGATTGTAACACGGATGCAAATTTGAACGCACCTTTTATTCAAAAAAGTGTGTGTTAGATTCGTGCCATTACGGTAAGTAATTGGAAACTTTGAGTTATTCTATACACATATTTGTCGAGAAATAATAACTAAGTAAATATTGTGAAGAAAAATGAAAATGGGATAATAAAGAAAAGTTAGCGTGCAATTCTTCTTGTTTCGCCCAGGTAATCGATAACTGGCTTCACAAACGTTTATCGTGCCAGAAAAGCAACCAGGACGGTCACACCAAACAAAAGGACCGTCATTTCCAGTGCTTTGTTTGTTTGTTTGTTTGTTTGTTTGTTTGTTTGCACACGGCAAACAAAGAAACAAACCACTGCAAATGATCAAGTTCAGGGCAAACTTCCGAAAGGTATCCTCGGAAATTGTTTCCCTGTAAACTAAACAAAATTTAAAAGTAAAGACGGCAGGTTGTTTCGTATTTGTTTTCATTTTTTTCTCTGCGAAACAGCCTTTTATTTGTTGTCTTGTTTTTTTAATATCATGGCTTCTGCAGCCACGTTCTCCGTACTGCGACTTCCGTTTTCTCTGTTGCAAAAGTGAGACACAAGTTTTGATATGGCGCTTGCTGATATAACGCCTGGGCGTTGCATTCACCAATGCATATACGTTTGAAGTTCATCCGGTTTTTGAAGGCTACCGGATTGAGTGACAGTCTGTGATACAGAGCAGAGAGCTGTTTCTTCGTCGGCGATATGCACAGTGGACTTTCCCTTGGATTTTCTCGCTCCCCTTTTCCCTGCCTCCAGAGTGCAGGGTAGCCAAGTGGGCTCCCTCCCTCCCTGCCTTTCATTTATCCTTTATATATATATATGTATATACTTAAATGTTCTTCTTTATATATATATATATATATATATATATATATATATATATATATATATATATATATATATATATATATATATATATATTAATGTACGGGGTTTTACGCGCCAAAACAACGATCTGAATATGAGGCGTGACGTAGTGGGACACTCCGGATTAATTTGGCCACCTGGGGTTCTTTAACGTGCACCTAAATCTAAATACATGGGTGTTTTTGCGTTTCGCCCCCTTCGAAATGCGACCGCCGTGGCCGGGATTCTGTGTGTGTGTGTGTGTGTGTGTGTGTGTGTGTGTGTGTGTGTGTGTGTGTGTGTGTGTGTGTGTGTGTGTGTGTGTGTGTGTGTGTGTGCGCGTGCGTGCGTGCGTGCGTGCGTGCGTGCGTGCGTGCGTGCGTGCGTGCGTGTGGAGGCTGACGCAGTGTGCATGTGCGTTATTGCAGCGTTTGGATTTTCGTAGCAGTTTGTGCGAATGCAGTGCCCAATACTACGTGATCAATTATGAGATCGACGTCATATGTCTTGGCGAATTTATGCATATTGAATGGTGGCAATTCGTGTACATCTCGTTCTGCCACCCGTTTGCGACTGCACATTGTATAGGAGGCAGATCAAAGGCATCACTTGAATCGGAAGGCGTTATGTAAAGCGCCATCTTGATAATCTTGCCCCAAAATTTCATCAGTTCACACTGTGCAGCCAACTAAATCCACTGTCGGAAAATAACGGCATTGCAGGCCTCCCATATAAATTGAGAGTCAGTGGAAGCAAGGAGCAGCTACGCAGTCTTTCCTTTATAGATACATAGAACAATACCGAAAGCTATACAAAGTCCAGTGTGCATGGCTCTTATGCGAGTGACCTGCATGTTAGTGGTACGTACTTTTCTATTACAAGCAACATCCACTGGCGAGATTTTCTTCCTTTTTTTCTGGCCCCTTGGGCGTGCTTCGCCATGAATGCTAACATGAAACCGCAGGGTGACGGGCTTAGTTTGAGGCCAGGAGGCACCAAAGTACAGCTGTAGATATTCAAGAACACGACGCAGATTTGACATACTCTCAGCTCAAGTCCATTTTATAGTACTTGGTGAGATTAAATGGTAATTCTCTTCCTTATGCAGACATAAATAATTTAACTGTCTTGGATGTTGAAGCCTGCTCTCGCTTAACCACGGTGAACGAGAACATTACCAAGGCTGCTTCTCCTGTTGTGTTTTATCCGTAATATGTTGGCACCTGTATCCCGCAACAAGCGAAGCGTGCTAATTGCTGCTCACTGGAGCGAACTTTGGAAATTTTACTCCACATCGCATTACGTTAAAAATACTACATAAACTCTTAAGATATTATGCCAGTTCTATAATTCCAAGAAGAAAGCAATACGGGCGCGATGAGCATTCTTGTCCCTCCTCAAAGTACAGCAGTAGTAGTAGCGTTTGCTATGCTATAGCTTGTGCTTAGTTACGGAAACGCTGAGCTGCGCGAAAAGACGAACGAAAGCACACACATTCATGTTGTGTTTGCTTGTGCTTGTGATCGTTTTTTAGTGCTGCCTGTATGCAAGGACCGCGTAGGTAATTAGAATGCTGTACCCGTGCGAGAAATATACTTAGAGGGCACCCAAATATGTGCATTCAACGAGCCTTACCGGCTCACCGTCTACACCTAACATACAAGCGATCCGCTAGTCGAAGTGTCCAGCGGGACATATCCAATATGTCAGGTTCGAATCTGCTCGTCATGTATAATCGTTGCTTGAAAGCGCCATTTGCCTGTTCTCTTTCATATTGTTCACGGATATACGAAGTCAAAGGAATTGAAAGTTACAAGTCTGCTTGAGCGGTAATATGTTTGCGGTTGCATACTGATGAGACGCTTGTGGACCACCTATAGCCGAAGAAAAAAACCAATACTTTTTGTTGAAAAATAATACAAGCGGAAATGTGCGCCCTTGAGATGAAATGTTTCAAACACCCGGCAGAGTGCAGTGCGTGAGCGGAAGAAAATTGGTCATCTGTAAAATGAGAACGGCATCATTGGCTAGTTGGTGAAAAAATCATCACTGCAACAGAAGACTTTAAAAATCGCATGGTGTTGGCGTTTTCATGTGCTGCGCTGTTCCATGTTATTCGGCGGGGCACCTGTCAACGCAGAGGTCAAACTCTGAACCTTCTTTATTACGGAATGTCAGCGTAAATAGGATGTGCCTTAATTCGTGCTATTCGTGCCCGTCGTATTATCTGCCTCTCATTTGTCATCACTACACATCTCGATCTCCTCTGGTACTCGCTTAGCGTATACGATCCCGGACTCAATGACGTTTTGACTGCCGTACGCCAGCTCTGAGTGACGGCTCCGTTGTGCATCAACTATTGTTTAGGATATAACTTTTGCGTCACAGCAGGCTGCAGAACCTTGGCCCTACTCCTTACAGTGATAAACGGAAGACAAAACAAGTGCGATGTAGCGACGCAAAGGCCAAAGGCGCGTGACCCTGCGATGCATTTTTTTTTGCTGGAAGCATATTTTCAGTCAAGCGGTGTGACTATGGCATGGCTTGCTGTTTGTAGTACGTTGGTTTTGTTACGGTTGGGAGATTATTTAAGATATACGGTGGGGGTGTTTGAAAATAAGCCTCATTTTGTTCGAGTTCGTCACAATGCTGCCGGCCTCCCTTATCATCGTGGTTCAAAACGTGGCGCAATATGGACGCGGACATTCGTCAGCTCATTGTGATGGATGTGTGTCGCTCTTCGCAGGCCGTATCAACTCCTGCAAGGACAAATGTGCACGTGAGATGATTGAGGCAAACGTCATAATTACCGGAACTGTTTCAGCACTATCCCATGCTTTGCTGGACATGACCAGCATCAGTTTTCTCATAAGACGATTGATATGGCTTTGCAACGACGTGTGTGTTTGTTCGCTTTTTGTTGTCTTCGTCTTTCGGTGCGCTTACGCCTTGGGATTCTCTTTACTGATTTCATCTTAATTGTGAAGGCGCTGCGCTTACGTTAAAGTACGGGTGCGAGTTTTCATGGTTTCACAGGCTAGCACAAGTTTCTCAGCTGTACAAGAATTTTAGCCTTCCCCAAGATATGCCTTCGTCTACCGCGGAGTGCGTCAGCGACTGAAGTTATTGCAGTCCCTCAATATTGCACTATTAGAACGCACATTACCATTGAAACAATGCTTGTGCACATAAGACACTTCGCTCGGACCCCTACCCACCACCTCGCAAGTCTCCCAGTGGAAAGCCCCCGCACGACATTCAGTGCAACTGTCTTCGCGCACCGTGCCTCTCTCAGGTCTGGTTGCGCACCTGCGGCGAGACCTTCTATTCCTCCATGGTGTGTGAGCCGTACTTACAGTCCCAGGACTTCAGAAAAAGTCGGACTTGCCAGCATCAGCACTCAAACAACTTACTTTACTCCTCTTGTACAAGAAATACAGCGACTGCACACACGTCTATACTGATGGCTCAACTACATCAACCAGTTCCGGTGGCGCCGTAGTTATACCAACAATGGGAATAACCCAGCTATTCAAGACTTCTCATATCACTACGTCTACAACTGCAGAGCTGGCGGCTCTCCGCGATGCACTTCATGTGATAAATGCTGAAAGTCCTCGAAAATGCCCAGTCTTCTGCGATTCAAGGCCGGCCTTGCAATGTGTGTAGTCGTTTCCCCGACATGGAACTCACGATCAGCTGATGTGCGAAATCGTGCAAGTTGTCTACCACTTGAGAGAAAAAGGCCTTGATATCTTATTTCAATGGATACCAGCTCCTTGCGGTATTGTTGGAAATGATGACGCAGATAAAGGCAACTCGGGCGTCAAACAAAGAAGACCGCTGCGTCCCCATTCCTCGATCAAGGACCGATGCGGCGAGACAAGTTCGCATTCTATCATGCACAATCTCCTTAGTAGAGTGGAATACCTCACATACTAAACGCACAAGTAGCACAGTCTATGCCCTTCACTGCAACTCAGACCTCCGGCCGTGCTGCACCGACGCGAAGCATCTTCTGTGTCGGTTGTGGCTGGGAGTTACCTTCACGAAAGCTTTCTCAGCACTAATTGGAATGGCTGATAATCCTGCATGTGATTTCTGCGGATGCGAGGAGAACATTTACCACTTATTGTGCTACTGTCTTCAATTTCAAGCATAAAGACAATCTTTGTCCAACACATTGAGGAAACTAGATGATCGTTCTCTGAGTGAACAGACAGTACTAGAGCACCGTCCCCACCGATCATCGGGTCAGTAGGCACTGAAGGCACTTTTGTGCTTTCTGAGAACGCCCGATTTGCACGAGCGGCTTTTACTCAAGTACTGTCCGTGCAAGTCTCTATACCATCTCTCTCTCTCTCTCTCGATATTACTAGCGTTAGAAGCAGCTGAAAGATACCTTAGTCATATTTTGAAGTCTGTGGATGTGAGCTGACTGACAATGCCAGACTTTGTTGAAATCGCAGTCATTGTGAGGCCATTCTTGTGTATAAAATGTCGCACTTTTTTTTTTGTTAGCGTCACGATGGCTCCGTGACACGCGTCGCGCAGCTGCAACGACCAGCCGAGAAGAGTCGTTGCAGCTTTGATGGCCGGCGGTCACGACAACCGGGACCTCGCATAAACTCACCATTCACGTCACACGAATGGTTCTTGCGCACGATAAACCGAAATTCCGTAATGAATGGTATAATTTGTCGAATAATATTTTATTCGTGACAAGTTGGTGCTTCCCATTGTGTCCATTGCTGTATGACTTCTAGAGGGCGCGCATTAAAGAAAGGTTCGAGGTGCTTTTTGTGCCGCCAACATCTCGAACTCCCACTGTGAAGTATTTTAATTCCAATATATTCAAGTGATGATGACAAGAGCTGTCCAATGGGACCCAAGAAGCCACCGTTTAGCGATAACTACTCTGCTCTTTATTGTTACTGTAAGGTATATTATTGTATGTAGCTTTCAAATAACAGGGATATCTCTCTGGCGTGTCTTTATTTAAAATATTCTGTAGTAAGCTTTGTTGGATCAAATGCATCATATGTATTTCGTTTGTTATTAAGGAGTATATGAGCAACCTCTTGCTGTGGAAGTCAAAAATTACTCGAGGTGCCTCGAATAGTGAAATCGCGATATCGAAACAAACATTCAAAGGATAAATAAATTATGACAATACATGTTTGCACATAAAAGGAATGGCTCGAAGGCCTACTTAGAGGAACGGGGTAAATAGGGGGGAATGGTCGATCCCTGCATCGCTTACGAAATCCCGGAGGGCCGGCCGCTGAGTGTTACGTGGGGTCGACCGTCATTTCTGGTTGTTGTCCAGTACTTTAAATGTCCTTTTGTGCGGCTCGACGTATTTCTGCCGGATGTGTTTGTAGCCGGGGCACTCACTACCACAGCGCATGTTTATGCCTCGGTCGAACGCCTGTGTGGCACGTCGAGCAAGTGACGCTGTTGTAGGGGCGGTCAGCATCGCAGTCTTGCGAGTCCTCGGCTTCACCAACTACCGTGCTGGAGTCGCCTGGTCCTATACAGGGAAGAAGAACAAGGAGAAAGAAGAAACAAACGGATGCATAATCGGATATGACGTATGTTTTCATTTTAAATGTCTTAAAAAAAGGTCGGGTGGTGCTAAAACCAACACGAATAAACAAAACAAGACTGACAGAAAGACGGAGACATCAAGTTATTAACACTGGCCGAACAGGGAATTTCGCTGGAGCCGACGTTTCGAAAAGGGGACTTGGGTTCTTCAGGGCAGCAGCTACAGGGTCCTGAATATTTGGCTGCGCGTGTTCAAAAAAAAGATTTTGCACTCACCGCTGCACTGTTCTTGCACGAATTTTGCAGAGCGATCGCATTTTGGCGTCGACTTCGTTTAGTGTAACATTTGGCACAATTAATTGCCTGGTTTCTAAGAAGAAAGTGCAAATTTGTCTGCGCTTATGGGGATGCGAGCTGCTGCCGCGACGGCGCAAGTATAAACTGTGTCGCCACCTGTCGTCATTTGCAGAAAGCAGCGTTTCAGGGCGGGCAGTCGCCTGTTCCAGGAGCGGGCAACACGCGGCAGCCCTCCCTGAAACACTGTCATTTGCAGATGACGGCAGGTGCCGACACAAGTATGTGCCAGGGCCGCCTTTTCAGACACCATTTTTCCCATTGACGAAAACAGTTTCTCATTTTTATCTTAAAGAACAGGCGAGTAATCGTGCCAAGTGTTATACTAAACGAAGTCAACGCCAAAATGCAATCGTTCTGCAAAATTTGAGCAAGAACAGTGCAGCGGTGAGTGCAAAATCGTTTTTTTTTTTTTTAAACACGCTCAGCCAAATATTCAGGACCCTGTAGCTGCTGCACCGACGAACCCAAGTTGGCTCCAGCGACAATAAAAGCAAATCATTTATTACCCCTAGCTGTGCACAGTGCATAACACCGTGTATGGTCACGACTAGAGGAAAATGAAATTGCGCTGGCAGTTGCGGTCTTTTAACTGAGCAAGAAATGAAAGGGTGCTGTTATGACGCACACTGTGTGAGATGCGCCCCCACTCGTATACCTTGTGTCTGCTGTTGGGTGCATTCATTTCGCTTCGCCTATTAATCATTTGCCTACTCCTTCGTCAACTTATTGGCTTTAAGTCGTGCCTTCGTCGTGCCTGCCCACTTCTTCGGCTGACCCCATCTCTTCCTGCCATTAAAACCTAATTTTTATTATTTGAGTTGCCCATGTAGCACTGCTGTCGTTCATTACGTGGACAACCATAGATATAGCAGTCTTCCTTCTTGAACCTTGCCTGCTACGTTCGCGGCTGTCGTTTCGCACTTATTGACTTGGCATCGCTTCGAACACTTGCTGTCTCTTCGCGCAGTGATGCGAGAAATCGACTGAACAAGGCTAGATACATGTTGACGGAACGTTTGGTTAGTCAGTGTATATCAATGGAACATTGAACACGACTGATAATAATATGTATATGCAGAGAAAAAACTAAATGAGAGACTGTAACACGGCACGTATAGTTCAGTAGTACATGCGTATATGGTAAGTTCTACGAAAAATAAAACGGGAGTCAGGGCCGCATAAATCACGAAAATAGCCAAGACGCAGCCACCACTTGCATAGGTATTTGCTCCATATATTATACGCTCGAGTAATCGCAGTGCGTGCACGGGGCGATGTGGCGCTGTAAATTGACCCAACCGCTTGGCGCATACGGGTCACCACGGCGCATATGCTAACTTCAGACCGCGTATAAAGTTCTGCGTTTGCGTCTGAACCAGACAAGCAAACAAACAAAGCTTATTTATTCATTTTTTTTTCTCTTTAGGTGTTGCACGATAGGTGAGTGCGTAGTGCCACCTCTTGAGACAGGAGCTCTCGAAATGTTCCTTACGCAGAGAATACTCTTTCCCACGGAGTAGCCATCTTTCTTGCGGAAAAGGAGTGGTTGCACTGTGACGATATGCGTACGCAAGGAGTTCGTCGCAGCTGGATGCGAGATCAACGCTATACTCTTATCTTTCCTGTATGAGTGACAGCATGGTTTATTAGCGAGGCAAGGCCTCTTCTCGGTAGTCTGAGCAGAGCGGGTTCTCTTCTGGGTGTTCTCGGTAAAGCACAGACCTCCTTACTTGCGCACGAGTATATATACTGTCAACGTGATGGCATCTCGCGATAATTTGCTCGCCGAGGACTTGGTTTGTTTGTGTATGGCACGTTGGCTAATTGCACTAGCGAGTAAATTTTGACGTCCGTGCGAGAAGGAAAAAAAAAAAAGAAAGAACCTCGTCATAGCTCCGTCGCCTTCAGAAAGCACCTCTGTCAAGCTAGGGGACGCAGTGAGGACATTTGCGCGCGATGTCGACAAAAGGACAAAGTGTGTGCCCTTTGTCTTTCGCGCTGTTCATCCCGCAATTTGACGCGTCGAAGTCGTCTCGGGCCGATCGTTTGCATGCGCGTACTCATTCGGGAAACCTGAAAGGAGGAAGCAATCATCATGTAGGCGGTGGTGTTGTGACCACTACATACGCCATTGTTCGGCAGTGGGGAGGGAGGCGGATGTGGCGGTGGGCTGTCGCGCCATTTAGTCGTGCTTGTGCTCGTGCTGCTGGGGTCATTTTCCGTGCGCGCGAAGAACGTCTTCCTGCGCGTGGCGCAATCGAAGCCAAGGCTGTTCGGCGCAGCAGCACGGGCGGAGACGACTTGACGACGCCGCCAGCTCACCTCCAGACGGTCTCCCGGCTGATTGCGTGGTCGCGCCGTCCGGCGACAAAACCCCCGGCGGCCCCGACGACCTGTACAGTGCCGCACACGATCGACATGACACCTTCGGTTATTCTGCGAGGCAGCTAGCGTACCCGCTGCAACTACAGCCGCGATTGATATGCCGAAGGCTTGATTTGACACGGTTGGATTCCTCCCGGCTGCCCCTCCGACCAAAGCACGGTCTATCGACGTGATCGAGCAAGCGTGGTGTCGTAGACATTTTGCTCGTGCTCACGCGGCCATTGAGGCCATAGGCAAAGCGTTGCGTATCGGCATCGAACGTCTCCGACCGCTTTCGTTTGCCAAATGTAAGCGCAGTCGCGGCCGCTCGTCTGCGTATTAATGTAGGTTGGACTCTGTCACTGATACTTTTAGTGGTTTGGTTTCCTTACTGATTCTGCGTGTCTGCTTGTCACAAACGACGTGCCGTCATTCCCTTTGGGCGGACGTGAGGGAATATTTTTAATAATAATAATAATAATAATAATAATAATAATAATAATAATAATAATAATAATAATAATAATAATAATAATTTGTAAAGAAAGGTTGTATACTATTACTAGTGTGGACGTTAAGAGAACCCTTTGAGATCGAGATCAATCCGGAGCAACCCAGTCTCTCAAAGCAGGCGAGTTTTGTTTTGAACTTATTTTGTTCATTTATTGTACGCTTGGCGTCATTCGATGTCGTATATAGCTGCTTCATCCCTTGCCAGCATTCCATGATCTCTTAGTACGGTCTCGTTACCTTTGTCACTATAAGCCGCACGCATACTAGGGAGTACCCAGGTTTATTTATACACTGGAGACTACTTGACAGAGTGAATTAGTTCTAAACAGAAACTGCTTAAGTGTTATAGTAAGTGTATAGTATAGCGTAGTAATAGTAAGTATCGAATATCGAATAGACAAACGCAGACGCACATATTTACAGCAGGAATATTTATTTCGGTATAAATAGGAACAGGCCTGTATTGAATAAACAGTCAACTATCACGGACAATCAGGGTAGTTTTAACACAATATAACTACAACCGTCATGAAAAGAACAGCGCGAATAGCCGCTTGACACCTTTAGGGCGTTGTGGCAAACAAGGTGTCCCAGAATGACAGGCTGCTGAATGACCAACTTTCCAAAAACGCAAAGTAAGCAGTTGTTGAAGAAATATCAGACGTTGTGAAAAAGGAAAACGAAAAAGCTAGGGAGGTATTTGTGTGCCCTAGACGCAAAGAGGGCCTGTTACAAGGAAAGTATCACTGGTTGTAACGTAAAAGATAAAACTGCTACATATCCGGACTGCAAGAAACATAACAGGAACACCGTAAACAAAATTGCCGGTTATCATGTATTGGACGAAAAGAAAGGGAGCCGAGGAGCCCGGTTTTGTAAGGGCACCGTTTTTGTAAGAACGCTCGCCCATATTTGTTAGTCAGAACCATATGAAAACAACAGATAATGAAGGAAAGGAAAGCATAGGGTAAATGATTTGTTGCTTTTTATTAAGTGTAAATGCGAGAAGCTGAAGGGAAATAGAGGAAGAAACAACTTGCTGGCGGTGAGAGCCGAGCCCACTCTCCTGACCTGCACTTCCGCTCAAGACCAGCGCTGGATCATCTCCAGTGCTATGAGGATTGCGCTCCAAGGGCTCTCCTTCGCTTTGTAATGGATCCCCCTCACAGTCAGGGAGCACAGAAAAATGCCATGTAGTTTCGCCCCCACTATTCATGTCATTGGCGATAAATGTTTCTACCACCACCACGACTTCCGCATTACGCGCGGGTTGCACTACCGATTGTGCTACGGCGACGACGGCAGTTCCCACATCCATGCCTAATTCTTGGGTATTTATGTGTGTGTACAAGGTCTAAACCAAGGAACGTTAACGAGCGCCGCACTTCCACCGCAGAAGCGAAAACAAAGCTTGCATTACCGATTTTGTTTCTGCATTGCTTTGAAACCTTTGTCAGTGTTTCACTTGTGATAATTATATTTTACGATACTTTGTTCAGCAGGCGGAGAACAGGAGATTGTTGCGAAATAGTCTGTTAGTTTTGATATTAGAAACTACCGAATAGTCAATTTTCGAATATCAATAAAATATTACGCGCCAACTATTCCTATTCGAAACTTCGATATTCGCCTATCGCATAGTAAATACATTACTAAAGCTAAAGGCCTCTACACCCTGCTGGTAATTCACTATTTTCCTACAGCTGCACGAAAATTGGACCAACATGACACGTCTAGGTAGACGATTTACTTCATGTTAGCTTATATTAGAGTGTCTTAAAACACCTACGTTCTTAAAATCCACTTCACGGTTATAGCGACAATTTTAGTGACATTTTTGTCTCAATTCAGCGGCACGGTTCAATAAGTATTGCTAACACTAAACTATAATGTTTCATAATGCGCGATTGAAAACCAGATCTGTCGATGACAAAGATAAATTTCACTGACGCATTTTCCAGCCTTCTTGATTGCGATGTCACTCGGGTAATTCGGAGGGGAGGCGATCTTTACAGCACGTGCCATCTGGGCCCGCTCTTAATATGCTTCGCCAACTCATAAACATGAACTTCTGTATAACCTCCAATGCATATTTTACAATAAACGAACATCTCATTAACGCATGAAATAAACGAACGTGTCATTGTTCATTGGTCTGCGGACGATTGGTCTGCATTTTGGACGATGCGCGCGGGCCCCCCGACCATATGCGCCAAACCGAACCAAACCAACGCTGTCGGCTGAACATGGCCGGCTCTGGAGTTGTTTTTATAAATATACATTGTTAATAGTCTTCAGTGGTTTGTCCCTTGTTCGTCTCGCAACATTTTAAACTTCTAAGCCTTTTCGGGGACAGTCGACGTAACTTATATGCTTGCGAATCGCCTGCACACGGTACAAAGCTGAACTGTGATCTGCTCTTCTGCACGGATCCGGACATAAACAGGCACACCGAAAAGCGTTTCCCGGAGACTCTAGCTGGAAGCAGAAGCACGCGGAACGCTTTTGCGCGACACGTGGGGAAAAGAAAGAAGAAGCGTGCACAAAAACAAACGGCGCTTCGGCGCCGAGTCGGCGTAAACAGGAATGCCGCCCTTCGCGGAAGAGTGATCGTTTTGTGAGCTCGGGCGGCTTCGTTGTTTGGACTCTTCACTTGTCACCCATTGTGCGCCACAACTTTTGGGTATTTGTTTGCTTTCCTTGTTTTCTTTTTTTATTATTAATCTGTCATTTGTCTGTTTCTCACTCGGTGTGTCACTCCGAAAGCATGTGATCTGCGCATGAACGGTTGTGAATTTCAGTGTGCGTCGTAAATCGAAATTACGCATTGACTGCCACATTCGGTAGCGAAATCACTGCTGACTTTTTAGTGTTAGTTTGAATTGGTCTCAAGTCATACTTGCGCATCGCGCCGCCGTGGCACGCGGCCCGCTCGGCAGGTGAACGAGTGCGTTAGCGGCTCGATTGCGGCAACACCGGTGAACACCTCTTATGCGTGGTATAGCGGAGTGCCAAAAGCGTTTTGCACGAAAGGCACGTATCACTGCGCTCTTGTTCCGTATGCTGTGCCTCACTCCACAGCAAATCGTTGGCTCCCAGCACTTGGCATCTAGCGGCTTTTATTCGAAGCTGAACGCACAGACGACGGCCGCCAGTGAGAGCTGAATGTTATGTGCAACCGCTAGCCTCAGTCTGCACAATTATGGACTCGCATGTGTGAATGTGCAGCGAAGCAGCTGCCACTGGTTTTTAGAATACAAGTTTCACTTTCGTGTTATGACGAATATTACTATGGAATAGGAATATGAACTTTTTTCTCCTTTTATTTTTCCACCTTCGTTTAGCACACGCGCGTAGAAAGTCGTGTAGTGCTATAGTGTTCTGTACATTCTCGGAACAATGTGGCCGATGTGATATGCGTTCGGCTGCTGGTTATCTATTAATAATAAGTTACTCTGCGGGCCGCCGCGCGAAATGTAAGCTCCAAATTTAAACTGCTGTCAGTGCTGGAATGTTGGCGGGGGGGGGGGGGGAGGTTCTTCCAATAACAGTGAATGACTATGCACGTGCATCGCTGCACTCTCCTGTATGCGCAGTCTGTGTGGTCACACGTGTCCAGCGCGAGATCGCGACTTCGATAATACTGACCGCGGTGCTGCATTAATTCCGATCGAGGCGGAATGCGAAAACGCTCGTGTATACTGCGAGTCAGGTCCCGCAGCTCACCGCGGTAGTGTTTCGCCGCTGTACTGCGGAGTCCCTCAATGTGGAATCTGCGCTTCGGGCCGTTCAACGCCGTCTGTCGCGGCGGCTGCGCTGTCAGTCGCGCCACCATGTTTCTCGCGGAGTTGCGCCGGCTGCGCCATCGAGCAGCGAAGAAATCGCGCGCCGCCTGTCAGGAGCGCGCAAATCTTCAGCGGCACGCGCCAGGACGGCGGCTGCCGCTGGGACGCCCGTGCAGAAGAAGCGGGCAGGCCAATTTATGGCGCGTGAGTCAGCTGTGTACCCCGAACAGCCGATTGCGTTCTTCCCCGTCTTGGTGCCGAGCGCGCGCGTCTTGCTTCCAGGAAGGTGCGGCCCGTGCAGCCGCGTTCGCCTCCGGTGGCGCGGTTCCACGTGCGCGGATTAGGTAAACGGCGGCGATTCCCGGAGGCGAGCGGCCGTTGCGGTGGCACGCGTGCATAAAGTGTATCACCACCCTAGCCTGACTCATAGCCGACCACGCAGTTCCGGGACGCATTTGACCCGACTGTTTGTTTACACGCGGTGACGGCCAACTATATATATATATATATATAAGAAACAGTGTTGCGGCAATTGAGAGCCCAGGCTTGTTTCTGGCCGCTCCTGACCACTGCCGATTTTAAATGCGGTGACGTCTTCACCCTGTCTACTGATATTGAGGAATCATAATACTAAAATATTCGGCGCTCGCACGCATGCGCACACGCACAGACATGTATGCATACTTCCGCAGATTATCGGTCCTCCCTGAAGCCAGCGAAGCCCTTATCTGCGGGCTCTCAAATTATTTCTTTTTTTTTTAAGCGAAGCTTTTCTTTGCGAACCTCGCAGGGCTTTCGTGACCTTGGGTGCATGTGTGGCTGTTCTCTAGCCGAATAGGCCAACCAATCACAGCGGAGGACGCGCGCCGCTGTGTTCCTTGCACCGCCACCAGGTGGCGCTCGCATCCGCAGCAACGTCACCTCTGGCCTCCTTGAAGCCCTTGGGTTCAGCGTGAGCAGGGGGAAAGCAAACATGTCTGCAATAGAGAGTAGTAAGAGGCGGTTAGAAGATTGGTGGAATAATAGTAGGGAAACAACAAACAACGGAGGCGTACAAAAACAAAGTTCCCATTAGGGGTTCAGATAATTTGGTGATGGGAACTCTTCGTGATCTTTTTACCCCTCCTCTTTTTTTCTTAACACAGGTGGGACATTGGGCAATATAATGACAAGAGCTTGGTAACGCAACCCTCCGCCCCGTTCTAAAGGGGACGCTCATAGCATCCATCCTGCCATCCATCTGTCCATCCATCCACGGCAGCGCCGGCCGTGCGGGGGAAAGAAAAAGAAAGAACCAGAAAGTTCGCCTTCACGGTGGTGGCATTACATTAGCCTCTCTGCATTGCCCGAATAGAGCCTTGCGTGCCACTTTTTGCGGACGTTCAATAAACACAAACTCGTGTTTCGACTCTTTATGTGCTCACACAAAGCTTCGCTGCGTATAGATTCCAAACTCGTTATATCTGCTGCATTTTTCTTTCTTTTTCTTTCTCCCTGGTATTTCCAAAAACTTTCCACGTTGCAGCACGCATTGAGTTTATGTCTCTCCGCTGCGTCTTTTGCGCATATGCCGCATCTTCTGTAGGCTGCCGCCGTGCATGTAAATACCATGTGTCCCAGCTAACTTTAGCCAAGTTGTTCAACGAAAATCAAAGGATTGAGAAAACGCGGTGCAAGATACAGTTATAAAACCTACGATGTTTGGTTTCCAGAGGCTTGGCGACCGAAACCGTCTATTGCTTCAAAATTGTATTTTACACCGTGTTCTTTAATTAATTTATTTTTTCGGTGAAGAGCTTGGGTAACGTTAGCTGGGACGTGCATGCGAGTAAACCATCGAATAACTTTATTGCGACCATTCTTCGCGCGCTTATGGCTGCGAGTTCAGAAGGTTGAAATACTGTAATTTCTCAGCAGTTTGCCAAATTTCTCACTGGAAAAAGAAAAAAAAAAATATATATATATATATATATATATATATATATATATATATATTTGTTTTTGGTTCATTTGCAGAGAACATGCGCTTGTTACTCTAGCAAAATTCTAACTGCAGGTTGATTAAGCTTTCGGTGTGGTCACCTCAACCTTTTCGCGTCGTCTTTATGCATACGCAAAAGCGCACGTGCAGTTAGCTGAGAATGTTTACGGACCGCGGGATCCGATAAAAAAAAAAGCTGAATATCAGTGCAGGCTTGGAACTTCTCGGAACGCAGCCGTGGTATTCGGATAAACAACATAGCGCACAGTTTTACTGGTCGTGGTCACAAACTACTCGGAAATGCAAGTTTTTTTTTTTTTTTTATGGATCCTGCACGCCGTAAACTTTTGCAGTTGTCTGTACAGATTGACCGATGGCACGGCAGATGTAACCAAAGTTTTTATTTTTAATGTATGTACGTGGGGCTGGAAATATGGTAGGCCGCTATTTTACATCTTATAGTGCTTGCACATGAAAGTTGTCCGGTTGTCGGGCGTGGTACTCGATCTGCATCTCCTTACTCCACTGTGAAGCACGCTCCAGCACGTCGGCCGAAGAAGCGCAGGAAATGCCATTGACAGGCTCCTTTTGTTCGTGCAATACTGAGGCGGCATTCGCGCAGCTGGGGGTGCACCGACACCTTTCCGGAAGCCAATCGCAAACCCACCTACCGTTCCGGGTCGCTGCCGGACTGGAGAGAGCGCGCGCATGATGTGCTAGAGCTATCCGATGGACTTTAAATGCATACCCTGGTAAGGGCAGTGTCTTTACGCGGAGTTGGTGCCCTTTCGCAGCAGCGCTCACGCGGTCGTACAGTCAGTCCTTGGTGCGGCCTCGTTACATCGCGTGTGCGTATTTTCTTGGCTGTTTCTCCCACGGAGTTCATGTCGACGAGCTCCGATCCCGTCGAACACGGCAAGCAGCTGCTTTATTGTGGGAACCACCGCTGCACTCCAGTGATTTGTCCCTAGGAGGGAATTGACGCATCACTCCTCGATGAAGGGCCCCGTGGTTTTGCTCGAGCAACGCGATGTGACTACTGTCGTGTTCGCACAAGTCCCCTATAGCCTTTGCGAGTGGACTTGTGCACTAGTAAAAGGCTAGTAGAGTGACGCCGATGAGCCCGAGATTTCGCGGGAGTCACGCTCCATTGGCATAAAAGTAATCCATCGTGTGTCCGCCGAGCTTATGTCGATGCTGTCTACGTTTACCCTCGACATAATTTCCGTGTTTACTTTTCGGCTAGACTAGAACCGGCTGTAACAATAGAGCGACGGAGTTCGCCTTTTCTTTTCTTTGCTTCTTTTGTATCTCCGAAGTTGCATGCCTTTGTGTGCTACAAGTTTATCATTTATTTTGGGCTTGTTCGGTCTGAGCTGGGTTTTTCATTTCATTTCTTCCTGTCAGGTTAAACAGCCGGTAAGAAATTAAAATGTAAATTAAAAAAAAAAAGACGGACTGACTCTTACATCATTACTCTCGCTGACGACATATGAAAGGTACGGCTCCTCCTTACCACCTCTTTTATTTTTTATTTTTCTTGCTCCCTCATTTGTTTCTAGCGTGGATTCGCTGCACAGTATAGGTATACGTTAAATATGCGAATACCTCGGGGGTTATGCACTCTTGGCAGGCGTTTTTTACTCCATTCAAAGTGCTGTTCATTCGCCCTCTTAAATTATATAATTCTCGTTCGCGATTGCGACTGTCGCGCTGGACCAAGGAAGTCAGTGCGGAAGGGAAAGGAGGCGATGGAAGAATTTTCGCGTAGGATGGGTTGGGAGTCGATAAGCGTGGTCTATTTCGGTAAGCTTGAAGATCATGGATGAAGGACTTGTCAGGTCACAAGATTGATTTTTGCTTTGATTCGTATATTATTTACCGCCGGGCGTGCGTGATAAAAATAATGAAAATACCATAGAAAAGCATGTAGCCTTGTATGATGCACGTACCGCGACATTGTCTTCGCCAAATCATTGTCGATTAAACAACGGGCGCAGTTCCCTGTGGTGCTTTAGTCTCCATGGTGCATCGGTGCTTGCCTTGTGTGTTTTTGTTCTCTTTTTCGCCGTCCCATTTGCGCTGACGTTATGATGAATAGGCTTGAGTTTGAACACCCTGAGCATCGTGCCGCGGTTGGCACGAGGCACGGAGACATCACTATCCTAGGCGCAGACAACTTTCAGTTCCAAAGTGTTACTCTCCACGCAGCTCTATGACTTTGCCCCGAGGAAACCCGGTATGCCGCCTTCCGACGTAGACCGAGTCTGGAGAGGGCACCCGAGTGGCGCGGCGCATAATGGGCTTCCGCCGGGTGGCTTTTCCGCCCAGACGTTATCGCTGCGTCGGCTTTCAGAGGAAAATGTACGCAATATGCGGAGACGGCAGACCTCTCTTGTGTTATGATCCTACCACGTTTAAAAGTAAGCCGTGCCAGTCGGCATTCATAATCACGCCAACTGCGCAGTATAGGTGACACAATTACGTCACACTCAATCGACTGCTTTCCGTTCGGTTTAGGTGCGGTGTGGGTTCGTGTATCAGGAGCCAAGCTGCAATGCTTTCTTGTAGCACTGTGCAATCTGTGTGTGTCGGCTAATATAAATGACGAACTCATTCACAAAGAAAGAAAGAAGCGGCGACACGCTTGCTGGATGATGAATCGCAACTAGGCCCGCGAGTGCTAAACTTTTCTCAACGCCAACAAAATGTGTATTTCAAGGAAACCAGCGAGAAAATAAGGTAGGCAGAGTAACGCTGCGATCATGTTGGATAGGCAGTTGGGTCGGACGTCGCATCGCTGATTCCAAAATAGGATTTTTAAACTTCACCATGGCCATCTGTGAAGTCGAACGCCGAATTTTGACAGTCTGGCTCCCTGTTCCCCGCGGATGTTGCGTAGCACAAACCTTTGTTTGGCTACGTTGGTTTGCGGATTACCGGGCGTCTTTTGAAACGCCCGGTAAACATTTGAAACGGTTCGTTGCACTGGTTAACACAAAAACGAATCCAACCTTTGAGTTGATGGTGCATAGGCACTTGAATACATGGACAACAAACACATATGCCGTGATGCATGCATCCTAGTACCCACGCACTGCATATAGTAATGTGCCTTTGGATCCGTCAGTTTCAACGCACGCACGCACACACGTGGCCACACTCTTCATTTTTTGGCGGGTCAGTAAATATGCAGGCACTGAATAGGGCTTGAAGTGCTTATTCATCCACACGCCTCTTCTCTGCGCTCATGGGCATCTATCAGACCCCCTGTTAAAAAAAAATCGTCCAAGAAAAACTTATTCGTCCGATAACGCCAATATCCATCAACTCCTTATGATAATATGGTCCTGTACATTGTACAAAACATATTTCTCTTCCCTCTCCATCGTTAGTTTCCTCCGATAACAGAGAAGCACCGTGGAGCCATATGCACGCCTCGGCCCGACTTCAGTCTTCTGTTCATTTTGCACTGGTGAAGGATGCGGAAGTTCATTTTCAATGAGAAGTAAAGAATATTTACGCGTCGGTGTTCTTCACCCCTACTACGCTTTCGCAAGGATACTAGGCGTTTTTGAAGTCTGGGCGACTGAATCTTTGGCTTTGGGCTAGTAATTCCGCGCATGAAACCGTGTACGACGACTCAGCAGGCGCATTCGCATTTCCGGTCTTTACGCGTTGCTCTTTTAACCGCCCCTGTTTCTGCAATACTTGCAACGCGTGGCGACCGCCTATTTTTCTTCCCGGGTCCGACTTGACGCTTTTGATGCTCGAATGATTACCGCAGAACTGACGTCATTGAGACGCAATTGCACCACTTGTTGCGCCTATTTTTCCTCCAGTGAATAGCAAGACGAACGCGGAGGGGGTTAGGGATGGGGGAAGTAGCGAACTTTTGTGCTTTCGTTTGTACGTGTTTATCTTTTCTGAAATCTTTAGAGAGCTGACAAGCGAAAAAAAAATGTCTGTCTGATGGAAAGAAAGATTAATGTCAGGATGCGTTGCCAGACGTCGAGAATTACGCGTCCCCCCTTATCACAGACACTATATCGTGGTGATGTCGTCAGCGCTTAGCGTCACTGGCCTAAGAGGAATGAGCGGCAGCTGGAGGGGAAGTACGTGTTCATTTGGGGTGGTTGTATACATGTTGTTGAACAGCGTGACACAGGACACACAAAAGAAGCCCAGGTTAGAGCGCTAACAACCGAATGCTTTATTTCCAGAAGCGGTATACTATAAAGGCATAAGGGAAGCTAACACTTAAAGAAGGAAAAAAAGTATCAGGGGTCCAATTCACAAAGCTTTTTCTTTCGTAAGTGCTCTTTGCTGTTGGTCAGCCGCCAACAGCAGAGAACACTAATAATATGTCCAACGTCGCGATTGGCTTACATTTTCTCTTACCGACAATTATAGCGTAAGAGCTTTTTGTGAATGCGGGCTCAGGACAGTCAATTTCTTTTGTTTATAGGGAGAGGGACCGAGAGCTGACGCATGCGTCCCTGCGTGTCAAGATGCTGAAGGCTTCAAAAATCTGTATTTTTACACTTTCCAAAGAGTACAACCGCACCTGTGATCGACAAGGGGTAGCGAGGTGACTGTGTGTGTGTGTGTGGAAGGGGGGGGGGGCTTTAAGTGAAGCCGTGTGTCGTTGACACATATTCCCGGTGTAACAGCAATTGATTGCACACGAGCGACTAAGTAGTTAGTACTGCGAACAGCGCGCACGCGAGATTTTGAAGCCTTCACCATATTGACACGCGTCGGTCCCCACCCCCTTAAAACAAAATAAATCGGCGATATGTCCTTATCCTTTCTGCCTTTTTATGTGTTTGCCTTCCTCATGCATGCCTTTATATGGCGCTTCTGGAAATAAAGCATTTGGTTGGTAGTCAGCACTCTGTAGTGTACCTCTTTTCTGTGTCCTATCTTTTTTGCACTGTTCAAAATGCTGTTGCTCGAGGTAGCTCGAGCAGTCAAGCAGCCAACCTTATTCGAAACTGAACTTGAATCGTACAGGTCAGGATATGTGGATGAGACATGGGACAATGTTACCAACGTTTTGTATTACGCGTTTTATGCGCTGTATTTATTGCTTTGGAGTGAGGGTATTTCCAGCGCCTGAGGCGCTCGCACAGTCGCCACTGGTTTTGCCGCCTTTTTCTCAGTTCGTCGCTTCTTATTCCGCGTAAGCATGCGGTGTGGTGTGCCAAGCTTACTACGTCGCTCGACGAGCTGCGTCATCGGGATTATGCGCGGTATTGTATTCAGCGCCAGCATCAGAAGGTGCTTGGTATTCGCGCGGAGTCAGAGGTCGGTACACTGTGGACGTCGCCGCCCGCGGCATGCATGCGCTGGACGCGCGCATAGGTGTATAATTTGGCTTGGCCACGCGGGAGCCGGACTGAATCATAGCTGGCTAGCGGGGAAGGAGGACGAGCCGCGGAGGAGGTTGCGGCCAAGTGACGTCGATCGCCGGCAAGCGATGTGCACACGCGTCACGACAGAGAAGCGCCCAGCGTGCGTGCCTGCGCATATCTACGGCGAGCGAGCGGGCACCGCGCTGCGAGAGGAGAAAAAAATAAACAGAAACACTCCGGAGGGAGGAAGGGCGGTGAAAGAGAAAAAGAGAAAGTCGCACAGGTGCGCTCGCGGCGCTCTTCATTGGCTGGCTTCCTTGTTTGCTGTCTTTGTTTTTCGAGACGTTTTTATGTTCTGCTCTTCTTCCACATTCGCTCTCCCCACCGTCCGAACTCCTTTCCGTTCCGTGCCGGCTTTCGCTCGTTAAAGGCTCTTTCGTTTCCCTACGTCTATCTCTGTCGCGCACGTCATCCCCCCCCCCCCCTTTCTTCTCCCCTCTACGTGCACGCCGACGAGGTTCGTCGAGTGTCGTCTCCGTCGCGCGGACTCGTGTGTGCGCGTTGTCATTCGTTCACGCCGCTGGCGGCGCTTGTCCTGGGGAACCTCGCCAGACGCATCCCACCCGCGACAGCGATCGAATCTGAAACGATACACCGCACTGCGATCCGTCGCAGCGACATCCGAGCGCCTCGGGCAGACGTCGTCGTCGCCGACACCTCGTGACAACGGCCCTAGACCGCTGCTGGACAGGACGCACCCATACTTCCGGACCTTTGGAACCTTGCGCGTCATGCCCCTATGCTTGGAAAGTGCGGGACGCTGAGCGCTTCGACTGAGCGCTTCACCGAAATCACGGCTGTGAAACTTCCTTTTTCCTTTTTTGTTTCCTGCTTTGGTAGCCGACATTGTGCGACCACCTGAACGATGGCTTCCAGTCTGCGTTACCCCCAATTCCGTAAACGGGTGAGTGCGTTGTCGACATGTTCGCGCGATGTGTCCTTGCTGTCATACTCATTTGAGCCCGAAAGTGCAATGAACGAACACGATGAGGTGCAGAGTGTATTTTGATGGATCTAGGGGATTCATGCGTCCATGCAGTTCGCCTTTGCACTTCGTTCCGTATGCGGTGACATTCGTTGTACAGAGGAGAGTACAACTTGGCGACACTTGCGGAGAAACTGGCAGACTCCTCCGAGGCCATGAAAGAAACTTAATGAAAGACGCGGCGGCTGAACACTTAAAGAGACACGTTGTTCGGAAGAATGTTTCTAGACGTGACGTTGTTCCAAGTAGCGTGTCTCGCTCACACGTTAATGTTTCCCTTTACAGCTCCCTTAAAACTTGCACCGTAAGTTTCTGTTTCGTGTTGGTTTTGCGTTGTGGTTGAAGGTGTGTCATAGTCTGCTGCTATTTGCAACTTTTTGATATAAGTGGGCACATGTGGGCTTATACTGTGTAGTGAGAAGCAGTCTTGGAATCTTACTCGTAAGCATCATTGGTGGCATTGTTAGCTCCAAATATGCCGAATACATTGCAGATGAACGCGGTTATGCCTCGTAAGCAGACCGGCATCAGGGGTACCACCGCGATATTTGGCTTTGAGGCGTACTTCGTTATTACACGCTGTGCCAGTATGTATTGCTTGGACGAACTGGCGGGAGGGCAAAAGATGACCGCATCTTCCGATTGTCTTGTTTTTGGTGACAGCGAATGGAGATTATTAGCAACTGTCCAACGGCGCGTGCTTGGCTTCCTTCCTCTTCGCCTGGTGCCACCCCTCCCCGAATGGGCGGACGCCGTGGACGCCTGAGCAAACGGCGCTGTTGGCCAGCGCCGTTGGCAGCACCACCTTGCGTGCACGCTCAAGGCTACGCACCGGGCCCGCACAGCGGTGGCTGTTGCGAGGCGCCTGTCTGTCCCCATTCGTTGCTGCGTAATGCTTCGCCGGGCGGGGCTGTCCAGTGTTCAGCATACTCTGCTGTCTCACTCATGTGTTGTTCACCAGCGCACGCTGATCTTGATATACCAGCGAGCGTTCTCCGAACGTGTATATAGATGCACACATAATGGGCCGTCTGTCCCGCCCACTTGCACCCGTCTTATTACACCAGAGTTAAAGAAGGCCGAGTGGAGGTGCTGACTTTAGTAAAAAATTTAGATGTAATCTGGCCTCAGTACGCGCATGATATAATGTATACCGGTTGATAGGCCGCGGATAAGGTGACAAGCGCACAAACGACCACGAGTGCCCGCACACTTCCTGATGAAATACCCGCCTTGGTAGTGCCGGACGCTCGGTCGGTGTCACTCCGCGCACGAGGGCGATGTACACGCGCATGCTACAGAACTGCTGCGCAACCTTTTGTAACAGCACGTGAGAGGAGCGTAGCGGCTGCAGGCGTGAAGAATGTGACCTACAAGCCCTCCTCCAGATGCCGTCAATACTTTTGCGTGGGATAAAATGATGTTACAGTTCATGCACTGTAATTAGCTGGATCTACAAAGGTGGCTCGGTATTAAACAGAAAAGATGTAGCCGGCATTTAAGTGGCAGCTACCGCTGAGCGGCGAGTACATCTCTACAACCCTCATTTCTCATGGTTTGCTGAGCAGTTTCGTTAAGAATTTGCATGTTCGGTTGCACTTTCTCGATTTTAATGTCAGAAGCAAAGATACTTGGCTGTCTGGAACGCAAAACGCAAGCCATTTTCTATGTATGTAATAATTAGAGATCGAATATTTGTCGCCTCCCCCTCACCATTTTCGCCCCCCCCCCATCTATTCGTTTGACTAGGACCCCTTTGCGGCTGTACACATGAATTTCCGCTGCCAATATGAACGTATTTTCTCAATTTCTCTAAAAAAAATAAATTATGGGGTTTTACGTACCAGAATCGCGACCTGATTATGAGGCACGCCGTAGTGGGAGACTCCGGAAATTTTGACCACCTGGGGTTCTTTAACGTGCACCTAAATCTAAGTACACGGGTGTTTTCGTATTTGGTCCCGCGGCCGCCGTGGCCGTGATTCGATCCCGCGCTCGCGCTTAGCAGCCCAAAACCATATAGCCACTAAGCAACCACGGTGGTTCCATTTCGCTAAGTTTAGTAGCCTTGAATTATACCGAAATTTATTTGCTGGATCGAAAACGGAAAGATCGCACTCGCAAATCAAAAGTCGTTCGTCGCACATTGCGCCGTGCTATATACAGTGCGTTCTAAACCTCTCTTGAGCGCGCGCATACAACATGGCGCTGAAGTTCGTCATGACTACTTCGGTCGCCTTAAGATATACGACTCCGTGCAGTATAATCACGGAGATAGATAATTTTGACTGCGTCTCTGCTTGCGGTATAAATGGGGCAAAAAAAAAATATTTTGCTTTAGGCGGCTTTACCAGATACTATGCTGATGTCTTACTATCTACTATGATATGTACTATATTCGCATATCGGCGATAATTATCAACGGAAGCTCGAAGCGGTATCCTAGCAGTGACGCTTTGACGAATCGCACTTTTTTTTTTTTTTCTGAGAAGCCATCTGCTTGTGGGGGGGCTTATGTGAGGCGCATCATCGAACATGTAGTGCTGCACACGGTGTCTTACGACCGGCACCAGAGCCGTGGGAACACCACTCAAGGCACAATCCCGGACGGAGCCAGCTGCGAAGAGGCCGTGTAGTTTACGGGCCACGCCTGCGCGGAACAGGCGTCGAGCACGCCTAATAGAGAACAGTCGCTATATTTCAACTACACGAACTGCTTGCCCAGGCGTCGCTGTTGGCCGCTTACGACCCTCTGTCGTGCGGGCTATGGAGCCGCTGCTTGCGACGGAGCGTCGTTTCGGCTCATTTCTTTTACGACGACCGGTGCGACGAACTTTGTCCCTGTGAGGTTGTCCTACAACTTGTGGCGCAGACCGTCACGACATCAGTCCGGATTTTGTGACTCGACGACTCGGCCGTTAATTATAGTCCATAGACTCGGGCCAGTTCATCAGATCGAAGTGTGGGAAGGGAAGAATAGATTGAATTAAGAGTGGCCGGTTGGTCCCGCTTCCAAAAAATGTTCCAAAGCTAGTAACAAGCTTGGCAAGCATTCCACCACAAGTAGAACGTTTAACGGCGTTCTGTGGAACATTTTATCGGGTAGTTTCTATCACGGTACGTGTACACATTCATGCGCATATAGTGTATGATGGTGTGAATAAGTCACGGGCACCAGCGCTAGGTAATTTTGATCGACCACTTTCAGATCACTTTCGCGTGGCGTAACGTTCAGCACATGGACCACGTGACGGCCATCTTGCCAAAGCACGCGGAGCTATAGGTAACAGTGATGGGAGGTGCATCATTATTTTCGTAGCAGCACCCACTTAGCCTAGCCAGTCAGTGCGCGCTGAAAGTGATATCCCCCGAAGATGATCCATCGTGACTGTATATACGGCCCCGGAGCACGCTCGCGGCAGGAGAGAAACTCGGTCACATGCTGCGTGCTTATCTATACGAGACACGCGATGTTAGTATCTAAACAGTTGACTCAAGTACAGAAGCCATGTCAGTCTGTCGGACGGCGTGTGGAAATCGAGTTTGGGATTCGACTTTTCGCCGGGTCATTTTGATCGCGCTTCCTTGTTGATTGGCTGTCTGCACATATATAGCACTCTTTGATTTCTCTCTCCGCGGGGGATCCGGATATTACTACGTTTCTGCATGCGCCTCGTACATTGGCTAGCGCGAGTAACCGGGCCAGAAGGCCTACGAACTGCCTTCGCGCACAGCGGACTGCTGGGGCACAGGAACGCAAATGACAGCGATGCGCCCGGCGTTCTGTCCCGGTTGCTTTTGCTCGCGGCTGTACCTGGCACGCAGCGAACATTTTAGAATCCTTGTTGTTTGCATCGGCGAAATTTCGCGCAGCTCCCGCGCCTGCACGCGCGCCTTAGGAAGCGTTGTGACAGCGAGCGTCGACGGCGGGGGGAGAGAGAGGGAGAGGGAGAGAATGTGCGAAATTTCGCGCGGTTGAGTTACAAGCGCTGGAGGTTTTGAAACAGAGCGTGCTTGGTTACTAGCAAAAAAAAGAAAGAAAGAAAACATGCAGCACAGACGGCGTGGTATAATGTTTCAGCAGCTTCGGCGACCACGCAAGGTATATGCGAGCGCGAGGAAGCAGCTTGTGGCCGCTTCCTCCTCCTGGCTGCATTCCTGTGGCTCGGAGCAAGAAAGTGCAGGGCTTCCCATTAAGGGGAACGCGCCACCCCTCGTCATTCCCGATCCCTCGCGTCATGACCGCGTCGGTCGCACACTCCCATTGGCGAAGGCGGCTCGGGTTCGACGGGGCAAAGGACGTCAATTGCCTCGCGCCGCAGCACTCCTGTCTAGCGAACCGCGCACAACACGAACGGCGGTTGCAGTACGGGCTTAGAAATATCACGTGCTGTAGGAAGGTCATTTCTAACCTCTTGTAGGGGGTAAGGTCTTGGAAAGTTGCCGTCCTTTCATTAGCGCCACCCTTATCTCTCTTTTCTTCCTTTCGCGCGGTGACCAATTGATAAGAAGAACTAAGATAAGAGGAACGAGAAGAGGTTTTGAACTTTCTATTATGACCGAACGATTGGAGTAAAAAAAAAGAAAGCGAGCTGGACAGAATGGCGCTATATTCTCGCGTACCATGTATATGTGAGAAGATCTCACATAAGGAGTGCGTCCACAGCAAGCACGACGAGTAGTGTAGGTGTGCCATTTTAGCTCGTTATTTTCAGCCTCTTTTGACACTTCGGTCTCTTTGGACTTTCACTCGGAGGTGTGAGCATGGCTCTGTACAGCTCTCTTCCGCTTCGCAACTCGTGCAGCTCAGAATACAACACTAAGGCTCCCTGTATTCTGCGCTTTCACCAGCTCTCACTTTGCCGTGGTTAACAGAGCATCAATGAAACGCACGTTGCGTACTTTTTCCTCGCGGATCTAACCCGCGAATAGTTATTGCGTGCGCGATACGAGAATGCCAGATTCTTTTCGCATGTCGAATGCGGCGCGTGCTTGGACGCTTAGCATCCGGGCGTATAACTCACACTTCGCGGTCGTTTGTGCCACCCGGATGCCAACAGGAAAGAGAGCGCGCATTCTGCTTTCCTTTCACGTCGAAAGTTTATGCCAACGAGCCACTTCGCAGTGCCACTTCCACCCCGCTGCTTAGAAAATTGAGTTCTTTCGGCGTCCAAGAAAAAAAAATACATAAAAAGCGCCTGGGCAGCGCTTGAGCATAACTTTTATTTCTCGTCGCTCTTTATTTATTTATTTCTTTCGTTTTAATGGAACTTTCGAGAGGACAGAAAATCGTCTAGCTAGAAGTAATCACGTTGCGCGCACAACTCTCCTGACACTTCTCACCTCTTTTGATTTTATATTTACTGACTCACAGATGACGTCCCAGCAGTTTCACACACACTCACAGAAAGAAGGGAGAAGTATTGCTCTCCGGGCGACTCGCTTTCTATCTTTCTTTCTTTCTTTTCCTCTTTCTTTCTTTCTTTCTTTCTTTCTTTCCTTTTTTTTTTTTGTTACTGCAGTCCGCGGAAGGAGGAAAAAAAAAAGAAAGGAAGAAAGTAGCATGCTCGCCCCTCTTCTTGCTATCGGTACGGAGCGCGGACGAAAGGGAACGAAACTCCGCAAAAACGATGCCGACCGAAACACGACACGCCTTCTTCTGCTTGTTTCGGGAAAACGCGGAAGCCGTCGCTAAGAAAGAAGCGGCGGAGAAGAAATGAGATGCAACCATATAGCGAAAAACGGTGTAACGGTATACAGCCGAGGGGGTGAACAGCATTCGACGGCGAAACTGAAGAGACGCGAGAGCGAGACGACCAAGTTTGGCGGCCGCCCGTAGCTGTGCCAAGGTGTTTGCTGGTATGCGGCGTACACGAGCTGAAAGATGGGTCGCAGAATGTGATACCGAAGTCTTGGGCCGAGTCTTCTCGGTTTACTTTCCATGGAATCATGTTTGCCGTTTCTCAGAGTTTTCGCTGCTTTGTGGTTAGTGCGCGCGCGGCGTGCTTTCTCGGCGAGCTGCATCGCCTGGCACCGTTGTGAAACGGTACACGCGGTTTGGTGTCGTCTCGGGCTGAAATCCCGAAGCCTCTATGGGCCTGCCGTTTCCGGCCGGGCCCTGCAGTGGTGGCGCCTGCCGCCGCGGGATATTGCGTCGCATACGCGCACGCGGAGCCACGGGTCTACAACGCGATACGCTTGGCCGCCGCCTCGCACGCATCCTGTCAGCTTTGGGAAACCACCTTTTAACCGTCTGTACGGCGTGGGATGATGAGATCGATCACGTGAGGGGTGTTGCCGAGTGCCATCTCCATTTTGCGTCATAGCCGGATAGGGGCCGTAAGAGATAGAAAGATCAACGCATCAGACTTCGCTTCGGAAGCAATGATTTTTCGGTGGCCCTGCGTATACTTTCCGTCAGTGAATTATTTGTCGTTGACCGGCACCTTCACTGCGATCTCGTTGGCTATTAGTACCAGTCGGCTAGCTCTCTAAACGGGTTTTTGAACCTGGGGTTCTATAGGTGGTGTCCAAATCCACGCCCCAGTGACGGATCAAAAGAAATCGCTCTCAAATGCCGCAGGAGAAATAGAGCTATAGGAGGGAGCTTTACATCACTCAGCCAAGCCAACTCTCCGTGGGCCTCTTCAATTTGTCGTCCAGGACTGCCCGAGATGCCGCGCATGCGACGCTCATTGACTGAAAGCACCGCCTCGGGCAGTCAGGGACTGCCTGCAGGGACGGATAACGAAGAGGCCCGTGAAGCCATTCCCATCGCTTTTCCTCTCGCGGTATCGGCCCAACACGTGACCTGTATAGCTGCGAAACTAGGCGTATTGACTGGGAATCTTTGCTTCGGGTAGTTTTTAATCGATACGAACTCGTTCTGCTCCCCTGCCGTAGCTCTTCCTGCAAAGCAGGAGCACTAAATTGTATACGGCGCGCTCTGATGTGACGATCAAGTGTTCTACCGACACGTTTGGCTTCAATCGTATACCGCGCGATGCTCTCCTCTACTTCTTTCCTTCCTCCATGTCAAAGGCTATGTGTTTGCGGGCTGCATGATGTCATGGCTGCCATATATTAGACGCCACTTCTTCTTGAAACTGTAAAAGTCCGCCATAATGTAGAATTCTCCATTTTGTCAGCTCTAATTGGCCGACAGGTTGGCTATACGGCCTCTCTGATTGGCTGAAAACGCCGCCATTGCAGAATTAGACAACATGGCGGAATTTAACAGTGTCGACAGCATGCACCCGCAATACTTGGCTAGAATTCGCAAAATCGCTCGTATGTATACATGCAAGCGCAGTTAACCTGCATGCGTAGCTTTTGACAGCCACTCAGAGATTTAAAATATTCCGCTTAATAGATATCACGCACCAAAGGCCCTGTCAATATATGGCTTCCATATGTTCGGCGCGCGCAGGAACTACGTCAAGACTTTCGTCTCAAACCATTCATTGTTGCCGCGTGGCGTCACCGTTTCAGTTGGTTGCCAGCTCATGTATCGAGCAAGGCTTGTGTCATATATACGTGGCGCGCGTTAGACGTGGATTACTATTGAGGACATCGCCATATTGTCGAATTCTGTAAGGGCGACATTTCGAGCCAATCATAGATACCGTAGCTGCCCTCTGGACTAATCATAGCCGACAAGATGGCGAATTCGACAATATGGCAGGATTTTACAATGTCCGCAACACATATAGCACATGGACAAAGAAGAGAAGGTTTGCTCCTGCAGCTCCGCGATGCACTCGGGCGGAGGCCATCCTGTCTGCCTCGCGCATCTCGCTGCGCGCGCTGCTCACTTAATATGGCCTACTAACGCCTTCTGTTGTAATGTGTATTGATAACCGTTCTTTTCGGGTCAAACTTTGGACCGGTGACCACGTATGCATTGGGATAAATACACGGAGTTATCAGCCTAAATTTCGATAACTCTATGTTTATGCATACGTGCACCATCAGGTACAGCACACAACTGTTAATCAGCCGTAGCGAGAACAAACTAGGAAAATGTACCTAGAAAAAATTAGCGGTGATGTGTGAACGGTAATAACTGCGGCAGTCAACTCTTTTTTTTTCTTTTTTCTGGTATAGTTATCAACATTTCTTAAAAAGGGCAGTACAGAGCAGTAGTGCATGTAGCAGCTGAAACACACGCACAGGGCGTATACAAAGAAAGTGGTGCAATTGGCATGAACCGCATGTTCATGCGTCTGTTCATGCCCCCTGACGGTGAGGGCCCTCTCTACTTAGACGTAAATCTGAATGGGCGTATAGACGGAGGTAGGGAAAGCGGCCATAGCAGCTATAAAATAATCATTGCGCAGCTGCAGGAAACGACCTTTCACGTGTGGCGCCCGTGTCTGTGCCGCGTCGCGCGCGTTTGTGGCGGACATCCTCAGACACAACGCTTTACCGGAAAGGACCTTCCTGTTGCGTGGAGACGCAAAGCGCGACATTGAACTGTAAACAAAACGGGCTTTGAATCTGCAAGAGCCTTCCCCCCTAATGATCAAGACGAATAGTTAACGGGCGCGTACTGCTCAGTCATAAACGGCCCCTGCTTCGCCTTTTCGTATGGATATATCGCAGTGGCACGGTTGCTCGTTTCTACGGGGCGTGCGCGTGGCCGTACAGTCTGCGACCTCTTTTGAACAGCTATTCCTTCTCCCTCTTATTCGCCTCCCTTCCCCCTATTTTGCGGGGCTGGATTTTTCATCGACCATTCTTCCGTTCCGTCATATTTCCATGCGGGGCTCTCTTTGTGTCGGCTCGTCCTAAAGAAATGACCGAATGCTTCGGTCGTCTTAAAAAAAAAAAAAGCCAAGTAAAGAAGAAGGAAAAGGAACAAGTGGCCGCGGCGGCCTCCTCCGTTTTTCGCTGTTGAGCGGACCGACGCTCACACGGAGGGATTCCTCTGCAGACATGCATATGGCGCCTGGATGCTCTCGTAGTCCGACTTCCGCGTGGTTTCGTCAGCGCCCGCCTTCTGTGCATTCTCAGGCTTCGTGTGCTTCGATCAAGAAAGAAGCAAAAAAAAAAAAATATGCCGCAATAAGCAGCAGAAGTGGTACCCAACGTGCCGGAGCCAATAGGCGCTGCTATAGGCTGTATGGTGGTAGCATGTATAGTAAGTATATATAGAGGACTTTCCTCTCGATGTTTGTAAATTTCAACTTGTTTCCGATGCTTAATTCGAACTAAAACGCAGGAACACAAGACAGACAGCGCCATGTGTGTCTGATCTCCTGTTTGTCTTGTGTCCTTGCGCTGTACATTGAATTCCACTCGTATAATTCTGCCTCGATGCTGACATGTCGTATTGCAAGCCTTTTGCATTGCAAACGCACCTCGGGCAGCTGAGATGATAATGACTTCTAAAGAACTGTGTTATTAGCGCGCAAGACCATGGATTCAAGGTGCGAGGCTTCAAACCTTGGTTAAAAAGCTAGCAAGCTCAGTGATTAAATGGGCTTCCTAATGAAAGCGGGCGGGGCGGATTGACCAGTGCCAGTGATACGCAACGCCGACGGTGAAGCAGGGGTAACGGAACTGCTCAACTGTTTCTGCAGCGGCAGTTGCAGTATGTCTGTTATATACGCATCGTCCTTTACTGCGTTAAAATCAGTACGATCAGATCAAATTTTCAAATTCAAATTAATTTTCTTGCAAGGGAATCTTGACAATCAAAGCCAGTCTAGATCAGTTATAGAAAGCTCGAAGCTGTGTTTGATGGTCGAGTAGTCTTGAGGCCACTTGCCCAACTTCGCCATAAGGTGAATATAAACAAACTCAGCCCACCACCTCCACTGGGGATCGAATTCACGCCCCTGTGGCTATCGCGTCAACTTGTGTGGGCCCGTCAAGCAGGCTCCGAGATGGGTGGCGTCTGCGCATGCATTTCAGAGGCCACAGCAGGCAGTACAACATAGGGGAAGGAGACAACGAAGTGTGCATGGGGCAAAGAAAAGTTCTTGAGACGATCGTGGTGTCCAATGCGAAGGTCTGCTGCTGTCGGTGTAAATGAGCCCAGAGCCGGAGGAATTGCTCTAACCTTTCGGTTTTTGCTTCTGTACATTTAGCTTCACATATCGACGTCCCACTGAGTTGCACCATCCCCGGCGACGCACGCTGCAGGCGTGACAAATCAGTAGAGAACGCATGTGGAAACGAGACGATGCCGAAGACCGAACCGCTCTAGCAGGCGCCGGGCCTATATTACAGTACCTATATGCCTCGTGCACCACTGAAAGCCTCCTAGCGGGCGCTTCCAACAGTACACGCGGGATCAGTAGCAGACGACAACCCTTTGCAGCACGAATGGCTGAAATTCGCGACTGCGATTTCTCCTTTGTTCTGGTGCCAGGCTGCTTCTTCTGCGGTGACAGCTGTAGGGAAGACGCTGACCTCTGTGGGAGCGGGTATGAACACGATGTTGCCGGTGTTTGGGACAGCATGGTCCACATACGTGTCAGGTGTGTCCCGCAGACAAACGCCATGAACCCCATTTACATGAAGTGGAGCTTATGTTCACTAGCCGATAAATGTTGTTGAATAATGCGATCTCTCGATCGTTCTTTTTTTAATTCTACCCTTGCCGTAATGCTGCTTCTGTACCTAAATAATGAGCACCCGTCGTTGGTGCAGATTTATATTAAACAAATCCGTGCGGTGCGATGTCTGCATATGCCTTTGTGATTTTTCTGCCGTTGAATACGTGTGACATCGGCGAATAAGTGCAGTCGAAGTTGCCTCAAGAAGAGTAATTGCGAATGTATTGATGGAAACGCGTACACTAGCCAACGAAGTCCCCAAGGGTTAATAAAAGCGCGTGTTAGTGCTGCACCGCCGGTGCAATTCTGCTGCATACGCCGATGAACTGCCCTTTCCGCTGCAGTTCTGCCATTTTAAATTCCCCAAGGGAGCTGCTTGGAAGCGTACAAAGCTAAAGACTGACTGACTTTTCAGTACTTTTTTTTTTATATTACTAGACAGAGGTGCCACATGATATATTTAAAGGCAGAGCAGCGCCAGTCAAAGTAGATGAGCGCTGGCGGCAAGGCCGGGTTTAATCCTCTGCAGCGTAAGTATAGGAAGAAAGAATTCAGTTGAGAACGAAATTCACATGCAAGAAGGAACTACGTTGTGAAACAAACGAATCACTCGGCGTGTTAAGTCTGCTCAGGCAGCATCGAGGTGTGATGACTTCCCAAATGTGACGCGAACTTTTCAGCGAGAAATGGAACAAAAATATCATATGCAGCAACTATTAGCAATTCTCGCCCTGAACTACCTATTTTCTAAACACATTTACCAAAAAACACAATATCTAAGATGCCCAATGCGTTGGCGGGCTAGTTGGTGCGGATCCATAAATACTTCGTTTAGCGCAATACAACGGACACAAGAAAGGCGACAGGACGAGGCGCTACTCTCCTAGCGCTAGGAGAGTAGCGACGAGGCGCTACTCTCCTAGCGCTAGGAGTAGCGCCTTGTCCTGTCGCCTTTCTTGTGTCCGTTGTATTGCGCTAAACGAAGTATTTATGGATCCAAGATGCCCTCGGGCGAAAAGAATAAAGCTGTTAAAGAAGCACTTCCATGGTATCATTCCGATAAGACACAGCGTGATTTATACCCTTTACAAGCAAGGCAAGGTGAAAACTTCGCAGCTCAAAAGAATCAACAAGAGTTATGCATGGAGCAACTAGCAACAGTTAAACATGTGCGAAGCCACGCATAAAATAGATGTAAAAACATGAAGTGCGCGACAGCTGGTGCGAGGATTTACCGGGCCACATATAACCAACAATATCAGTTCTTGCAAACTTCGGTAGCTTTAACATACAACACAATGCGCTCGTGCAGTCGTGCTGCCTAACTAGCGCAACGCGCTAAAGAAGCGGAGAACAATATAAGCGGCAAACGGCATTCCCAAATTTAGCGAAATGCCTTTAAACCGCATGCTGCACTGCAGACAAACTTCGTCGCTTACGCGTCTAACTATGATCGAGTGGAAAAAAACACCTACCAGACAAAGGAAAGGATGAGAACAAGAAATTTCCCGCTGAAGCGACGATCCATTTTTGATACCGTCGCTCCCGCTGATGAGGCTTTGCGGGGAATGATTAGAACCGTGTCGCCGGCATGTTTTCGCCGGTATTTGGGCCCCACACCCTGCAACAATTCTTCTGCGACATTCCTTGAAGCTTTGGCCACCCCACACGTGCGAAGGGTGTAGCCTATTTTGCTCTGAAAACGTGAATAAGACAGCGAAGCACTATCAACGACACAACAAACTACGGCGCGCGCCACGCTCCTCTCCCGCGTGTTCTGCGCAAGGCCGCCACCAGTGGCGCGTCCATCGGCGTGCACTAGGCGTGTATATGTGCACCTGTCGGTACACTGTTTTTCGACGGCACCGGAAAACGTCCTCTGACCCCCGCGCTGTGCAACGTGCCCGCTGTACGGCTGCACGCGTTGTCGACTTCCCTTGCCTGGTGGTGTTACGTGTACGCGAGCTTTCTTACGACACGCAGGTCGGCCGTTGTTTTTTGCGCGCGGCGATAACAGTGCGCAGGGCAGAACCGGTACGGGAAGCCAGTTTAACGGGCCGTTGCATGTGCGCGCTGTCCCGTCGACAGTGTCTCGTAACAGAAAACATGCATGCAACGTCGGGGCACACGAATTATACGTTTGTTACGTGGTGCAACTCGCACTGCCTGCGTTGTGGGGCTGTGATCACGGGCTCAAGCGTTTGCGAGGCGGCAGCATTGGGGACACAGCTGCGCACACTGTCGGTTGTTTTTCTCTGCTAAACTAATTGCTTTCAAGGCGTTCGATTGGTCCTCGCCCTCTTATTTCTGCGTCTTGTTTATTTCTTCCACTTTGTTTTTTGTTTTTTTTTTGTTCTTTTTTGCTATGCACTTGTCACCAAAAGTATGCAAGTCGTGCGAGGTCGATCGGTGGAAGCAGAGATAGCTGCAGTAGCGACAGCTAAATCGCATAAATCGCTATGATTTTTTTTTTTTACAAACTTTGCAGATTCGCCAATGGTTGTAAATGTACTTCTCGTTTTTCGTTTTCTTTATTAATATTTTGTTATTATTGGTACTTATTTTTATTATTAAATATTTATTATGGGGGGATGGGGCGAGAACAGGCGTCGTAGAATTGTTTCACGTTTGCGCAGATGCCTGTACTTTGCTCTTTTTCTTGTATTCCGCGCGATCCGTCGTCGCTGTAGCGTACGCCTCCTCCAACGTACCCCCGTGGCGTCTCAACATCGTAGGCTTTTTCGCGATTTCTGCTCCGCTCTCCCGACAACATATGTCGCGGTTCGGTTAACGTACATGACAGGTGTGTCGCGGCCGCCTGTACCAAGCTGAGCGCGTAGATCTACGCTCGGGTGTCATTGTACGTGTACACGAAATGACATCCTGTCGTACCTCACACCGAAACTAGTTAGCGTCCGATTGACTTGGCCCTTTTGCTACACGTGTTGTGAGCTTCCATTTTCCTGCAGTGTAGCTTTTTGCGCGAACGCGTGGCGGTTATCGCCGCACACACTTTCCGTATATCCTTTTCTTCTACTTCATTGTTTTTTTTCCTCCGCATTTCCGCCGCCGTCGTTTTACGTTCGTGCCATCAATGGCGTAGCGCAAATGCGTGCTCGTTCCTTATATAATTAAAATTGCGCAAAATACATAGGCGCGGTGATAAAGGTGGGAACTCTGCTTATGGTGCCCCTTCTTCTGTCCCCATGTGCTTTTGTTGTTGTTGTTCTAGTTCATTAAGTCATTTTCCACCAACTAGCCTGTTACCAATACTCCTCTGGTGGGTTTTGAGATCTTGGCGTTTTTTTGTTTTCAAATTCCCAGTCAGTGTAAAATATGTTGCACGAGAGTACGAAGAGTGGGCTGTGGGGACCGGGGCACGTATTCACAAAACCTTTCTTGCGTTAGAACCGCTCGTAAGAACAGATGCGAACCAGCCGTGGTTCTGGAGTTGGGCATATATGATTAGCGGATGCGATGTGCATACGGCAAACAGCACTTACGAAGGAAGGCCTTTGTTAATTTGACGCCAGTACGCGACCCAGCACGCCCGCGAGGCGGCGGCGAGGCAAGCCCTCGACGTCCCTTCATGGGAGGCTTAAGCCCGGCCATCATAAAGTGCTGGTTGTACAATAAAAATTTATTCCTCCTACTGCGCGGGAAACATCCTAGGCAGTAAGCAAAAATTTATCGACGTACTTTCATGCTATGTGAAGCTATGCTATACACGACTGCTAGTGCTCTAGTTGCTGGGTGCGCGAGCGCCGTACAGGGGCGCGGCCAGTTGTCTCTGGGCGCGTGGCGGAATGCGGAACGCGGCTGTTCCCTGCCTTCCTGCGCGCATTGTTCCACGGCTAGATTGATTTACGCGGCAGCTACGGAGTAGCGGCGGCGATCGATGCCGACCGTAGAGTTCCAACGCGGCGAGCTCAAAGCCACCTTCCCGCGACATGCGGGAGGAGGTTGGCGGAGTGGAAGGGAGAGGAAGCTGCAGCTCTTGCCGCGGCTGTGTTCCGCTGCTGCAGCTGCGGGAGAGGACCCCACATGCGCTCCGCCGAGGTAGTGCGTGAGCGCTGTCAAGTGCGACTATATTCAAGGGCGCAGATGGAGGCTGGGGATGGGGGGGGGAAGGGGGCAGGCATTGCCGTTACCTGAGACACGTCAAATAGGGGAACGAAAATATACAGGGAATGTGTGCACGCGATCACTGTGGCGCCTGCCTGCGCACAAGGAGGGCGAAGAAAGTTCAATGCGACGTTTTTTTGGAAGAAATAGTAGCGCAGGATGGGATGCTGAACAGGCGCAGGATAGAAAGTGAAACAGAACAGACGAAGAAAGAAAAATGCATATGGAACATAGACTTATATCTTCCTTGTGTCGTCCAGATTGCGCCACTAGTAATGTACCCACATATTCGCCCGATAGCGGCGTACTCTTCTTGCGAGGTCAGAAACTGACCTACTTTCGCTGGTGGAAATCTGCAGCGAGAGAAAATAAATCATTTATAATTGAACCATTTATTACGGTGCCCTTAGACTGTCGTACATGCGGTGGAATGTTAGAATATTTTTGTTGGGCATACATGTAAATTTAACACTGGTTTGAACGCTGAACGTTTTGCCTTTCAATGAATCACACGCACTAGATGCAGTTTTGAGTTATGCCTGCGTGCCGCATATTTTTCTTGGTGGGGGGGGGGGGTTGAAAAACGAAAGCAGAACAACATATTTTTTTTTTTCGGCGTCTGGCCTTACATTTCGTGACCGCCAAAGTAACAGAAATCACTTGACTATATTGAATATTATTTCAATTTGGTTAACCAATAATTCGATTAGTGAGACAAGCGACCGGCGACAAACCTATGTATACGCTTAGAATAGTATTAAACTGAGTTTAGTTGGTTCATAGCTAAACCGAGTTTGAACGGCTGAACTGAACAACAAGGGACTAAGAGAGACAGACAAGGACGTCGAAAGAAAAAGAGAGAGAGAGAGAGAGAAGACAGCGACGTCCTTGTCTGTCACCTTGTTTGTCTGTTCAGCTGTTCAAACTCGTCTTAGCTTTGTACGTTCAGTTCATCGTCTAACTGTGCGCCAGCCGTAGCTAGCTGACACCTGCAGGCTGCAGAGTGTGTTGTACCTGACTCCGAGGCGAGTAGTACGTCTCCTCTTATGTTTCCTGCCCTGGCGCTCCATAGCTGCCAGTTGGGACGAGGAAGGATATCGTCGCCACCGAGAGCTTTCGCGACGCAGAAGTGCAGCAGGACTCCCGTCGACAGGTCTTGAGGCCACTTGTATCGGCAAAATTCGCGTCCACTAATCATGTCGTCTGCTTTAATGAGAGAAGAAAGTATTTGCACAGATTCTTACTTTCCATTCGACTGTATGACATTCTTATCATCCATATCTCCGGCTGGCCAACGCTGGCCATGACAAAGCAGCGACGAGAGGCGAAATGAATCTACTCCGCCGCCTTGATGGGGTTTAACTTCGTGAACACATTTATTTTTATCTCTCATCTCTTACTGTGCTCGAACGAGTGCTGGGGCAATGACGTCCGCTAAAGTTTGTGGCATCAGTGACGGCAGGTCGTCACCTCCCCCTCATCTAACCATCTTTTCTGTGAAAATGCGTTAAAAAAATGTCATGGCAAGTGTTTTATAACATCAACACGTTGCAACTAGCGGGTCGTTCTGTGTTCATTTTCTTCTTTTGGTTAGCAACAGCCCCCCCCCCCCCCAATTTTTTGTGTGTGTGTGTGTCGGCACGTGTATGTGTATAATCTGCGACTTTCTTCGTTTTCGGGGGGGGGGGGGAGGGGGAGGACGCAAGCGTGTACGTATAGTATAACCAATTTCAGGCATCTAAGTGTGACTCACTTATATTGACCCAACACGTGGCTCAAGAAGCGATTGTAGCCGTGCAGCCCTTGTACGCTGGATGTTTCGGAATAGCAGGAGCCATTTGTTTGGAAACGGCCCTTCGCAGAACCTTCAAGGCCGGCCGCCGGTGTGCTTGTCAGCGAGGAGAGAATCATTCATTTTCCTTCCTTCGAGGTGTAGCGCTTCGCGCGCTCAGGGCGGCGCCCTCTCGGCAGAGGAGGTGGCGCGCACGTGAGCGACGCTTTCGCTTTGCGACAGGTCGCGGCGCGCATCGCTCGCGCCTAGCGCCGGAGGCACCGGTCGTGCGAGTCGCATCCGCGAGCCTTGCACTTAGAGTCATGAGCTTCGCAGAAATGTGGCTCTCCGTGCGCCGCGATCGTTCCGTCCGAGGGGAGGAACCTCTACTTGCGCATGCGACGACGCTGGATGGGGGCCAGCATTGCGAAAAAGAAGTCGTAAAGACTCTCGCGCGACCATTTGACGGAGACCGCCAACTTTTGTCGCGGGGAAATGACGCCTCGCAGGTTGCTTTTCGTCGCTCTGTGGCGTCTTAATAGATGGTGGACCGATTCGGCAGGCACGCGCGGTGCTTCTGCGGCGTGCCATTAATCGTAAACTGCACGGTTGCTCAAAAACGATCCGAGTCTTTAGATTTATTGCTTCGTTTTATTTGCCTGTTTGGAGGATAGAAGTCAGTAAAGGCGGCACTGAGAGAAAGCCTAAACAATAAAACCGATGCATTTAATCCTTGAATCTTGAAAGAACGTAATTGTGGCGCTAATTATCTCTAGACGGTTGGCATGCTGCTCAAGAAAGTGATGCAACTCGTCCTGTGAACGGCGAGCCGGGGTTTGACCGCACCTTTTGACATCTCGAATGCGATGGGCGTGGCGCTCTGTCGCTAGACAAACTGGAGCGAGTGAGTGGCTGCGCGCCATCGCTTCGTGTCCATCTCTCATGCTAAATGCGAAACGGCGTGCAGGCGTAGTATAGGCCATCGCAGTGTCCTAGTTAACTCGCACACTTGGCGTCCAAATCTCGCACGCCGCCTGGTGGATAGGCGCAACTTTAGGTGTATATACGCCGCATTCATCAAACCACTTATTTGAGATCTCTGTATGCGATCAGATCTGCCCCGCAGAATCTGCTCTTGCAGTCGCTTCGTTTCTTACAGTGGTACTGCGACGTCCACATTGAATTCACTCCATGAATCGCACTCAAGTTGATGTGCGGCATATTCCTTATCATCGTGCGCCACGAAGGCGCTTTTAACTCCGCCACTGGGGGCACTGGCCAAAACCGGGTATGCAGTGCGTTTAGATATGAGTGAGCGGGTCGTATGTATCGCTTCGTGTGCCACCCTTGTTATCGGAAGTAGTTAGTGTGTTACGAGTGCGTCCAGGCAAGCCTCTGTTGAGGAGCCTCGCACATGCGGTGTAAGCCTCGACGGAAAAATGGCAGGCGTTTCGTTAAAACATAAGCGGCCTCAACTTGTCCCCAGAATGCAGTACGCCTGCCAAACGGGGAGGCGGGAATGGCTGGTGGCTTTCAAAGATGCGTTCTTTAGAAAAAACGCAGCTAGCTGCGTGCGTGTCGGCCATGGGACGCACCTTCCGTTGACCTCGACTGCTGCTGCTGCTGTTGCCTCGATGTTTTCAGCGCCGTCAAAAAGCCGCGGCGAGCGTCTCTCGTGCCTCAGGCCGATTGCGCCATCGCTGCCTTGGGTGTTGTATACACGCTCGCGGCGACGTGCATGTCCTGCAGTCACGGCCGGCGTGTGATGGCCTCCTCCTTGGTGTTTCAATCGGGGAGGGACCTAAACGCCAGCTTCGAGAAACTCCTCGGAAAAAAAGCGCCGCTTCGTTTTCCCTTGGAAGCGTTGCCGCCGTGCTTTGCGCAAATGCCTGGCTTCATGACTGCACGCGAGTGGCTTCCATCCCATGATTGCACTTCTGCACCGAAGGTCGCGCGTCTGATTGAAGAAAAACGAAAATTGCTTAGCGGGAACGACGTGATTTTGCCGCAGGTTTCACGCGACGCTGCTGCGGAGATGTTGGTGTATAACGACCGACCGTGAGCACTTATATATAGCCTTAAAAACTATTTCTCGTTGGGCTAGTTGGTGCATGATTCATAACGAGAAAGCTGGCTTAACTAATGTAACACATACGAACTGTTATGCTGACTTTCGTCTCCAAAATAAACAGTTGGCAAGAAGTTCCGAGGCGCGGACGGCGTCTCGATGGCGTGCCTATATAAACTGTGAGAAAGAATAAGTTGGGCCGTATTAACAAATTATTGCCTAGTCACTCTTATCATGAGGCGAGGCTTGATAAGCCAGAAAAGGAAACAAATATCAGCTACATTGTGTTCTGAAAAAGCCAAATACAACTTAGCAAGTTCCAAGAACTTTTACTAAGCCACAATATGGCCCTAATACGAGAAAATAGTTTGAAATTCGTGATGTCACACTGACGTAACGGAGCGAAATTAAAATAAGAAATCTGTGACCTCCATTTTCTTTTGAAATAATCAACCTCTTACCGAGAAATTAACGAAAATAGAGTTTTGAAAGTATACTTTAGCAGTCCATATACACTGATTAAATGTTTCTCTTCAGTGTCCTTTTAAGTTGGAACTCGTTCTCTTTAGAAGGTGCGATCGTCCCTCGGGGTGAAGCTCACTATTTCGCATTACTATGATCGTCGCTGATTGTGTCCCAGCTGTACATTCGTTTGAGGCGCTGCTGCAAGTCGCACGTTGGACGGCCAACAGAGAAGCATTCTGGTATATACTCGGAACTGTAGCGACCGCCTGCAAGTCGGGCGTTCCTGCGGTTGCTGTGCATGACACGTAATATGCCGTTCCTATTGTGCGCGCTCTTGCATTGTCCTCGGGTCTCCCGTCAGGGACAGCCATCCGTCTGCATTAGCGCCTCGAGCCTGTGCCGGCGGCGACGACTAAAGGTCGCTGAAAAGGAGTGAACGCGCCCCTGTCTGCTCTCCGCTACAACGCGCTTCTTTTTCCGACGCTTCTCAGCGGGGGTGAACGCAGCGTCGCCGCTCTGGCTCCGCGGCTGAACGGCGCGCGCCTCCAATACGCGCCGGGTTTCGGCGGCGGGCGGTTGAAACCGCTTCGTGCACGCTGCTTGCTGGCATTGCGTGGTCGACGTCAGGCATTTTATTCCCGGCGCTTTTGCAGAGCAATGCCCCGATGGAATTCTCGTTATACACCTGCCAGATGACGTGCCTGGCGGGAGCGTGAGTGGCACGTGTCCGCCCCGAGGCGGGGTCTGGATGTCCGTGCAAGGCAGTCCTTCCGACTGGCGGGGGTCTCTTGGCGCGAGCATGTGCCTTTCCCGTGTGCGTGCGCCCTCTCGGTTGTTGCTGCTGCTCAGACTGCGCGGCAGCTTCTGTGCAAGTGGTGGCATCCGAGACAGGCGCGTCGTGCCTTTGCTGGAAGCGACGCGGGTTTTGTATTTGTGCGCATAATATTATTCCGAGAGAGGCGTGTAATGGTTCAAGTCCAACTCCGGGGTTTACTAAACGGAGACACGCCAAAGGATCTCTGGCTGGGGTCGTGGAAACGGTCTACATTGTAACCATGGGGTGCGCAGGGACGAGGAAGTCGTGTCATTTGCCAACATTGCGGTATGATCTCGCTCAGGAATTTGTTCACACCTCTATACTCTCATTGTAATTTTGAAATGTTCGCTAGCTATTAAAAGGCGAGATTGGTAAAGCGTTTTAAGCAGTTGTACATTCAGCGAAGTGCGGCGGCCCTGCTAAAATCTAAGGTTGGCTGCTTCAGCACGCTATTGCGAGACAATTTATTTCATTAACCAAAGTATTCTCAAGGCTACTTCGAAGTTACCTAGCTTTCGCAGGGCTCAATGAGGTAGGTGACAGTGTGAGCGCGAAATATATGACTACATTGGTCCGCTATTCTACCGGCACTGGAGTTTGTGTGAGTGAGTTTGTACAGGCTGTTGTTGGAAACTCAGCGCTGACGCCCGTTGTTGCAGCTGGGTCGCAAGCCCCAAGGGTAGCGTTGGCCTGGCGGCCTGGGGCACAACTGGAAGCGTCCGAAGGTCCCGGCAAAGCATGAGTCGACTGGTAACAGAACAACTTGTTTATTCTAGCATCGCAAAAGAGCGGGCGGTCAGGTCGACCGAAGTGGAGAGACTGGAGAGCACGTTACTCAACAGAAGAAATCGGAGCCTCTCTCTTGGCGTCCGGGGGCAGCTGCTTTTGTACTCTCGCAGATGAGGGCAAGAAGGAACGCCTCTATAGACGCGCACGTGACTGTGCCGCTCGGCCACGTTGGGATGAGTAGGTGGCGCATCCGCTGGGCCGGCGCCGCTCGGGAACGTTGGGAAGAGTAGGTGACGCATCCGCCGGGCCGGCGTCGGTCAGACCTCCTCGCCTCACAGTTGGGGGAGCTCCTCTCCCTGGCTGCCGCGCTTTGACAAGCGTGGGCACCAACATGCACACACACACACACGCACACCGAAGACACGTGGCATTGGAACATGCCTGGACGCGCTTGGCGGGGAGGCGTAGCAGCGGCGCCGAACGGGCCAAAATGTCTGCCGCTTTGAACGAAGCCCCAGCGTCCGTTGCATCCGCGCCGGCTATACCGCGCGTCGTAGGCGGAACGTAACACTGTGCTATCCTTATCGGCGTTCAAAACTACTGACGTCTCGTGCCAGGAAATCATCAACCTAAAGATTTGCGCAAGCTCACTTCTACGGCTTAAGCAGATTACTCCGTTCATTTCTTGCTGCAGATACGCTTAATTTCCTTTTCTTTCGACTCTGCTGCGTGAAAAATAAATGACAGGCTCGCGTTTTTCGTTGTTAATTGTCCAACTGCGGGTTGGTAAAGCTGACCTGTGTCGATCAGTCTCACACCTTAGTCTACTGGCATGTGTCATAAAGGGGCGACGTATAGTAGCGAAGCCGTACGTTTATAATCTCCGTAATGACTGCATGGTTTCTTTTTGTGCGTTTGCATTTGTGTAAAATATGCATCGAACATTGGCAAAGCGATGTTACAATACTAAATGCTTTCTTTCCGCGAGTGCATCTGTATTACCAATGTCGAGTCTTCTCTCCCTCACTGACCTTTGCTGAAAAGAGCATTTGCAGCATGCGCTGCCTGCTTTATCAAGCATGGCACGACCATAAGCCACTGCAGCAGCATTGATTGCACGGTATTGTATGAAGGACTTTATTTAGGTCTGTAGGACTTTATTTAGTCTGTAGCTGATGCGGGCCGCTCCCACGTTGGAACAGAGAGGCCGAGCCCCTCTGCCATCACACGGGCCCTCTGGACAGCCCCGAGTTGGTCCGCCGCTTCACTGTTCAGCATCCGCTGCCACCATTGCACGGTGTCTGCAATATAGTAGCTCGTGCTCGAAGCCCTGCAAGCCCGCGGCGGCGTCCCCAAGCCGCGCGTTGAGAAGAGCTGCAGCGGTGGGATATGGGGCCGCGGCTGTGTCGCCTGGCGCCATCTCGCAGCGCGCGCCTTCAACGGTGCCGAGTGGTGGGCATTTTTGGCGACGTGCATGTGGTCCCGAGTTCACTGACACAAAACGCGAGGAGCGTGCTTTCCGCCGCGCGACCTTTGTCTGTAAACAACGCTCTTGCGACACGCGTTCAGCAGGTACCGCAGTGTGTGCCGGCGATAGTGCGCCGCCCGACGCCGAGCTTTGGGTTTCGTAAGTGGTGCGGCCACTTACTTGATTGAACACGGCGGGGTGTATGTGTGGAAGGACCCCCTCTACGCCCAGTCCAGCTTACCGACGAACGGGTCCCGTGCCATTTTTGACAATCCCTAGCCCGGGACGCACGGTGGACCCTGCGCGTTTGCGAATCCACCAGCGGCTGGCGATGCCCCCCTCGGCAATAACCGCACGTGTGGTCCTGGTGGTCCCCTTGTCGCCACCAATTCTCCCTCCCCTTTGCAGAGCAGCGCACTAGCTGAGGCTGACCGCTCTGTCTTCAAATAAATTCTCTCTCGTCTCCGTCAGTGCGACGGTTACACCAGAGTCCCTCGGTACATTTACTGGTCGTGAAACTTGTGCGAAGATCTTGCTCAGTCCCAGTGTAAGGATACAGAGAACGTTGCCCTCGTACTTTCAACCGAGAGTTTTGTGAGGGATTGGGGTATAGCACACGTTCACGCGACGACGCCTTTCGGCCCGGGTTGGAGCGATGGGTGTTTTGTCAACTGCCACAGGAAGACCATCTGACTGCTCCACGTTCCACTTTGCTGCACGCGTTCCGCGCGGTAAAGTTTAGGCGCCTACTTCAAGGCCATTTTCATCTCAACAGGGATATCGTTCGGTCACTCAGTCCGGATCACAGACGGTGACTCAATCCGGCAGCTTTCAAAAATCGCAGCAACGCCTTTGTGGCTTTCTTTCGCTGCGATATGCGAGGCCATGGTCCCAAGATCTTGTTCAAGGTGAACGGTGTTCTATCTACACTCTAAGAAGAAAAGGAGGAAATGGGGTATTGAGGTTACTCCTTTTGGGGAGCAACTGATCTGCCACAACCATTCCTCCCTTTAGGGGGTAAGTGCGAGGGGATGAACTGTTACTCCCCGTGCCGTTACTCCTCTGAGGACTAACAGTTGCTCTTTTCCGATGCTCCTCAAGGGAGTAATGGCCATTATTTCCGATGCTCCGCAAAGGTGGAATTAATGAAATTAGGCATTTATACGCTAATAAAAAAGATCACTGAGCTGAAAAAAAAGCAAAAAAAAAAAACGTGCCCGAAAGTAGGATTCGAACTCACGTCCTCGGACTCACAAGTCAGCTACTCTAACCACTGCACCACGGCAGATTGGTTGACCGGGGTAGGAAATTGAGACAGGTTAAGCATCGGCACGCAGGTGCGGCAATGTACAAGCGATTCGGCATTTTGTGTGCATCCTGTGCGGGGAGAGTGTAACGTTGAGTGTACTTTCAACAATAAGCGAGTGCGAAAAGAAATCTACCCGAGTATTCTTAGGGGGCCTAAAACTGAGGCACTACGCGATGTAAACGTGTAGCGAGCTCAAAAGGGGCACATAAGACGACAGAGACGGACAATTGCTTTGTCGCTTAGTGTGTCCCGTTTGAGCTACACATCGCTTCAGTTGAGTTCATAATCTCCTTGGAACGGAATGAACTTAGGTACTATTGACCAGCAAAATCTAGCAGTCTATCAATGACTTGCGCGTTTAATGTGTATCGCTCACTCATGGTGCGCGCATTAAGGGCATGGCTCTTCACATTCCAACTTTATATTTCACGCAATTTTCTCGCGAAGAGGCAAAGTGATGCTTTGTATGTCGTTCAATAAACAGTGCACGAACTTCGAACTATTCACGATTTATAGACAATACAGTTTTTGCCGCATCACTCCACGATGCGGACGGAAACAGCGGAGCACATGGGGAGTAACTGTTGCCGTTCGTCCTCCCGTTGCTCTCTTTCCGACCAGGGACTAAACACTTACTCTCCAAAATTTGCACACGGCACGCATATCCATGCAGTTACTCCCTTGAGGGACGAAAGCGCCCTTTTTAGGACTAACTGCCCAGTTACTCCCGTTTTCCCCGGAATACTTCTTAGAGTGTAGCTGATCGAGAGCTGTGCAGAGGTCATGTCTTTCGTTTTCGAAAGATGGGCAGTAGCACAGTAGATGTTCTATAGTTTCCTCGACACCGCAGGCATTGCAGTCCACGGTATCAGCCATTCCGGTCAAAAACGTATATGCATTGGTGAATGCGACGCCCAAGCGTAAGTGGCACAGCATTGTTTCCTCATTTCGCGGAAGCCCCAGTGGACTTTCTCTTCTTCTTTTAATCTTTCCTTCCCCTTTTCCCTTTCCCCAGTGTAGGGTAGCCAACCGGGCTCAGTCCTGGTTAACTTCCCTTCCTTTCATTTATCATTTGCTCTCTCTCTCTCTCTCTCTATCTCTCTCTCTCTCTCTCTTTCTCTCTCTCTCTCTCACACACACACACACACACACACACATCTCAACGGTGTCCCTCTCCCATCGTCCAACCGTTTTTACTCCCGACTTTCACATAAGCGATTGGGAGGAAATACTTCCGTAAGAGTCGGCATGTCTGCTGCCGGAAATTTGGAAGCGTTGATGATGCTGTCCCTTATGGGTAGCTATAGCGCGGATATTTCGAGCATGACTCAGTGTTGCATTGGTTATTTTTCTTCTGGGTTTGCTGTATACGAGGGGAAACGTTATTTCACCTGTCACTATTGCTTGAGCGATGCGGCCGGTCCTTCTATCGATACTCCTGCATTGACAATTTCGAGTTGGGCTACTCGGACAGGCGGGATCGCTTTCCCGATGTGTGACAGGACCTCGCATCCCGGTCGTCAGAAATTTCTCAGAGGTGCCTTCTGCCCTTTGCTGGCCGATTCACTGATGAGTCATCTCCGGGAATCCATCTCAGAGCCGCGCTCGTCTCAAGAGCCCCTCACTTGCTGACGTGTATGGAGTTTTCTCTGATAGCGAACCGCCGAAACCCGGTCTATGAGGAGGAAGTTTATCTATCCATGGCGCCCCCTCCCCCGCCTTTCTTTCTTTCTTTTTTTCCTGCGTAAGGGCACTCAAGAAAGTGTGTTTTTGTCGTTATCACGTCTTCTCTTTTCTCTCGCTGATGTGCTCTCCATTCGAAAGACGCGCCGTCTCGTGGTGGTATACTTCGCCAAATCTAATTTGCACCTATTTGTGAAAGCCTGTGTTGCGGAACAATCTCGCCAGCGCGAATTTTCATACTTAGGGTTGTCCTGTAAATATATTTGCCCACGTAAGCCGACCAGGAAACGTTAAGCGTTTATTTAATAAATATTAAGAAGTGTGCAATACCATAGTGTGAAATTTTCTACAGATTCTGTGGTTTTCGCGTCCACTGTCGTTCAAGAATGCGTCTGTCTGACCAGTCGATACCGTGGAGAGAATTTTCGAGTACGGTGATGACATTTCTTGGGAACCGTCATTAGCTTTCGGAGAACAGCACGTATAGCAAGTTGCGTAAGGCACGAAGCGCTGTCCTGCAGGTTGTGAAACCATCGAGGACGAGAGTCACGAGACACCGGGGATTATCGATGAACATGGATGTGAGCTGCCAATAAGTCGAGACGCGAAGATAACAGCACTCGTGTTCTTTCCACGACGAGTCAACTGGTGCAGGCGATTGTTGCGTGCTATAACACCTAGGAAACGCGCTGCCCTGAGCGGTGAGCCTGAGATGGACAGCTTGATCACCCACCGGGAGACTGATTGATGGTGCTGCTCCCCCGTGCGCGTAGTAGCATGATGTTTTTTTTATTATTATTATGTTTCGCGGGCTCCGCCGGAAAAAATTAACACGCGGTGTGTACCTTGCTGAAATGTTGAAGCATCTGATTTTGATGCATATCGCGATTATCGACAGCTACATCATTTACATCTTGACAAGTAGGACAAGTAAAAAATTAGCCAATTAATTTTAATTACCTAATTACTAATTAGATGTCGAGGAATACTGGCTGTTTCTCAACTGGACTGCGAACACGCGCTTGATCTTATTCGCGTAGGACTCTCTCTCTCTCTCTGTCTTCTTTTTTTTTTCTTTTTTAAGGTTCTGTGCATGATATCAGTACAGCCTGTATGTAAACGCTTGCGCGGAAGTGAAAATATCCCCGAAGATGGAATCGCCAAGAAGCACCTGTAGTTGTTGTGCTGCTTTATTTCTCTTTTCGCTTTTGTTTTCTTTTTTAAAATCTTTGTGAATCACTTCTGTAGCGTTTTATCCTGAGCTTCGTTCGCGTAAACCTTGAATTTGGCCAACGGACTAGCGCGAACCTCTCGGTTACAGAAAGAGGGCCGCCATACAAGCGGCATTTCTCGCGCTGGACCCGGTGGTGCGGGCTCCCAGCGTGCTGCCTGGCGTACTAGGGTGGTACGGCTGCTGCGTCGACACGCTCCGCCACGCGAGGGCGAGGGTCGTCTTCTCGGGCGCTGCGGAGGATGCGAACGAGGCGCCGTGGAAGCCGAACGTCCCAGAACCGTCCTGAACGTCCCGCTGCTCCGTGTAGTTCTCGCACATCCCGGCAGATGGAGCCACGCGCTTTACGTCTGACGGGAATCTTACGTGAGGTCAACGCCACCTCCTCTACGTAGAAAAGGCGCTGATGAGGCGGTCGTTGTCGCGCTTTGCCTGTCGTCGTTCCAAGTTAAAAGAGGGAGAACTGGTAGCGTATATCTCGGATACAGCTGTCGTTTGAGTGTCCTAACTTATCCAGCCATCAACCTCAAGTCACTTCGCGTGGACTTCCAAAATTTAAAACATCATCTGGAAACAGAGCAAGAAAGTTATGTACACGTACACACAGGTTTCCCGGCGCTGTTTTAAATTTTCAAGTCATGTACCAACTAGCCCAACAGCTGTCATGAAGTTCGCGCGGACGTTTCTCCTGCCCTCCACTCATTATTCTTCATGTTCTGTTCTTTATGTGTATTTAGCAGCTTAGACGTGTGTGGAATAAGGCATTAGCGCACCTGAGCTTCTCGTGAGACTTGTGTCCGCGCATGTCACGTATATTATGGCTCCAACTGTTATGTATTAAAAAACCTGGGTAAACATCTGGCCAGAAATTCTCCTTGAAATATAAATGTTAAACAACGTTTCCCCCACTAGATTTAGATTAAATCAAAAGGACAGTTTGGTATCGAATTTAGGCCGAGCGCGCAACTTCAGCTCCTCCTTAGAACGTACTTGACGTGAGCACTCTTGTTTCCTGTATTTCCCATTGGTCGTTTCACTGTGAATAAATTACGAAGCACTATATGTATATACATATGGTATGCCTTAAGTCAATGTGGGCCATGCAAGACGTCTGGCCTTTTGTGCCTGCCTGGCTTTTGTGCCTCCACAATGCATACATGAGCTGACCCTGCGTTTCCCCTGGAGTCTCACTCGGTGCGTCATGCCGTTCTTCAAGCACCACTGTTACTTCATGGGACGCGCATGTGTAGTTAATGCCTGACGGCGACGACATAATTTGGATGCGTGAATGTACTCATGTAAGGTGAGAAAGAGAGAAAATCGAAATAATGTAAATATCGCTAGGTATTTACGTGGTCAGAACATTGAGTATTCGCATGGCAGATGCGTGCAACTTCTGTCTAGGGTATAGTCGCCAAAGCTTTTTTGCATACTGCGATTCTGTACAGGGGGCCTCGATATCGGTGCCACCATTACCTACGCTCCCGTTCTATTATGACAGAAAAAAAAAAAAAAGACTCGCAATTCACGCTTTGCCAAGGTGGTTGGCCAGCGAAGCTGTATATCACCTGATCCGATAAGCCAATGTAACATAGCGTTGAACGATTGAGCAATGCACTACAGGAAATGATTGACGTTGCTGTTCCCTTCGTCGCTCATCGTATTCGCACTTCTCTTCAGGCGTCCGAAATATTCGCGGCTTACTTTGGGCAGGAACCCCTGCGGCCTGCCTAACCTGAGCACGACGCCGTTGTGCATATTGACGTTGATGTTCCCGTCGCCGCTTATCGTGTTCACGCGGCTCTTCGAGAGTCCGATGCGTGTCCTTTCCATAGCGCTATCACAACACAAATGAAATCGGTTGCTTTACGCGGGTGTTTCTTCTCAGATGAAAGTGTAAGGGTGTCACTCCCTGCTTCGTATGCTACAGTTGCCGCTTCCAGGCAACTGCAGCTATGCAACCGTAATCTTTACAGGGAAACGTATACTGCGAACGCTAGGTGCTTCGCATTGTTCGAACGCGCCTTTAATCTATCATGGGCTTTTGACACTTGTTTAGTGCGTTTCTCTATTGAAATGAATATTGGGGTGTGTCTTGCATCCGTAATTCTATTGGAGATAGGCGCTTCTCGCTTCAATTCGCGGAATGGTTTTCTGTCGACGAAGACGGAAGAAATCCCGTGATCCGAGTCATGTGCAGCTTCGCTGTAAAAATAAAGTATAAGTGCATCGTTCATGAAGTACTTTCTGCGACCAACCGCCACAAAACGCCATCTCTGCGGCGCACGCGTAGATGCTGTCTCTGCAAAACTGCACTCGTCTAACTGCACTCATGCCAACGTTAATCTGCAAACTGCACCGGCGTCTATGCAAAACTGGTGTCTTTATAGAAAACTGTAGAAATATATTATCAAGCCGAATTTATTACCTCTGGCAGCTTCTAAACTTTACCATAAAATGGCGGTATCGTTGAGATAAATTTATATGAGTTTGGAGGACCCAAAGTCGGAGCTGGGGCATATATATAAGCATATAACAGCGTCCATTTCGTTACGGCGAGACGCTGCGCTCGGGTATCCCGGAGATTTCACGCTGGCAAGACATGAAGGTGCTCTGGGGCGAGGCAACCAGTGGTTGAAGCCTAGCTGCGCGTCTCATAGAAGTTGTGCGTGCCTGCTCACTGGTTTGAACAGTGTGTCGGTAGCGTTATTGCGGCAGCGCATGCAAACAGCACGCGCGCGTATCCGGGCGCGTGATAAATCTCGCGGGAATGACCTCTCCCGCAGTGTTACTTTTTCTTTTCGTTTATCCTGTTCTCAGTGCACTACGCCGAGCACAGGAAAAACAACATCTGGCCCAGGTTCGCTTGTGAAACGCCGCGGCCGCAGCACGATTTAGACCCGTGACTCATGCTGCCTCCGGCCGAGTATACGTTTCTCGTGATGGACGGGGGGCTCCCCATGCGAAGCACAGGCTGGCATCGTGCGAGAGTAGCACGTACGGCATACGCTGGCTGAATATGAGGGTGACGGTACCACCACCATGTAGCGTGCGTCAGCGGTGACGGCATTGCGCATTCCGATCAGGGTTTCGATGAGGTGTTTGCGTCCGTGCCAGCGCGGGAAAGCGCAAACTCCGCAAAATTTCACGTATGCGCATGTGGCGCCAACCAAGCGTGGCCAGGCGTAAGCGTGACCATCTGCATCATCGCTCTTTCGGATAAGTTTCTTTTTCTTTTTTTTTACTCCAGAGCCACTGTTACTTCTTTTTGTTCAGACACCGATGGCACCATATGCCGACACTTTGATCAATCACTCGAGCCCCGAGCTGCAGAGCAATTAAATAGCGGCAGATGTGGTTTTATTGTTTTTTTTTTTGTCGCGGTGTTTAGGGGTGAGTAACTTGCGTGTACTTGTGGCTGCCGCTGCTCGCGAGCGTTTTTAACCGAACAGAAACGCGACAATATCGCTTTTCCTGATTCGCGCAGCTCCGCCCAGACCTTATGGACGTCTGTACTGTAGTCTTTACTGTAATGTATGTCATCAGCTCGCCGCACTGCACAAGGGGCGCTCGTTCCGAGCGTGATCGTGAGATATATGTTACTACGAGCTGCAGGGTTTTTGACTCGCACCGCCACAGAGATTTCCGCTAGTAGGAAGTTATTTTCCTTCGTCAGGTGCAAATCGAAGGTTTCAACATGACAGATAGTTTTAAATTAGGGGACACAGGCGGCTTCCGTGCCCAATAGCAGACGATCTGCTTGGATTTTGCTGGGACCCAGCGGTTTGCGTATACGCAAACTATACGCAAGCCTCTCGCGTTCTCTGATCTTAGTACCCCTATATGTAACGAAGCACACTGTGGGGAACGAGGGTGTTCAAAACTTCCAGTCAGCCCGCGCCTTCAGCTGTTTTGACGTGCGCTCATGAATTCGTTCATGCACGCGTCAGTGCGTTCGGCTGTTGCTCTCATATGCTCTTTGTGGAAGGTTTATCTCTCGAACCTCTAAATGTCAGCGGATGCCTTAGCCATGAGGTCACGGCGCTTGAAACCGTGCTCTTCTCTATTTCGCTCGCTCTCTCACTCTTGCACACTTGCGTCTACTTCCGGCGAGGACGTATTCGCTGCATTTTCTTCGCCGTGGGCGTTAAATTTCCGCAAATTACACTTTTCAGTTATTGTTATCGCTCTCTCTACTCGCGCGCGTTACAAGGCACGCGTGGTGTTCAGTGAGGATTTATGACTGTGGGCCGTGCCTCAGTAAGACTTCCAGCGCAAGACGGTTTGAGTCAGTGGGCTTCTCCGATTATGCAGTCCCTGACTGTCCGCAAACCGTCTGCGGCTTCCGGTCTGACTAGCCATGACAGAAGGGCACGTCACAGTCACGTGATCCAGTTGTCGGGGGTTGTACAAGGCTTCCCCCGAAAGCACTGTGGCTGGAAGTCACCCACCTGGCTGTCGTCGTCTGTCTGCTCTGGCTACCCGTAGATAGCCCGACTACTCAGTGAAATCATTAGCGTGGCCTGCGAGGTGGTGAAGCCTGGGAAGCCACACCGGCGACACAGCTTGCGTGATGGAATCGCAGCCTGGGCGCATATATAGAATGTGTTTGCAAAGCACAGATTAAGTCGCACTCTCGCTCCTTTGTACCACTTAAACGCTGTAATTAGGGTAGCTCGTGTCCATCGAAATTTAAGCGGAATTCCTACACGAAGGTAAGCAAAATCGTGATCGTACCACGTCGCTGTTCTTGCAGAAAGCATCCGCTGATATCCTCAAAGCGCGTGAGACTGTCGAAGAAAGGCTCGACGTGCCCCTCTTCCTGAGCACGTGTGTACCATCTACTTATACTGCACGTCAAACAGCAAACGCTCCACTTGGCAACAGAAAGTATCAACATATGTGAGCAACAATTGGCGAAGCTCCGGTTGTATACCATCCCAGCTACCAGCGAACAGCCACATGCAATTTGACATTTGCTTCCTCGCACGCCAGTTTCACTCAGCTGACAGGCGGAATCCACCTGTTTACTACACATATATAGCAATAAGCATGAACGATTTCGCGAAACGCATCAAGAAAATTCATGCATGCGTGCCTGATCGCTGTGCTTGTCTATTTAAAAAAACGCGAAGGCTAAAGCTGCAGCAATTGCACGGCCTATGAAAAGCTCGCACGTTGGCACACATAGCACGAATCTAACAGTCGCTATAGCTGAGTGCACAATAATTGCCGTCTGGAACGCGCAAAGTACGAAGAAGCACGCGGCACATTTGGTAACACGGCAGCCGATGCTGTGGGTATCTTTTTCAAACAGCCCTCGTCTGCAAACTACTTGCGCATGCGCTGGTCCGAGCAAAAAAAATCTGCTGACAGCTGCGATAGTCTGCGGACAGTCCGCGAATTTCGGTCTGTGAAAAAAAAAAAAAAAAAACGCGATTCTGGCAGCTCTCGGACTGGTGGGCAGAGCTTCCGAAGCTGTTCGAGAAGATCGAATGCGGGACAGCAGTCCCAAGCAGTCCGGGACTGTCAGGGTCTGTAATAGAAGAGGTCAATGCTGGCGTAGGTGTAGCCAATTGCCCAGATGAGAAAATAAAATCAAAAGGAAACGCGCAGGCAAATAAAAAAGGCGGATGCCCGAGTTGTGCAGCGTCTCTTTAATAATAATAATAATAATTATTATTATTATTATTATTATTATTATTATTATTATTCAGAGGCATCTGCGAAACATCTATATGTTTTGTGTGTTTTAACAGTTCGAAGAATTTTATCGCTGACGTTTTGTGAAAACAGAGGCGAGCAGAAACTGGCATTTTAATGAGGCTTGATATGAGTACTTGGTCTACTAGCAGTCAACCTATAACCAATAATTGCTCGCCTGCTGCTCTGGAGACAAGTGTGCACGGTGACAAAGTTGATGGCGTTAGCACACTTGTGCTCGTTTTGTTGCTTCCTCGTCTTATTGCACTGATGTTGACATTGCTTCAAGTGAAACTATAATAATAATATTTGGGGTTTTACGTGCCAAAACCACTTTCTGATTATGAGGCACGCCGTAGTGGAGGACTCCGGAAATTTTGACCACCTGGGGTTCTTTAACGTGCACCTAAATCTAAGCACACGGGTGTTTTCGCATTTCGCCCCCATCGAAATGCGGCCGCCGTGGCCGGGATTCGATCCCGCGACCTCGTGCTCAGCAGCCCAACACCATAGCCACTGAGCAACCACGGCGGGTTCAAGTGAAACTATAGGTGGAAACTATGCTATATAGGCTATAGGTGGAAACTATGCGTAGTTTCCACCTATAACACTCTCAGATAACGTTAAGTCAGACCTCTCCCGTTTTCTTCACGTATACCTCTATAATCCTGGGAAGGGTGGCGTATAGGGGCTTATACGTACAAAGAAACTTGAAAAGAAGCTTAGGACCGCGCGACAGGCAGTGGAAAGGTAAATTAAAGGCGTAAAGATGAGAGATAGAAAGAAGACAGTACATGAACTTCCGAGCGAACACGAGGGAATGATATTCTATACACGATATTCTTCGCTGTATTATAACTCCTTACAGTTTATACAGCGAAGACTGGGGCTCGTATGTCGTCAGTCTGGTTCTTTCCTCGTTGGCGGACGCGACCCATAGCTTTCCGCGTACTGCGCGGCGTTTGTGAGATGGAGTATTGGAGTTCGATTAGTCATGCAGTCTGGGTACGATAGGTAAGAGTTGGTCTTTTGTAGAGCAATGTACAGTGGGTTCCAAGGCCAATGGAATGTAGAGAGCGGTGGAGCATTAAGTCTATAGCGATGAGACCAGAAATTTTCAGGCATGAGGCAGTAGGTTCGCTTGACACGGGGCAGGTAGAAACGATAAAAGCCTTTTTACTGCTGTGGATTAAAAAAAAAAAAAGAAACAAGCCGCCGTTTAGGCTGCTGCTGCTGCTGCTGATGATGATGATGGAGGTGGGGATGTTGGCGGCCCTGAAGCGTAAGAGCTGTACCATTTGTAAGTCGTGGTCTCGGTCTTCTGTCACACCGAGGGTCGCGCTCCAGCCTACGCCGCTGATGCGTATCGAAACGGGTGTATGGCCCACGCATACCGGTGCATCACACGGAGGCTAAGCTGTCTTCTTGCTGAGGGTTGCTTCTTAAGTGATGAGTACGAGGTCGAGAGGTTGGAGGAACGGAACAGGTGGTTTATTTACATGGCGGAAAAAGGGCGAGCTTATTTACGGGAAAGGTCATACTCGTACTGGCAGGAGCACGGCGCACAGTACATCGTAGCACGCAGAAGCTACATGTCAGAGCTACTACATCGTTCTGCTAGAGCACTCTCCACACACCGAGGATGTCTCTCAAAAACCCTCCGTCTTTCCTAGATCACTCACTAGGGAAACGGGTAAATTCCCATTTAACCAGTCCGGTGGTTCGTATCGGCAGTGCACACCGCCTCCGATCAGGAGAAGGATGACACAAAGCACATGCGTCGCCCCCAATCTGATCCTTGAAAGGGAAAAGCAAGCGCGTATCAGACCTAGGTTTCACTGATGACCGCGGAGAGGTCAATGGCCCAAACTCGCCAGAAGGTAAACCAGCCACTCCAGGCGCTGGCGTCTTTCGCTTTGGTTCTGGGAAACCCTCCGCTGTCTCGCCAAAGTCTACCAATTTGCCGTCACTGAAAGACGCACCTTCTGGTAGAATACGCCAAACCTAACACAGCGTCATGTAGAGTATATAGGTGACCCGTTGTTTGAAACAGGAATCTTGCCTTGAGACAGCCACAACTTGCGACGCCGCCGTCGCTTTCTCTTTATCGGGTCGTCGCCCTCACGCCAACCTAATCGCTGTTCGCTCAGTAGGTGCAAATCGGAGAAGCGTTATCGATATTCACTGAAGCTCTTTTAGAGCAGGCAATTTCGGCGGTAAGAAGGTGGCGAGGGAAAGTTAGCGGATTTCAGTTTTACGGCCAGGTTTTTTTCGCTAAATCACTGCTCAAATACACGGAGGATGAGTGCCGAGTTCACCTCCGCGACATGACCGGCATCCAAGTGTCTTTTCGCAATATCAGCGGCAAGAAGCCGCGCGGATTTTACATCGAATACTTCCGCGTTTGGTTTTGTTGCGAGTTTTATTCAATAAGCGAAGAAGTTTGGATCGTCGAAACTACATTGATTGCCCGTCGATGTGTTTCTGCGCTGTCGATGGTTCGCTCCGCGGCAGGACCCCGGTGTGCCGTAGCGCGTGGTGTGCACCGAGGAGCCCCTCCTCCTCGCATGCTTCGCGCTGTCGCGAACAAGTTCGCGCGGCACGGACCGCGTGCTCAGTGTCGATGCATGCGCGTGGCTCCTCGACTGTGATTAGCATCGTCAATCATGTGTGTTGCGCAGACAGGAATACCTCGCTTCGCCACTGGACCCCGCCAGATGCTGGCGCACCAAATCGCAGGGAAAGTGCATGTTCGCGTCGCACACGCATCTTTCTGCTCCGGTGGTGGAAGGGCGGGGCTGTTGTACCGAGGGGGAGGGGGGGGGGCACGCACCGGTAGTACCGCGTGGAGCACATGCGTCGTCACGTAGCTGCGCCAAGCGTGCGGCGGCAACGCCGCGGCCGCCTTCGAGGCGGCAGCAGGCGTGGTTGCCCGCAGAGCGCGCGGACGTCTTTGCCACGCATGTGTGGGCGCGCGCCGCCCGGGCGCGGTGGCTACGTGTGCTGTGCGGGCGTCTAGAGCAGCACTGGGGAGGGCGTGCTGCCGGGCGCACCCGCAACCACCCTGCGCTCCAGCTCCACGCGCGGTTTGCCACCGTACGCGGGGTTCGACGGCAAAGTTTCATCGAAGGAAAGTGAATCTCGGTCCACCTTGTCACTGAATATACAGGCTCTAAACACGGCGACATTTTCAAGGGGGGCACATATTCACACTTTCAGAGATAAACGGCACAAACATTGGTAATGCCCAACATGATGAAAATATGAGGCCTAAAGTTACGTCAAGATAAAGTTTACATCATTCCGCGTAAAATTTACGTAAGCTGCGCTGCCACAGATCATGTTACAACATGTTTAACATGACTGGCACGGAAATTCTGAGTCTGATCTAGACGTGCATTTACTCATGGCCCTACAAATTCTAATAATATCGATATTACCTTCAGACCAAAAAAACAAAAAAAAAAAAGAGCGATACAGGCAAGCCCGCCAGTCTCATGTCGTTATTTCGCGCCATAGCTAAGTTCTGCTTTCTTATTATAAGATGTCAGAACTTACACTTATACAGGGTGTTTCACGTAACTTGAACCAATGATTTTTTTAAAAAAGAAAGTGGTTTATCGTAGCTGATTGAGACTAGCGACATATGGTTCGTCGTCATACGGCGCTCCCTATAGAGTAAAGGAATCACTACAAACGAGCCCGGCTTTCGGTTGTCTGGCAAGCTGCTCTGTTCATCCTTGAAGCTGTAGCGCCTGAATGATTTCAGCCTGATGTGGAACCTGCGTGTCTTAAATGCTTCGGGAACACTACCGGCGAACTCAAGAGTTGAACAACGTTGATCGGGAATTCAAACGGAGGGTTTCACTAGCTATCGGTGTTGGCATTTACTGCTTACCTCTTGTCTGTACATCAGCACAAAATGGAGACGATCAGAATCGTTTAGTATCTTTTACAATGCCTAAGCGCTACTTTCACTGCAGCGAAATGCCTGCCTGGTATACGGGCCTCGGGCGTCAGTGAAAACCGAGCCGCCGTTCTTTGCTCAGTGACGGAAAGTGTATATAGGTCTTATGGTCATCGTCGCTCTTCGCTATGGGACGAGTAGCCTCTTGTCAGCATGTGAGCCGTTTGCACTTAGACCTATACAACGAGTGTACAAATCGACGCACGGGTGGAGGGGAAACATTTGCTCACGCGGACACCACTCTCGCGGCCAGCTCGGTGTCCGGAAACCTCAGACGCACTCCGGCCAATGATGTTGAAGATTCCCGAAGGGTGCTTTGACGCTGGAGGACGGAAGACTTGATGAACTCGCTGTGAATAACAGCGCAGTTGTGTCGACATTCGGGCCACCCTTTAAACAGCACGCCCACTTCGGGGGACGCGAACCTGATAAACTACACGCGCTCACTTTTCGAGCTCACGTGCACAGGTTGCTTGAAGCTCAATGGTGCGCAGTGCGACGTCGTTAGGTGAGCAATTTCCGCCATCTAGCACAAAAGCTCTGGAACGTGTGTGCGATGGCGCGCGCTTTCTTGTATGAAGCTGCGGTAGCATGGCACTCGGCTGGCCGTATCTATCTCCGTATACCGAGATTTATGTGTGCGCCATATCTCCACTGCTAACCACATACAGCCTCTGTTAAAGGCGAAGGATCGCTCTGGGCTCAAGAAGAGCCCCAGTGCATTGAGAATTCGCCGTTGTATAAAATGTGGCAGATACCATCACGAAACGAACTTCCCCCCGCGGCACTTGGCAACCAAGTCGTTGCGAATAGCTCAAAAATTCCTCCTCATCGCCGCACTGGCGTCTGTCCACATCTCTCTCTCTCTCTCTCTCTTCCTTTATCGCTCTGTCGTGCTCCTCATGCTCAGGACAGCGCGGCCTTTCAGAAGAGTCGCCCTTGAAGCACCAACGTCCATCTTGCAAGGCCTCACGGCCTCCGACCTGCGCCGCCCTCGTAATAATAAGAAACTCGGTGTCCCTGGGGCTGCAAGCCATTATGTTGAGAAACTGCTCAGAAGCCTGACCGACGTCTTTCACTGCACAACTGGTCTAGTGTTTACGTGAACAGCTGATGCAAGGAAACCGCGTGCATTTTGGCAGCGTTTAGTTTATGCGTGATTAAGACTGCGCGCCGTGCAAGCTGTCTAGCCCTGAAAATGGTTGCACTGTGACGGAGCATATACTTGTTCTGAACCCATGTTTATCTAATCACTATGTTTTTTGTCTTGATTAATCGGATTGACGGACATCTTGAAAGCGGTTGCAACGTGAAAAAGCGTTTTTTTCTTGCGTCATCACTTTGCGCTGAAACCACGTGCAACGTCTAATTTTAATTGAGATGTTGTTTTACGGCTACTACGTACAGCTGGTGCTGGTATACTGGTGAGATTTACACACCGGGCTATAACCGCGCTGTCGTGTAACTTGTTCCGTGTTTTGCGACGCTTTTTTGGCCATCAAGCCATACCAGCAAGCTAAAGCTCAAACCGTATCGCGGTTTTTAATAAAGTTCCACAAACGAACTCTTCAGAGCAACACTTGCAGACTGAGCCATGATTTAGTGAACGGATATATACTTCAGATTGGTTTCAGCTACTTGAGATTCTTTAACAAGTACCGAGGACTCAGTGCACAGGAGGTTTTGCATTCGCGGGACTCCTAGCCGCTGGCCTTCAGCGATTTGTCACTGTTTATGTAAATTAGACATTATACATAAACACCGTGCACGCCTGACTTTTCATCCTTGTTGCGGACGCAATGCGCTGTCTCTTAAGCTCTGGGACAATGGTGCTTAGCATACGGTATAAAACTGACCTCTTACTCGAACATGTATGTACAAGCGCGATGCCAAGCGCAAACTCCGCGACTGCACAGCGGTGACGTAACTTCCATTTCGCCGACTCGATTTTCGATGTAACGCCACACGGTGTTTACAAAATGGCGACCGAAATGCCGATAGCATATTTGCAAGTACAAAGCGCGATTTGTTCGTTGGAGTTGGCGACTGTGCGTTGCTCGGCCGCAACCGATCGATGCGAGTCGCGGGAGACGTCAGTCTCCGCGCGCTGTCGCAAACCATTCCGTCGTTTGCTCCATCACGTGTAAGAGCGGCAGATTGAATAACTCGTGGACCATACAGATTGCGGAAACACCAATGGGCGGCGGTGGTAGCCAAAGCAATGTATTCTGTGCAAATGCATGCCGCAAAGTGATTATGCCTGGTGTGCCCGCACTCAGCCGTATGCAGCACGAGTGTCTGAAACGGACTCATTTTGCTTTGAGAAGAATATCTCTGGCGTCGCTGTCTTGCGCGTATGCGTGTTCATGTGAATTTGGGGCAGACCTATATAGATAAAAGCTTACGACGGAGTGGTCCGGCCGCGCAGATTCTCTTGCTTGCGCGTGAAATGCGATATGAATCATTGGGATTTTCATTTAGCGATGTCAGCGTGGTTGAGCGCGCACTTTCGCGTTGTAAACCGTTGGTTCTGCAGTTCTAGTATCTGTGTTTTCTGCGGTTTAGAAAGTCGTTTTCTGAAAACTAGAAACGACAGTGTTGTTCGTACGCATGCATTTCGTTTTTGCCATACCAGCGTTATAAGCGACGACGCGGCCGAGAACCGCTGCAAATTCAAATCCGGCATTCGTGACGCTCGGTCTCCTTGTCGCGTCGTGTACCACCTTTCATTGCGAGCCAAAACAGCGCAAGGATCCTTGTCTATTGTCGAGATTCGTCTTAATAACTCAAGCGCCTACAATGCCGTCCTGAGAGCTGTAAGCAGAGCTCGACCGCCGTAGCGTTGATTCGCTCGACGTTCTCCTGTCGTACGAACTCCTCCAGGTCCGCTTGCATCCCTGGCTCTTTGCAAGTGAGGGCGCAGTAAATGGGCTGCTTGCGGAGCTCGTGGAATGCGCGCACCGATGCACACGGCCTGCGGGGTACAACTGAGCTTTGTTAATTTTTTTTTTATTCAGAGACAGCAACAAAAGGAATGGAGTTTGTGGTTTTCAACGGACATTTTCCGGGAGCTTTTCAAAAAAAGAAAAGAAATAAGGAGAAGGAAGCGCCCTAGAGGATTCGCTGTTAAAAGACCCACTATCATTGCATCAAAGAATGCCTGGCAGAAAGATGCTTGGGAGTGCTTTCATGACTTTCACCTAAGACAGCCTGTGTCAAAAGCTGACATGAGTTGTACAAGCAGTGTGCGAACATATGACTTGGACGCGCCGAACTTGCGATTGCACGAATGGGTGGATTACGTATAGCCGCGGTACCGAAGCGAATCGTTCTACCCACTTACCTCCCAGACTTATTTGGTATCTTCGAGTCACAATTAAAAAAAAATACGTTGGGTTTTACGTGCCAAAACCACTTTCAGATTATGAGGCACGCCGTAGTGGAGGACTCCGGAAATTTCGACCACCTGGGGTTCTTACCGTGCACCTAAATCTAAGTACACGGGTGTTTTCGCCCCCATCGAAATACGGCCGCCGTAGCCGGGATTCGATCCCGCGACCTTGTGCTCAGCAGCCTAACACCGTAGCCACTGAGCAACGACGGCGGTTTTCGAGTCACAATTATGTCATTGGTACAGAAAAAAAAAAAAAAACATATAAGCCCATGCTTTCAATAAGCATCTGAGTACATACTGGCTGTCCCTTGGCTTCATTATGTACTGAAGCTTCATTATGTACTGCATATTGTGTTTTTATTGTTTTCTTTTTTTCGTTGTCCGATTTCTTTCACCGCGCTGTCCTTTCATTCAATCTTGATTTGTCATCGCGCTCCACATGTTTGTGTTAGCAATTGAGTTTTTTATTGGCATGTTTATGGTTATTAAATTTTCCTCTTTTGTGCCACCCACTGAGGTGTTGTCACTTTGCTGTCATCATAAGCCGGAAAGCTAAAAAAAAAAAAGATGTGACCCCTGCCGCCCTTTTGTGGCGTTAAAAACTTCATGCTGCTTGCGTGCACTCGTATTAGTTTTCTCGTGTACGTTTGTTGTTTATTTGCACACTGATATTGCGCACGTATCTGCGTGCTTCATTTGGCTTGATGCATACGTTACGCCCAGCTCCATTTGAATTGGTGAACAGGCACGTGAGGTAAACCGAGAGCAAGGGAGCTCGCTGGGGGGGAGTGGGCTGCATAGCACGCACCGCACCCCGCGCCGGGAGGAGGAGGGCGACCGAGCGACTGGGGGAAGCGCCGCGGCGAGCCGACTCCACAGAGCGGGGCCGCGGAGGGCGCTGTAGTTGTAGCTGTCACCGCCAGGCGCAAGCGGTGGCGCCACCATCGGTTCTTCGGTATTCCGCCCTCTGCGGTACTCATGCCGCTCTGTGCGACTAATCGTGCATGTTCTCTGGCCGCTGCCTTCGGCGGGTTCCATGGCTGAAGATGTGAGTACATCCCCACTCTCGCTTCTATTCGTCGGTCTGAACGAGTTCTTTTTTTAGCGGACGTGATCGCATGGATCGCAGTGTAACAGTGCACCTCTCTTGGGACGCCTTGTTGCCGTGCATTCCAGACGGCATGTTGCTCTGTTTACATTTCGTGGCAACGTGGTGTTTTGGCTGTCGCGGAACATTTTCGATACTCTCTCTGGTGCGAAAGTGAGGGAACTCATGCTGTGCATCAGCGAGTTACTGAGGTACTCGCACGCAGCTGTTCGGCGCGACTTCGTAAGTCCAAGGTGCCGTGGCGATGCCGTGCCGGCGTTCGCACATAGCTCGTGCTGAAGTCACGTCGCGGATTAGGGGTCTATCGTCGGTTCGACAGGAGTTCATCCGGTCTCGCGGCTTACGCGGAGATACCTCGATCGGCGCGTTTCACCATTTCTCGAGACGCTTTCAAGTATGTCACGTGGCTGTTGAAACCCGTCCGTCGACTGCAGAGTGTGCCGGCCAGCGAGTTTCGCTGCTCGTGCTCGACTGCGGACGAACCGGGAAATGATCATGTGACGTCACTCTCGCGCGATTTCGTAGCTCGTTCGCCCGTCCGTTCACCTGCGACGATCGACCTTATCGCACGGCGGTTGTGTGACTGTCCCATTTTTGTTTGCTTTTAAACCTGGTCTTTCGTATCCTTGCGATCTGGTCAGATGCTGGTGACGTTTTATGGGTTCGTGTCTCCCTGTTTGCCGATGCGGCATTGTTGCGCTCGCTTGATCCACAAATAGAGCGTTTATGGTCGCTGCGATTTTCCGGTTGCGTACACAGGCCTTCATTGACGGAAACACTGCGTTTCCTATTGTTGCGTTATTTGTGTTCAAGTTTTCTGTTTCAGCCATTTCGCGTTCGTTCACACTACTGAAGCAGTAAATTCGTACCAGTGGATCAGTGTATGTATGATACACTGATCACAGATCGTACTTCATTGACCAAATTTGCTACACATGCGTAGCGTCGCTTACTGAGATGTGTTTGTGCGCTGGCTCTTGATACTGAATCCCGGCAATTACTGGCATTTTCAAAATAGCTGAGTGCGTAGGTTGTTATTTGCGCGTTCAGTTAGGTTAGTCGGTACGTCTTGCTAAACGGCAGATTTTTAAATAGCTCTACACAGGACACACTCTGTTCTTCTTTTTCTTGTCGTGCTGTTCCTAATGTGCTGTAATATTACGCTACTTTTGCATGAAGCCGAAGGGACAGCTCTCGTCTGTTCGTGAATTAAGCTGTGAAGTCCCCCAAAAGTTGGTGCAATACGACGTGGTGCTCGGTGTAATGCTTGTACGTAGTTCTCGGCGTGCATCTATTTCTCGAAGCCCGCCTCGCATATTTGTGCAGAGAGTTGTCAGGTTTTGAACGGTGACCGGCAGCTGGAACCAAACTTGAGAGAACCCGGGGAGTCAAAGAAAAGACTTCGGCGGCATTTTCGAGCTAGAGTGCCCCCCCCCCCCCCCCCTATCGCTCTTTGTGGGAGTAAGGGGAGCGGGATGGGGGGAGCTAGTGGCCAGCTCTGGGCAGCTAGGCGCTTTTGTAGCGCTGTCCTTGTTTGTAAACAAAAGTAGGAATTCGTGACCTGCTCGGGCGACCTCGGAAAGCGGTGGAGGTGGGGGAGAAGTAAGGGTCCGCCTGAGCACCTCTACCTATCCGAAGCCTTGCCTACTGACCGCATGCCTACGGCGGCGGGCTGGCATGCCTGGCTTCTCCCTCACCCCCGCAAAGGGCAGGATGGAATAGCCGGACGTTATGTCAGGCGGCTGCAGAACGTGGCTGCCCGTGCCACGTGACCGGCGCGCCCGGTTGTGGTGGTTGGCCACGTGTTCGCCGCCCGCTGCCACATCTGGTGCAGCACGAGGAGGGGCCACCTCCTTCCCCACCTTCCTGGATGGTCTTCGCCCTCCCGGTGACTTTCTTCGGCGCTTTTCCTTTGTTTCGTACGCCGCTAGGGCAGGGATGCCCGGAGTCGCTGACCGCATTCGCAGATAGTGCGCCTGTCCGGTTTTGAAGCACTTTTTGCGCTGTCTGTAGCGAATTGTCTGCCACCAAGAGGCGCTTATGGATGACGTCGTGGGCAGATTTTTTTTTCGATTGGCTAAATGTCTCATTCATAATGGCACAAGTGAAAGCGTAGTCCTGTAAATATACTGTTCTTTAGAGCGAAACTGCAGTCGTATTACTTTTTGTTAGTTCTTACCGTAGACGACATATACTGTAACGTTTCCGGAAACATGAGCACTGAAGGGGAGACATCTTGAGACGCTGGGATCGACGTTAAAAGGACACTAAAATGAACAGTAAATATGTTTAGATGGGCAAACTATCGTTTCTGTCATTTGAAAAAAAAAAAACAATGTCTCGTTATTAAGGCAGAAAATGAAGGCTTCTTTTTATTAATTTCGCGCCGAAACCTCAGTGCCAGTACGTCATTGTGACGTCACAGATTCATAGGTTAAAAAATCAGGCTGTTCTGGCGCGTAAAACAGCTGAATTTAATTTTGACAACCTTGGATTCTTTAACGTGAATAAATCTAATAAGGACGTGCTATTTTGCATTTCGCCCTCATCGGAATGCGTCCTCGTAATCGGATTGTGGTTTTGGCTCGTAAAACACCAAAATATATTTTCTAACGTTGAAACGTGGTCGAAAAAAAAAGACAAGGACACCTAGGCAGTTACTATTTCGTCAAAAACCGGACATTTGCGCTTCCATCAACTACGAAAGGCGGCGCCTAAAAACCACAGCACATTCCACTAATAAAAGCTACGCCCTCCGCTCGTGTTTAACGACACTGCTGTCAGCTCAGGAAATATTAGTCCGGGTTCTGTGTTACTTGTCTTGTGAGCATGCAAAATATACTTACACGAACTCAAATGCAAGCCGAGCGAAAACCTCTGAGTTTATCAGTTGCTGGCGCCAAAACCGGAAGCGCTGGTCATCCTGTTATCAATTAAAAATAGGATAAACGCCGCATCGTGGTGGAGGATCGGAAAAGGGCTTGCAGGGAAGGAGCAGCACACCGGAGGCTTTTGAGTGCCAGTAAGACGGATCGTCTACGCAACGCGTTCAAATGCTTGTTGCTACATGATTGGGAGTATGTCTTGTTGGGCTGTAGTTGGTGAAACACGGCTGTTAGAAGAGGGACGCAACTTGACACACATTGTCCGCGATGCGCGTGGACACTTGTCCGCGCATTGTGGCTATTGCTGATGTGAGCGGCGCTTCTCAGACACAGAAATAACGGCAAAAAGCCAGAACACGCCTGCTAGGGAAATTTTAGGAGCCTACTACGTAAAGAAAAACGGGAGATAACGGCGTCAGTGACACGTTCGTATCCTTGTACCGGTCAGAAAGGGCGTTGGGATCGACGTTAAAAGGACACTAAAATGAACAGTAAATATGTTTAGATGGGCAAACTATCGTTTCTGTCATTTGAAAAAAAAAATTTAGCAATATTAATCACCGAGAGAGAGCGCACCCATCACTCAGACGTACCACGTGCCCATAGTCTCGGCCCTGGCGCCCCCTTTAAGAACATGGAAAACAAAAACATTTCCCTGTTCTTTTTTCTTCTCGTTATTCCCCTGTTGTCTTACAAGTCCTGCGCATGTCTTCGATATATATTGTGTGCAATTCATAGATGACCTTTGAGGGCATAATGGAAACAGTTGGTAGCGGTGGCGCCGTCTTTTGTGTCCTTCTCCGGGTATGTGTGTCAATTCGTGCCTCTGCTTAAAAAGTCTGGGGTTTTACGCGTCGAAACCACCGTCTGATTATGAGGTACGCATACATCTACAAGTTATTGAACTTCTGTATTAGGTGTAGCGGGGCACATATGTTTGAGACATGGGATTGCTGAATCAAAATAAACTTTATTATCTCTGCGCGGACAGTGTTTGTCGATTGGTTAGTGTCCGTGGTTCGCTCCAATGAATGAAGCGATGCGTTGTATTTCAACTCACCCGCTGTTTGGGTCATATGCACGCCCAGGGAAGCATTAGCATAACTGTACTGGTTTGTCCTGGAAACTGTTGTGCTTCTTCCGAAAATGCCTGCCATGCGTTACCTGCAATGCCGACTTGATCGCTTAGTGCGCGAATTGTCTCGCGTGATCACTTGTTCTTAAAGGGGGCGCCAGGGCCGAGACTATGGGCACGTGGTACGTCTGAGTGATGGGTGCGCTCTCTCTCGGTGATTAATATTGCTTGTCTGGCCCTTATGGCCCACTTAATACAGCCCAGAGTGTGCCGTTTCTGGCCATTGACCTCTGTCTTTTCTCGGGTGTATAGAGAGGCAATGCGTAATAGGTCACGAAAGATAAGCCGCTCCATCGCTTAAGTGAGTCTTCGTTCTTCTCCTGAGTCACCGGCGAGCTATTACATTTTCTAGCATCGCACTCGACGTGGCATGCCTTTCAAGATAGTTCACAGTTAGCTTGGCATACTACATTGCGAGCAGATTTTGTTTGTTTTCATTGCGTGAAGACGGTGATTTTGCCAATGTAATCAGCAGTGCAGACGAAGAGAGAGAAAAAAAAATGCAGTCGTGCAAACATCGCGGTCGCGACATTTTTATATACTATAGCTTAAAGTATCCGTGTTGTGCGACTATACTCGGAAAAAGCGTGTGCGTACTTGTGCGTGGCGGAGTCTCGTAGTATTGGAACTCGAAGCTGAACGCCGATCTGGTGCACGAAGTCCTTAACGCCGTCTCCCTCTGCATAAGCGCCTTGGCAGTGCTTTCCGTTTCCCACTGGCCTTTGCAACCCCAGTGCTAACAGGCCGATGGGCTTTGCAAGTACCCACGCATTGCAGCAAGATGAAAAAGAATGTGACAGATGCGATAACGCCATTGTGTTCCATTCGGCTTTGCGACTGCTTGTTTGTTAGTAGTGCTTATCAACTGATACGGCAAGCAAGAAATGAGGTGCTTGGGTTGCTGTGCGGGTGCAACTGCAAAACCGACAAGGGCACCTCTATTGATTTGCATCGCGAATGGTCGGAGTAATTCATGAAACGACTGGAGGCGCGACACTTTTTCGAGTGTAACTGGCCCTGCGAGTTATCACTCGCGTTGGCTAGAACCATTGCGCAGTCAAGTTTCCACTACGCCTCACTGAGCAATGGCAGCGCTGAAAAATAATGCATTCGTAATAAATGTTACGAGCGTGGCGACTAGTCCGCCAAAAACGAGATTGATAGCTGACGCGAGGCTTTCTTTTTTCATAAACGCAACGTAGGAAACATCGCACCACGGCATAATAGAATTTTATCTCTGTGGCTGCAAGCCACACTCAGGCGTGGGGGCACTCAAGCTCCGTTTTGCGCACTTAGTGCTCTTGTGTGCTCCCTCTGGGTTCTTTTGTACGCCCGGCGGTTTGCGTCCCTAAAACTAAAAATCTGTTTTATCCGTGAGCGTCATTTGTTTTAATCCTATAGTCGTTGATTGCTGAGACGCGACGAGCGTGTATAGACCACCGGCGCAGTGACCGCGTGCATGCCTTGGTCGTCAGGAACCGCTGATAGAAGCGTCACTCGTCCTAATTCGCGGGGTCCATCTCAGTTGTAGTGTTCACTATTTGATGGAAGATTTGCAAAGCGTCAACGTGTCTTTGCATGTGCTCGTGACTGTGGTCCAATTTGAAGCCCCTCCATGTACGCGCCAGCGTCGGCCAAAACGTGTATGGAGAAGAGCTTTAGTCCAACTCGGCGACGTTTCTGCGGGCAGCTTGCGGATGCTTGTGTTCATCACGGCGCGAGGCTAACACTTGAGTGAGACAGCAAGCATTCTTCGAGCTTCTCGTTTCTTACTCGCGTGCGACTCTCGTCACTTCCTCTTGTACACTTTCATCGGCGCGCGAGGTTAGCTTCCTTCCTGTGGCGGCTTCAATTACATTCCCTTCATTCGTACATACATACAGGGTCCCGAATCTTTCGCTGCACGTGTTCGAAAAAAAAAAATGTTTTGCGCTCACCGCTGCACTGTTCTTGCTCAAATTTTGCAGAACGATCACGTTTTGACGTCGACTTCCTCTAGTATGGCACTTGGCATGGTTAATTGCCTGGTTTTTAAGAAAAAGGTGCAAATTTGCCTACACTTGTGGGAATGCGAGCCGCTGCCGCGACGGCGCAAGCATAAACTTCTATCGCCACCTGCCGTCAGCTGCAGAATGGGCTGCCTTGCGTTGCCCGCTCCTGGAACAATCTCGTAACGTTGCCTGGAACCATAGTTTCATACAATAATCATATGCCTGGAACAGGCGCCTGCCCTCCCTGAAGCTCTGCTTTCTGCAGCTGACGGGAGGTGGCAACGCAAGTTTATGCTTGCGCTGTCGCGGCAACGGCTCGCATTCCCACATGCGTAGGAAAATTTGCACCTTTTTATTTCTTAAAAACCAGGCAATTAATTGTGCCAAATAATACACTATACGTAGTCGACGCCAAAATGCGATCATTCTGCAAAATTTGAGCAATAACAGTGCAGCGGTGAGCGCAAAAACTTTTATCGAACGCGCGCAGCGAAATATTCAGGACACTGTACATACGTGTACTTTCAAGATGAGGCTCAAAAACACGATGGCACAAGCGTGCTCAAAGCGCCAAAGATGCATCGTGCAACAACTTTGTTGCGGCGTCGCTGCAATCACGGTGGGCGTGCTCATCGCGGACTGCGATCTGAGGGTGCGCTGCGACACACCCCCCAGTGACGTATCACGACTTGTCCGCCGGGGATTCGTAATCGCCGCGCGAGCCTGATAGCGAGCATGCGGCGCCACAACTGCTTGCTGAAGCGGTTGCCGCACGCCAGAAATGAAAGCCGACACTAAACTGGAGGGCGAAATCGCGCATAGGGCGGCTTCTCTTTGTGCCATCTCTCGTCCGCATGCCGGTGCCTTTAGCACGCAAGCGCTTGGTGGGCCGCTGCAATAATGGCATTCGACTCGGGGGAAGCCGGCAAATGGTCCTTGCGCGCGCCGTCGCGAACAAGTGCGCCCGCTTGAGGACTTGACGAGCGCCTGGGGCCGCACCCTCGTATTAACCCGTGGTCGTTTCTTTGTGTCGTATCCTTCGCGCGCTTTATGTCGGCGCGGACACGTGGGCGCGCACGTCTTGTTCTTCCGGCGCTAAGTGACGTCCCCGATTTCCGGGGCCGAGCGTTAGGACAGCGCGATACCCTTGTCAGTGCCTGCCCCTGTGCGTGCGTGCCTTAGGAGCGGCGTCTGCCGACACCTGTCGCGGTGCGTTCACCCCGCGACGACCGGCGCGGCCCACTCGGCGTCCCGCGAAGGCCGTGGGCGCTGTCGCCGGCGGGATGGCGCCGCGCTGTCCGCGTGCGTGGCGCTTGCGTTCCGAATAGTCATGAAAAGCTCGGTGCCCACGAAATGTGCAGAAGGTCGTTGCAACCGCCCACTGGTCGTCAGCAGAATGGGGACATCGTGTTTTTGTAAATGATTCGTGTTTCTGTTCCAGGTCTGTGTTGTGTTCGGTTCAGTTTGCGCTCTCGACGCCCATTGGTGCGATGCAGTGTTGCCCCCCCCCTCCTCGCACACACACGTTCGATATAAAAAGGTGGATCGGTACGTCTCATTGGATCCCAGTTAATAAATTCTTCGTCCATAAGCTGTGAAATTAGACGATGCTGTCGGCGCATCGATCCCGAAGCACTTTACCTGGTTTCGCCCGTTGTAAATGTTCTAAATACATTTTTGTTTTTTGTTCTTACTGTCCACCATATCCAGTAGATGCAGCGCAGGTAGTAACGTTAAAAAAACCTGCGGAGCTACACCTCCCTGTTGTCTCCTTTTCCCAATTTCGAAAGCTAAAAACCACACGTGTGACTCAAGGTATCCCTGTCACCGCAGTTGCTTCGCTTCTTCTGTGCAGAATCAGAATGAGGATGTAATAAGCTTTTTTTCTTCGACCATCGGAGACCAGAGTGGGCAGAAAATTGGCGCAGCATCTCAAGCGTAACTATAGAGCATCAATGTGACAGTATTAATGCGGATTTTTCTTACGAAGGAAAGCAGGGAGCTCTCAGGAGGAGCAACACCAGCCATTTCTCAAATTGTGAATGACTCGGAAGAAAAACTCTTCAAACGCAGATGCTGGTTATCCCTCCTGGGCGCATAAAAGACGTCTTAAAAGGGCCCTGAACCACTTTTTATGGAAATCGAGAAATGCATTTGAAGTTAAAATAGACTGTTTTTGAAATACTTTGCCGCAAAAGATACTTCAATGCGTTCAGAATAAGTGGAGTTATTGGCAATCAAAGGGTCGCGTATGATCCCGTTCGCTGTGCACCGCGAGTCTTCAGTGCCTTGCACTGCGAAGGCTACAGCGGAGCGGGGCGTGTCCTCAACGCTCCGCCTACTGAACGCCACTGTGGCGCGCAGTTCAAATTTGATTTTGGATGTTCACCTAGAGACCACTGCCGATTTCGTGGCCCACGACGCGCCAAGTGCGGTTGTCCTCAGCGAGCTGCACTGCGCTCAGCCAGCGGACTCGTCGCGGCGGCCGCCCTATCTACGCTACGTAGCGGGCCACAGCTACACGCAACTGTAGAACGTAGCGTTTGCTTTGTGTATACGACAGGGCTTGAGTGCGCGCTCACGCTGTGTTCCAGTCTGGTCGTGCTAGCGCTACGATTGCTACGTTGTCCTGCATCAGGTTGACCGACGGATTGCAGCCACATCCAACTTTGAAGCGCTATGTGAATTTTGAAGCTCTATCAATAGCCCAATACGAAGCGAAGTCTGCCACAGGAGTGACTAGGAGTCAGCGCGTGCGTGTGGTCTGACCTTTAGTTTCGAGTAGTTCGAGGCTATAGTTGAGTGTTCAAAACTATAGTCGAAATTAGCGAGACCCGACGTCTACGACACCGATAATGAGGGTGGCCAAAGTTTAATTCCTACGCGGCCGGGTAGCCAAGGCCGAGCATGCATGCGCAGACGACAGCCGGCTTCTTCCGGAAGTACACTATTCTCACAGAAATGCGAAAGCACATTTTGCATACTTCAGCCTGTTTATTAAATTGCATCAATAGATATACACAGTAACTGTGGGAAGAAACGCACTGATGCAAACACCCTTCTTGATTGATGTCAGCTATTTACCAATAGCGGCCGCGTATGAGAATCTGCTATATTACCAAATAAAGCGTCCGGAAAAGAGTGAGGAGCAGGTTTCTGTTGAAAAGAGGGCGGTTGAGAAAAAGCTGACTCCGCGCTCCGCTTGCGATTTCTACGCGCCGCTCAATACTGCAAAATTTGGCGGCGATGTTCACAGCAGCGTATGCTATCCGCGGACTGTATTTTTTCACCATGCCCGAGGGGTGGATGGGTGGTTCAGGACCCCTTTAAGGTAGGACTGATAGCCTATAACACGGAAACCGCTTGTAGTAGGAGTAATAAAGATTGTTTTCACTCATTCATAAAGATGTTTACATTCTGCGCGATGCAGTTTTGTGTAGGGAACGCATTTCTTTCTTTCTCTCTTTCTTTCTTTCTTTCTTTCTTTCTTTCTTTCTTAATTTGAGCGAGCAGCAGTGGAGATAAACTGAATGTGTTTTCACTAGAACCCGCCACAAGATAGAGGTCTGCATCTTTCTGGACAACATGAATAGTCAGAACGATGCGGGACATGTTGATTTTTCTACACGCTGTGAAACGCAAAGCTGTTGAATGTTCGTAAGAGCCCGCGTACAATAAAATTTGTTTTCGTTTATTGAGGCCGGATGTTGCATGTTGCGGTCACCGTGAGTCGTTTCGCATCCTATCGACAGAAAATCACGCACACAGCTGTGCTCAGCAGTTTGCGCACCGTTACGCTCGTTTGTGTCCATTTTAATGTGGTCGAGTGGAAATGATGTTTTGTTCGTTCCAAATGAGCACCATGGCAGGCGCAGGAGCTCTCGTTTTTGTGTTGCCCGCTGCACTGTTCTGATAATGATGGCGCACGACCTCATTGCTCACAAAAAGGCCAAGTCTCGGAAAGCATTCTGCGTGCTTGAGGTCGCACGCAAAATTGATCTCGCGTACTATGATTCTCTTCTCGAAGCTTTCTTTACTGACGCGTGGTTCAGTGAAAAGAACGCATGCCTAAGCTTGCCGTCGCCGTATAGCTACAATTAGTGTTATGGTTGACCGCTGAAGTTTGATATTAGGTTTCTTTGTCTCGCTTCTCCCCTCACCTTTACATAAGAACGGTGCCTGAAAAAGCCCGCACATCTTTCCGAAGTGAAAGATTTGTTCGCACGACAGCTTGATTATGAACTGACTCCGCCTATCGCTACACCTCCCAGCGGCTCGGGCGCCGCATCCATTATAGTTTCCGCAAGCTTCGCCACATTCTTTGACGGCGCACCCTGGCTCCCACTTCCTCTCCACGCGTCGATTCGTCACAACGTGGGTTGATTACGCGTTTGCGTCTGTTTGTTCTGCGTGCGCGGCCGCTTTCGGCGCGAACTCGCAATACAGTCACGCCGCCTCCGTGTACGTGTGCATTGTACTTGCAGTTATTTGTCGCTCGTTCATTGAGAATTGCCGATTCACAGTAGTCTTTGTATTGGCCCCGCTTGATCGCCTCTTCCGCGTTTCAACGGATGTTCCCGCGTTGCTGAGAGGGACGGTCGACGCACGCCCGAACCGCATGCACAGCACACTTTCGTCGTAGGCCGTACCCTTGCCTCCATCGGCTTGCAAACACGCGTGTCACTTTCCGTTGCGTTTCTACTCGCGTCCTGTCCTGCTCGTAATTGATGCCACCGGCGAAAGCGGCAAACCGAGAGAGGCACGTAGTGTAAGGGCGACGCCGTCGCGCGAAGAAAGATAAAACAAGCCGGGCCATAAGGACAAGATTTTCTTTCCGCGTCGTCGTTCCTTCCGGCTGTACGGTATAGCTTCTTGGCCTGTTTGGGCCTTCGGTCTGGGCGGATGCGCGCGCGCCCGCTCTGCCCGCAACACAACCGCCGGTGCCTTCGCGCCTCGGGATTGTCCTGTCACGCGGTGGTGAAGCGGCGGCCCCGTGCGACGCAAATGCGGCGGCGCGCGCCGCCGTTTTGGCGCTAATGGTCCGCGCGATGCGCCCAGATGCGCTCGCGTCGCGCGCGAGGCGAGCCCGCGGCGCAGCCGGCGCTCCAGGCATAAATAGCGCGTCCAGCATCCTCCCGCGCCGCCGTCCATCCGCGCGAGGGAAAGCCGTTTCGGATTCCTGCGGAACGTTTACCGTTGTTATGTCGTTTGAGAAACTTCCTTTTTTTCTTCTTTTTTTGTTCACAATGTGCTCCGGGTGACTTAGAAGGTGAAAAAAAAAAAAAAAAAAAAGGCGAAGCAATGTTAAAGTCGGTCTAGCTGGCTGGCTCTTCGAGAGTCGCTGAAAGAGCGAGCGCCAGCGTGTATGCGAAGGTTCCGAGCCGTCGGACGGATCATCCCTCCGTCCGGCGCATGCGTTCCCAATTGCATTTCTTTCGCCGATGTTCGCCTAACGAGCTTTCTTACCGGAGACATTCGGTATTGATGCACGTTATATATATATATATATATATATATAATTGCGCTCGCTAAAAAACGTAGTACAACTGGTGGAACCGAGAGCGAGCGCAATGTTCTAACTCGAACGTGGCGGATATTTCGAAGGCCCAGTGCTCTCATGGGCAACCGCACTGCCGCTCGACCACGCAGCCGCGCGTCGCCTCCCAAATTCCCGATGATTCTCTCGTCAACGCTCTGGGATCCCAGAACCGCAACTTCTGGTTCCACTTGTACATTCTGAGGACACGGTCTTGTGCTATTAGTTCGAATGCAGATTTTTTTTTGTTGTTGTTGTTGTTCTTTCGTTATTTATTCGTCACGGAAAGCAACATTTTCGTCGCTTCTCATTTCTGTTCACTCGCCAGTTTATCGCACGAAATTTGCTGGTGAGCGATATATGAGACAGAGTATGAACCCTGCCGCATCTATAGTGTTTCTATGCGGTGACGGTTTCAAATTTTGATGTGGTGCAGTAAAGTGAAAAAAAAATCTGCCCAAGCACTCCGTATACAAATGGTTCACCAGCGAAGCTGAAACGTGCGGCCCCGGTGTTTATCACTGGGTTAATCCCGACGGTTCATTAAACGACGGCTTGGTAGGCTACCGGATCCTCACTACGCAGTTGCTGCTTGCACTCGGCTGCTCGAGCCTGTTCTTGTGCCCGGGCTGCAGCATCGGCACGGTGTAGACAAGCTCGTTTCCGCTTCTGCTTGCGGCGTGGCTGATCGAAGGCTGCATGCTCCTCAGGAGTATACGTATGACGCGTGGCCTACCCATTTCGGAGCCGGAGAGAAACTGCTACGCGCGTGCTCGGCTGCGACGGAGAGCAACGACGTCACTACTGGCGCAGCTAATCCAGCACCACCTATAGCACAAGGCCTTTTCACTCCGTTCCATGACGTCATGTTACCTAGCCCGACTGCCATAGAATCTAATGGGCACGCTCCCGAATAGGCAGCAGTGATTTTGACCAGGTAGCGTGACGTCATGGATCGGAGTAAGCAGGCCTCGTGCTATCTAGGTGGTGTTGGCTAATGCGGCCTGGACCGACTGCCATAGAATTTAATGGGGATGCTCCCGAGAAGGCAAGTGATTTTGACGTCACCGCTTTGATCACGCCAGCCTTGTCAATGGAAATTTCGGGCCAGGTAGCGTGACGTCATGGATCGGAGTAAACAGGCCTTGCGCTATCTAGGTGGTGTTGGCTAATCGCGCGCCTCTCTTTCCCTCTCTCTCTCTCTCTCTCTCTCTCGCGCGCGCGCGCATGCGCATGGGGTGGCGCCGGAGTTTTCTGAGTACGGGCGACCGACAGACGGACAAATCGGCTAGCCATATACAGCTTCGCTGTAAAACAACAGGCAGGAAGGCTCTTCGAACACGACAGAAGCCTAAGGATCTGCGTTCCACTTTGCCAGCTCGGTGGTTTACGAGGTGGGCGGTGAGGAGGGAAACAGGGAGGGTGTCATTCGTCTGATCTTGCCGTGTTGCTTCCTGCTCGCTCGCACTCCATGGTGTCTGAGTTTAGTGCGTCGAGTATACCGCGATCAGCGTAACGTTTGTGAACAGTTCGTTAAACGTTTTCGTGCGCGCCGAACTCGCACGTGGAAGTGCCGGCACATCAGGACCGGTCGCATGATGGAGCGGCAGTTCGCGCTATTAGTGCCCAGCAATCTGGGCGCTCATCGTGAGTGCGCTTTCATTTGCGGCTGACCATTGGGGGCCAGCGCGTGCCCATAATAGAAGTAGTCTGGCGCTTTGCACTTCTGGTGCTCCATAGTATAGGTGCGGGTGCTTGCGAGTTGGGTAGCCTAGCCGACCGTGCGAGATGCGCGCGCCGGAGTCTGTTTCACGCGAGTCACGACACCTCCGCCGGTGGACCTGTAGCACGCGCGCGGCTTGCGATCGGTGGTGCACAACGCACGTGGCACCACCGCCTCCAGGAAAAGAAGAAAGGAAAGAGAGAGAAGAAAAAGCGCATGGGGCGACGACGAGCGTTCTCTCGGGCGACGCCGCTGCTGTGGTCGTATGTATGATATTCACGGCCACGCCGGCTTGAACACGGAACGCCCATCGGCGTGTTTTTCGGCGCGCGAGGCTTCATCAAACATGTAGCGGCACGCGGTACGTTTTCGGCTCGCGCATGCACATTCCAACTCTCGCGCTCGCTGTGTTCTTTCCTTGGAAAGGCACAGCTGCGGCCGAGGTGGACGGTGAGTTTCGGCGAATCGTGGTTGCCGCCATCATTTCTCCCGTTTACTTTCATTGGGAGGATATGCATGGCGAGAAGCTTATTTTGGCTGCCATATCTGTGTTTTCTTTGTTAAAGTAGTAGAAAGCGTGGTCACTTCCTGTTCCGGTGGTGGTTAAGACGATTTCAGAAGTGCCAATTCCAGCGCCACAGATAAGTTACATGTGGTTGTAGTGGCTCGTGTGCACTTTTCTATAAAGTTTACTCTCTCTCTCTCTCTCTCTCTCTCTCTCTCTCTCTCTCTCTCTCTCATTGGGGCTGATTGTTTCAACGACATGGCAGACCAACTGGCACGATCACTTGCCTCATCTGAGACTCCTGTATCTCTTGTGTCATATCCCCGCGCTCTCGACCAAGCACTAAAATCTAGTGTCCGATGGGACACACGCGCCTTGATGTCCCCGTGTGTCTGCTTTCTTCTCCGTAACTTTACCCGGTCGCAGAAAGTATCTCTTCGGAGTCTTCGGGCTTAAGTGGACCTTAACCATATCTGTCACGTGTGCTTGGGTATCGACAAAAGACGACCAAAGAGCGTGTCCCAAGTGCTCGAGTCCTCTGACAACGTCAGGTCTTCCACACCTGCTTTGGAAGTGTCCTGGAATGCGGGCGACCAGACTTGAGAAATTAGGAAAGGCTAAACTGAAGCCGTGGACCTACGCGAGAACTACGACCGTTGGGTGGCGGACAACAAGTTTGCTGAAACGCTGCTGCAGTTCTAGTACGATGCAGGGTTGGAAGCTTTTATTTAACTTTCTGTGTTCTTTCTTTATTAATTATTTATGCCTTGCGCCCAATCATTTTTTTTTTTAATTCGCAGTTTCGCCCGGAAGGACGAAGCTCTGACTGCGATAGCAAGGTTTAGCGTTGTGTTTGAACTTCTCGGACGTTGTCTAGCTAGACGCGGGTCCGACTAACGCAGACGCGATATACGCGTGTGTGCCACAATTTCTGGCACCCTTAAAAGCTTTACCACGCCATGCAAGGCCTGTATAATGACATCGTACAGGCGCCACTACGCTGCCGGTAAACAGCCGCGCCAGCCAGTAAAATTACATTAATTTCATGTTTAAGCTTTGATATCGTTCTACACTTTTAATAGTTTGCTAAGATTTAAGATGGCATGCGCTGGTGATAGTTATGTTTCATGATATTCGTTTTTGGGCTGCCATTCTCAAAATTCTGAGGAATAGTGTAGTCAAGAATGTAAGACCTGGTACGAGAAACATTAGTGATAGAATTGTGTAGCAGTACAACCCGCATCATGGCATGTAGCATACATATACCTAAATACATGCGGAACCTCATGGAAACGACGACGGCGAAAATTCGCTTGGAGTGTTCATATAATTGCTCTCGCAATAATAATAATAATAATAATAATAATAATAATAATAATAATAATAATAATAATAATAAATACCGCACTACGTAAGTCGTAACTACAGTCAAACACCTTTATAACGAAGTGATTGGGGTCGCCAGAATACTTCATTATAGAGGTTACTTTGTTGTAAAGATGGCTCACCGTACCGTTCGCAACAGAGCGCCTTTAAAAAAAAAAAAAGGAGCGCCTTTAGCAAAATTTCGAAAGATACTTTGTGAAAGAAGTCACCAATTTTCTTCTGCACACTTCGTAAGAGGAAATATGCTAGTACCTTATGGCATCGACGTTCACGTCGTGCTAATGGCGTTTGTCAAAGTATTCGGCTATTCGGCCCGCGGGGCTTTTGTATCGGGGGTGGGCGGTGGAACTACGTGGCTGCGGAGTCCAGACGCTCTCGCTTGGTCCATTTAGTCGTGTCGATCGGCGATCCCTATGCGCGGAGCAGCTGTGTGGCGGCTGCGGAAAGCTGTGGTGAAGCCGCTACGTGTTTGTTGTGAAGCAAACAGATAAGCCTTCGGGACCGCCTAAATTTATTCGTTGTACAGGCAAATTCGTTGTAGTCGTCTTCGCTATAAAGGCTTTGACAATACATACCACGATTGGGAAAGGAGCGCACGGGAATCCTTCTTTATCAGTCCTTTTCGCTGTAGAAACGTCCGACTGTACTTGGGACTCGTCAATGTGATGGTGGGCAGCTGTGGCGCTCAGCCGCGTGGGGCACAAGTGTGGAAGCACGTTATGAAGCCAGCCGTATAAATGCGAAAGAATTCGTGGAAACGTGTGAATTCGGGCATATGTCGGTGTCGCACTACTGAAATGAACACAGCTCAACAAAAGAGATGCGCTTCACGCAGTGTGCCACCACAGAGCGCACTGTTGCGGCTACCACCAATTGTTACAAGCTGGTACCTCCAGTTGTTACGGGGAGGGGTGTTTCGGCGACCTTCAGCAGTGTATGCTCGGAGCTCGGGCCAGATTGACCATCGGAGAGGGTCCGGCACGGAAGACGAGATAATGTAAAAACAAATGACAGAATACATATTGTTACGGGTGACCGGTGCGCTCCAAGGCAAAAAGTACAGAAACGTTCGGCGTGCGTGCTCCTGCATGCAAGGGTAGAGAAGATCCATCGTGGCGTCTCGCAAGGCCTTCTTATACCCTCCACCATCCAGGCAACCCCATTCCCTCTTGTACCCTGGTAGAGGGCCTTGTCAGCACACTGGTCAGCGCACACAGGAATTCGGAGAAAAACACTCACTGGCGTAGAGGGGGTGAACGTAGGACAAATGAGAGTAGGATTTGCACTGGTGCATAATTCCGTCGCGCGCACCCGACGTGCAAGTCTTTTCATGTAGACGAGCGTGACAATTAGGCACGTCGTGTCTCAGGCGCTTGGCATCCGTTCCATTCATGGCTGCACAAAGTGAACCGTAACAGCACGCTGTGTTACAACAATCGTTAATTATGTGCTCGAAGCCACCGCTTTCTCTTTTATCACTCCCGCTGTTTGCGCTACTAATCAGTGGAGTTTTGCCTAAATCTTCCGAGTTTCTTTTTTTTTCTGCGCCATCGTGTTTGACATAAATTGCGTACTGCGTTTTGTCGCAAGCGTCATCGCACGCAAAGTGGCACAGTCTGAGTCTGCTAATCTGCGTTTAAGTGGTCCTGACCTGTCGATCCATTTTTCGGTCGCGGGCGAATAGGAAAATATATATATATATACACCAATGCCGGCGACCGTGCTATTCTTTGATCACTTAATTTCTTGTTTGGTCCTGTTTCGATTTTACGGCACTTTGTGTAGCACCGTAAGATCAAGGCCACATGACATCCCTACTTCTCGCCAGTGCTACTTGTCTGGCGCGAACCCCCCCCCCCCCCCCCCCCCGTGTGATTCCCTTAATCGCATGCGTTTCGCCGTTCCTGTTTGTTTTTGTTCAAGGCATTCACGCGCAGCGCGATGGTCGTAATCGCATCGAGACATCTGTGCGTCGCCTGTGCTTCTCGTTTTGCCTGGGCGTCTGTTAACCCGGTTGTGTCGTGCGACAAAAAAAAAAAAGGGGGACAGCGTTTCGACCTGTCTTCGACCCGGTACGCGCGTCCCTTTGCGCGTGGGGGAGGCGGCGGTACCTTCTATAGGAGTTGTGTCCTGTATTAGCCGATCCGGTGGTGGGGGTGCATACGTGCCTGGGCATCAGCACGGTCCCGTTCTGCCACCGCTGGAATTTACCGTTCTCCAAGAAGGTCAGGGAAATACCGGTGCAGCCGCCAGGTGACCCGTCGGGGTAAGGCGAACAGAAAGCAGGAGCACTCGTCAGTGCGGGGTTTAAGAAAAGCCGTGGTGATAAGCCGTCGGGAGTATCGGGAGCAGGCAGGCAGTGCGCCCGCCAGGCCCCCGGGGCTCTGTATACAAATCGAATCTGGCGGGGCGGGGCTCCCAAGGGCGTTGAGCTGGTCGAGCGCACTGGAAACGGCGGCCCGTTCCATTCGTAGCGCCGAGGGCGAGAAGGCTTTGTCGTCTAGCAGCGGCTCGCCCTCCGCCGCATGATGTGGGTCGCGTTGGCCCTCGCCGGAGCCGCCAGAAGTCAACGGAGAGCGAAGTTGCCGAAACGTCCCGCGGCGCAGCTCCAACACCGCCGTCACTGCCGTTGATGCTGCTGCTGTCTGCCGTAATTCTTCGCGGCTGCCACTGGAGTCGCAACAACCCCCGATCGCCGTGATCTCTTCCCAGAGCTCTGTTGTAGAGAAAGTGGCAAAGTGGCTGCGTCTCGGGTCCCCAGCCGCAGCTGGCGTTTGTCAACAGCCTTTCGCCGCCTCGCGCGCGTGTGTGTTTGTCGTCGTCTCAGACTGGAGGAGACTGCAGCGCTCGCTCAACGCCGTGGGCCTGTGTGCGCTCGCTCGAGAAGGCTGGACGTCCCATCGCCTGGTGTTTGTGCACGGCCCGGCTGCCCACTCGCGCGGTGAATTCCGCGTTAAGCTGGCGGAGAGGCCGACCATAGGCTGAAGTGGGGCCCCGCGGCCGGATCGCCTGCTGCTGCAGGTTTGCGATGGCTTTCGGACTGGCTCGGTACTGACCCACATTGTGGCTCTTTAAGCACGTGCTCGTCGTTGTGCCGGGACGTCCGAGGGGCAGCTGCGTGTGTGCACTTGTCTGAGACGCTGTGGAATTTCGCCCACCGCCGCTGCAAAGCTGGCCAGTCGGCTCAGCAGCGACAGCCAGCCGGCTATGGAGACTTGGATTGAGAACCTGAACAATCTGGTGATCGCCCTGAAACAGGTCTCGCCTTTGTTTCCCTATTAGTGATTTCGGTTTGCAGCCTACGTTCATATATGTGCGTCTTCCGCGAATAGAACATTAAATGGAGTGCACAGCGGCAGTACGTCCTCCTCTCCTTGAAGAGAGTTTCGCTCCAGCGACAACGAATGGCCGCGTGCACGCAAAAGGAACGAATGAGATAAACGAGCTAAAAGGAAATTCATGTCGCGTGTTAACGTGGTATGCACCTACTGTCATTGGGTGGACAATTTTGGAACATGGAAAGTAACGAAAAAACAAAACATCTTGTCGCCGTCTCCAGCCTGGTTGCGCCGAGCATAGGACGCGCATGATGTGTACACTACGAATCTGCTCTCTCTGCCTTGTATTTGTACAGCTCACTGATATATTTCGTCGGATCAAAGCTAATGACACACGCGGCACGTATGTTCGCCTTTGATGCACGAACTCTTCTAAAGGCGGATGTTGCGGGCTCCTGCTTGCGTGTAGTGAGTGCACCGACGCCTTCGGGCTTTCCTTTTTGGCATGCGTAAACCCGTTTTTCGCGCGCACTTGTACGCGTGTTCTGTTATCTTTTTCGACAAAACCACTGCGTTTGCATAGCTCCCGCCATCCGTGTGGCGGCGTCATAGACAAAATCTGGTGCAAATGGCCTCGGCAACAGCCCCCTGCCTTTACCGCGGTACTGCAGCAATGGGGTCGCCCGCTTCGATGGAAACGTCGCGCGCAGAGTTGTCCGCCGTCTTGATCGCCTTCAGCATGCGCGGGAGAGTCTGCCTGCGGTGCATATGCTGCAACCCTCGATCGCGTTTCGTGCGACCGCGTTTGTTTAACTTTTCACTTCTTGATCGCTGCTTCGGGTGATGGAGAAACGTAGTAGTCCTTTCTCGACGAAGCTTTTTTTATTCCCCCTCTAATTGTTTGCTTTTCTCCGCGGTGTTTCGAAGTGTACCCCAGTATCACAAGGAGGGAAAAGTAACTGCAGCTACTGCTTGTTGTATATGCGCTATAAAAGAAATGTCAGATGCTAAACAAAAGTTCCAGAATGTCTGTCCTTCAATTTGCCCTCACTGGATTCAACGAAAATAATTCAATGGGGGTTATATTGTCAGTTGTTGGAGGGGGGGGGGGCGCATAAGATTACGGTGCGCGCCTATATAACGCGTCTTATGTTTTCTTGCAGGGCTCGGATCCCCGGGCTGCCACGTGCCGAGGCAAGCTGCAGTACCGCCGCTCCAAGATCAACCATGAAATCACCAAACAGATGATGATGCGCAACGGAGCTGAAAAGCTCTTCAAGTGAGTATACCCCTTTTGTACGCATTTTTGCACTCTTCTAACTCTTGGTGAGACCAATGCAAAGTCAACAGCTTCTCTGTCGCCGTTCATGAGCAAGGTTGATAATACCCAATTTCACTTGGAAGATCTTTTGAAGGAAATGTTGCAGTTGAGGCTGGTGAAAACTAATCGAGTGAAACTGCAAACTCTTCACCCGCATGAGCAGGTGAAATGAAGTCTACTGGCAGCATAGCGGCACAGACACATTTCGCGATGCTAAAGAAACTACATTAAATAAATACGAAAAATAAATGAATGCAATGTGCTCGACACGATTTCAGCCGGTGCCATTGAGAGGCAAGCAAGACACGAGCGGCGTCTTGTGTCCTGGTCGCCTTTCGTTGCTAAAAGGCGCCTGCGCAAAGCCTGGAAGCCAACGAGGTGCACGCATTGCGGGCCGAGTATATGCGCGGAAGTGGCGGCCGAGTTTTAGGAGATGCGCGACGGTTTCTTTTTCTCGCAGTGTTCGTTTTGCGAGGGTGCGAAGACTCCGCGCCGTGTCGCTGCTCGGGGACTGCCGCAAGACTACATTCCTTTGAAATTGGGCCCCGCGAGTCGGCCATGTATGCATGGTAGTTTCTATCCTCCTCAAACGATCGAGGTCGGCTGTTGTACGGTGGTGGCGGGGAGCGGATAATGGCGACGATGGTGGTAGTGGGGGGGGGGGGGATACCGCGGTGGAAACAAAGGGGGGAGAATTCGCGCGTCACTCAGGTTAGTCGACCGGAAAGAAGTAAAGGTTGTGCAACCGGAAGCAGGGACATCTCGGCGTTCTCCCTAGGCGCGCGCCCATCCATCTTATCCACCAGTCGTTTGGGCGAATATGCACTCCGCAGGCTTAGCTATGAAATTCGCGTCGGTCTTCCCGTCCCGTTAATGCCTTTTTTTTTTTTTTCGTTTTCTCCTGGGCATAAGGTTGTGGCTTAGTTGTGGCCTTTTCACTGCAGCATGTGTGCTGCGAAAAGGCGTGTGGTGCGATCGGAAAAGCATACGTCGACCGGCTTGAACCAATCGACGGCTCTGGGATAAGTCTGGAATCGAAGGAGCGTGTGTGTGTGTGTGTGTGTGTGTGTGTGTGTGTGTGTGTGTGTGTGTGTGTGTGTGTGTGTGTGTGTGTGTGTGTGTGTGTGTGTGTGTGTGTGTGTGTGTGTGTGTGTGTGTGTGTGTGTGTGTGTGTGTGTGTGTGTGTGTGTGTTTTCCTTTCTCCATGTACATGCGTGTGTTCGCGAGAGTAGGAAGCTGTCCTGCCGAAGCCAAGTCGTGCCCCGTCCACAGCGCCCCGAGGCGCCTATTACGCATAATGTGGTACTTAGGAACGCGGTAGGGGCGCCGATAAGCCTTCCGGCGCGGCCTCGCCGTTCTGCGGGGACCGAACAAAAGCGTTCGCAATTAGGCCAGAGCGCGCTTATCCAATTAAATCGTGCCAGGGGCCGTAACGGCGCAGCGAGCGACAAGCGATGCGCGTTAGCGGCGAACGCTGCCCTTGGAGACCGGAGTGCAAACACGGCCGCCATGTTCGCACCATTCGCTTTCATCCGTTGACCCGAGGGTTGCGACATCCAAAAAACGCTGTCTGCAGATTTAAAGTTCCTTGTATATTACAGTCTCGCCACTTTTTACGGGACCGCTATTGTTGAGAATGTTCGCGTCAGTGGATCGGATGGCACTGGCATATACGTGCCCCGAGTGATTTGTATGCAAGATGAACTTAGGTTTAATTTTGCAGATTTCTTGGCGGTCTCTTGCGTGTAAACGAGAACGTTCGCTGTATTTCTAGGAATGTGAAAAACGTCCGTGTACCACGCATTGGGTGTACGCTAAAGAATCCCAAGTGGTCTAAATTATTCCGGAGCCTCCCACTACTGCGTGCCTCCTGATCAGGTTGTTCTTTCAGCACGTAAAACGCTAGAATTTTTTTTTTTTATAGGAAGCGAGCAGCCTTCCGCTTCTGTAAAGAATCAGAGGCCGTATTTTCTTATGATCCCTTCCGTTTTCAATTCCTTATCTCTCATCCTCGATCGTGCCGAGTCGCCGATTATGGCGATAACGGTGGTGTTCGAGCGAATGACCAAGTGCGAAAAGAATGTAAAGCGAAATGCATCATGTCGAAATACGGCCCCAGATTTCAGGCTACCCGCGTTGCGCTGCGCCGATTTTATTTACGATAACAGATCGCGGCTGGTCCGTGCTTTAGTCATTGTTGCTTGTCATCGGCCTCCCATTCCGCTCTTCATTCCGTCCGAATTTTACGCTCTTGAAACTCCTCGGCTTTGTACTCGCTGAGTTTTGCTAACGTTGTCTGACCGTGTGTCAGCGTGGTGCAATATAGCCGGAGGTTTTCGAGTAGCTTGCGTGATGGCCAAATGTCAGACGTCAGTACTGTGTCTTGGCGAACTGCTCAGTCTGCCACGAGAAAGCATGGTCCTTTTGTGATGCTGCTGGCACTTGGCGACGTGTTTCGTTATGACGAACGGCGAATACCTGCGCGCTGCGGAACAAAGAAAGCGAAATTCGACCGCGCGTACCTTCTATATATAGGCTCAGGTATATCGGGCTCACCACGACTGCGTGGCTCACATGCCTATGTGGCTGTCTCTGCAGATAAGCATTGTTTCTGAAACGCTACAGCCAACAGTTCAAATCTATAACTGCTCCCCAGTGTCGCACCGCTAGAGTGCTCTAGACAGTGCTCGTATGTACAGTCGTCCACACAATTTTACGGACCGAGGAATCTGAGAAAAAGCTTAATGTCTCAGCAGCCTCGCAACGCAACCTGGTGTTCGCATTTCCAGCCGCTGCTAGTATATGCGAACAACATAGTGATGGCCGCTTTCACTGGCTACTATTACAGGCTGCTCGGAAATTCAACGTTTTACGAGAGCCCGTGGTCCATAAACGTTTGTGGTTGACTGTACGTATACGTGCGTAACGCGCGCATAGCGGCGTATATAGTGTCCGCACCTCGTGCTTGCATGCGAACGCACGAAGGGGCCATGTGTCGAGTACAAGTGTAATCACTGTAGCCCATTAAAAGGCTCGAATGATTACTTTCCTCCTGCTGTTAGAAACGTTCGTTGGTGGACGATCCTGGTGAGTTCAAATGACCCCCCCCCCACCTTCCCCCCAACCTCTCGCGCCGAGCAACAGATGCGACGAATAGCGGGTCAACAGCAGGTAGAGCGGAAAGTAGTTCGTTTTCCTCGTTCATGCATGCGTCCCTATAATTGAGGCCTTGCTTGGTGCATGCGCGATACGCGCGCTTCGACGTGTGCGTCCGCGTGGAATACCATCGTGCCGCGGGGTGTGGCACCCGTCCCGTACGCAGTGTGCCCCGTGTCGCCAGCGCGTGCCCTGGTGCTTTTCCTCGGAGCCTCGTCGTTCGATGGCATGCTCCAGATAGGCCGATCCGCACTGGGAGAGAGGCTGATTGGAGGGGAGGAGGGGGGAGTTTCTGGGGTGTCCCTGTGGCTAATGGTTCCGTCCCCTTTCTGGCTATTATTATTCCTCCGTGACTCACTCTCAGCGATCCACTTCTAGCCCCAGACGCTTGCTTGTGGGTACACGACCGTTTTATTTGCTTTGTGTCTTGTTTTCTCCCTGCAGTGTCGTTGTCTGTCGTCGTCGCCCTTTCATTGGCTTCCCACTTGCGGCAGTCCACGATGGGGCATATACCGCGGACAACGCGCTTGTAACGACCGCGCTGTCTCGATGAAGTATGTTTCTTTTTCGTGCGATAGCGAACGCCGTTCGTGCGGCGTTGATGTCAAGGGCTGCCGCCGCCGCAGCGACATTTTGGACGGCGAAGGCGTTTTGAGGGCGCGCCCGCATTTTTCTTGGCGAACGGCGTGCTGTCTGTATGGGTCGTGTGGCGCCTTGTGCGTTCTAAGCGGCAGTCGCTTCGCCCGCGGCACTGCACGTTAGCCGAGGCAGTGCGTGCGCCCGCTTGCTCGCAGTGAGAACAGGGCTACGACTCGACAGCTGCGAGTCGCGACTGCTTGGTTCGCGCCGTTCAAGACGCTGATAACCCAGCGCGCAGCTCGATAACCATTGTCAGCTTGCGAAACCGGTCGCATCTCCGGCGAGACGCATCGATCGGCCGCATGCTTTCGTTTTCCCCTGCCAAGCGCCTCTTGATGTTGAATTTATGAGCATTGTTGCGACGTTCCCTCGGTACATTCTAGTGGCCTCCTAAGGGGATATGTTAGAGGAGATTGTTGCGCAGAATTGAAGTGTGTCGGGAGTAGTGATTATGTTTCGTAGTTAAGTTTGCTCTTGTATTATTTCTGTGTTTGTGCAACCTGTGCAACCTGTCAGCATAATTCATTCACTGACATGGTGATTGCTTTGGAAACAAATTTAACCAAGTAAGGTCGCATTCCTTGCATTTTGTCTACTTTGCACGCTAATCAAATGCTTATTTCTTTTAGTCTATGATATAACCATTGCACTTCTGTTGCAATTATAACTGTAAGGAAGCAAAGAAAAAAAAAAAGGATGATACAACTTGGCTGCTTCTCCAATGTGGTTGTTCCGTCTCTCGCGTAGGACTCGAGTCATTCATTCAGTTCAAGCGCGCGTTTAGAAGTCTGCCGTCGCCGTCAGCAAATTGTGCTGCACTAAATAGGAGAGCAAGTATATATATATATATATATATATATATATATATATATATATACGCATAAATCCAAGCAGACACATGGCGCGAAGGCAGCGGCGCGGGTTAATCTTGTTGCAACTGGCGTTTCCCGTGTGCCGCACAAGTTCGCTGCAAGTGCGCATCCTTCGCGCTTGCGTTTTGCTTCCGCGCGAGGCCAGGGGCGCGACCAGAACTATTTTGTTCGATACGCGTTCTGTTCAGTTGCTACGACGTCACAAAGTTGCAGTATGCAAAATTTGTGACAGCGGGACGGAGAGAGCAGCCAGTCAGGAAGCGATGACCTCCCCGGAAGTTTACTTCCGTCGTTTGTCGTCTGCTTGCAAACAGTATACTACAAAACCAAATGTTTCTCGTCTTCCAAATGAATTAAATCTTTATCTAAAAAATGTATTTTTTCTTCTCAAGCCCAAACGCGTTTTCAAATAACGTGTGACTACTGCAATTTATAACTGTTAGGTTCTTTGCGTCGTCCCTAGGTGGTGTCGCGCACAGCCGAGAAGAAAAAAAGAAAAAAATAACGACGGGAAGAATGACGCACTTTTCAAGAGGCAGCGACAACATTCCAGTGGCTCGCTGGCACCGATGATGTTGTCGATTTCCCTGTACAACCAACGAATTATTTGTTTCAAGAAACAAAAACGACGCCGGAATTCACTTTCTGCCATTTCTTCAAACGCGTTTCGCACCGCCACCCGCTCTCCTCCTTCATCTAGAAACGCCAGCACAACAACCTAAGTTCCCAACGGAAGCGCCATTTTCTCGAATTAAATTATGGATTGGATTCAAACATGCCATTCCGCAGCCGAAAAGGCCGCCTGTTGGATCCAATCCAATCCACCAGACGCGCCATGCGAAGCCGTATGATCGCTCCAAACTTCTCAACTCCCGTCGCGTTCGGACGAAATGCTCGGTGGGCGGATGATTGACAGGAGCGTGTCTTCATTTTGACGTCACCAAAAACGGGGCGGCGCCCCGCGGCTGGCGACGTCGGCGCGGAGTAGGCCAATCGCGCGCGCCGGTAACCGAACGAACGCGCCGAACAACCATCTCCGATCGCACCCCAGGTGTTCGTTTTGTGGGAGCGGCAGTCGCGTTCCGACGTAGACAAATTCCGGTGCGTCGTAGTAATAAGTCTGTCAATTTGGGACGTAAAAGCCGATCTCACCGTTGCATCTGGGAAAAGATAACGACAAAAGTGTGAATTTGGATGTTTATGGACACCCGAAATCCATTCTGTGGTCCCTGTTCTTGCCCTCGGCAATAGCATGCAGCCTGAACAAGTCTGTACGCGTGAGCTGTGATTGCGCTTGCACGGCTTCGCTCGTTTACCGGCACTCACATAGAAATGTGCACGACACACAAATTGCTTTTCAAGGGCTCTCGACTATTTTCTTTTTATTGCGAAAGCAGCGAAGAGCTCGAATCTGGGTTTGTTGTGCGCGTCCGTTCCTTTTCGCAGTGGCGTTGTCGTGAAACATTCTCACCGTCTTATTAGCCCTGATCATATGGCAAAGGAAAACAAAACTTTCCCCACTGCCGCAACTTGGGATTGAAATCATGCGCGGTTGTGTAAGTGAAGAGCTGAATTCGTGCGAACCACCGCGCTGCACTGTCGTGCGGCTTCCTCTCTTTGCATTTTGTGTGGGGTTTGTAGCGTGGGCAACATACTCTGAGAGCGGCGTCTGCGCATATCGGAGGCAACAGCAAGCGACGTCCACGCATCATAGCGCGATGCACCAGTCGTTTGCAGCGAACTAGTCACTTTCCTCTCGCGAAGTGTTGTGTCACGATATCGCCTCCGCCGTCATTGTTGCATATTGCCGGGGGAGTTGGAACAGGACTAGACAAGTTTTGCACGAAGTTGGGGGCCGTTCGAGGGGCGACTTGGAAAAGTAACTGCTATCGCAGTGAATAAGTATACAGAGCCATAAGAACAGCTGGCGTCGGCTGATTCTTTTTCTTTTTTATTGTTACGAATCTGCTGCACTAGCGCGCTTTTTTAATAATCGGTCTAGTAAAGCACCCGTGATGTCGGGGAACGGAAGCGCCTGTCTGTCTGCAGCGTGGTTAGCGGAACAACACGCGTGGGTCGCGTGCAGCCCACACCATCCGTGGGCACGCGTCGTGAGCGGCTTCTGCTGTAGGGAGGCAACCGACGCGAGTCGAGGCCCGAAGAATTCGGCTCTTAGCGCCTGCCTCTTGCCGTCTGGTAGCGATAGGCTCGGTTATCTCTGTCCCTGCCTACGGAGAAACCGGTGAGTTTGGTTCGAAGGCACCTCCAATCGGGTCATTGGCCAGGCTGATCCATCTGCCGCCGGCGTCGACCGCTTTTCTGGGCCGCCGCGTCTGGCTGGCTGGCAAGCATGCGCGGGTGTTCGGGGACGACTGTCATTTCGTGGCGCCAATGCGCGACGCCCGTTAAAAATAAACCTTCTAGTTAAGTTTCTGTGACTCGCCGCGACGCCACGCCTCGCCTACATTAAAGGAACCACGAAATGGTAACATTAAGTCTGTTTCAACTGGTCAAGCATTCTTTCAGAACTCCGTTATCACTCATTTAGCGGGAAATTATTGTTACTGAAGGAAATTAAGGCCCCGTTCGCCTTCGAATTTCGCGCCGAAGCCTCAGCGCTGCGTAAGCGTGTCGTCACGGTTAAGTTTCCACTTCGTCCTCAACGCGCGGGGACTGCTTCGTCCTCCCCCCCCCCCCCCCCCCCTACTGCGTGTACGGTAAGAGGCGGGCACCCCAGCTCGGTGGAATAATAAAGTTTTCAATCAATCAGTCAAATCCACTTCCCCTTTCGATTGCAAGGCGGCTAGCGGCTTCATCAGCTGCGGCGAAACTTCTTCGTTTTCATTTCACTTTTGATTCCGTGCCCCGAAACTTTTGCGTTTGGAGATGGGTGTTTCGCTGCCACATCTTGACCTGTCAGTACTTCGCTGCTAGCTGGTATAGACCAAAAAGCCTGATCGTGTGCGGAACTCGCTTTCTTTCGACGCTGCGCCGCATCCTTGTGCTGCTTTCTTGACCGTACCGTGACTACTAAGGCACTCGTCACCCGAGTCACATTTTGCGTGGCGCGGCCGCTGCGTCGAGCGGAGCAAATCGAGACGTGCGTGGCAGTGCCGCCTTATGTGCCGAGCAGGTCGTTCCTTCAGCGTCGTTAGTGGCCGTCAGTTCCGGTCACTTTAAGGTGGCGCTCAGACCGTGACACCGCGGTTCCAGCAAAGATAAAAGGTGAAAGGGACCGTTGGTAGTCAGAAATAGGTGGGAAAAAAGAAGGCCGCACCTAGAATATTATAGAACCACGTAAGCTTATTAAACAGGATGTCTGTAAAAGTACAACATATCCTAGACGAAGATGGAAACAAACTGGAAGAGGACTCGGCATTAAATTACATCCGAAAAATAACAGCCGAATCTTTCCAAGGCAATAGACGGCGTTGCTTATAAGGTAGGCAAGTACAAGACAGTTGGCGACAAATTAGAATGAATTTAATTTATAAAGATAAGGGGGACGAAGATCGAATTCACTCATATAGACCATTGACCAACCATTACATCGGTAACATACAGGTCAGCAATGCAGGCGATTAAATTAAAGCTGCAAGCATGAGCAGAGAATAATGGCATATTGGGGGAACTACAGAATGGCTTCAGAATCTGTAGGCTCCTGGATGGTAACTTATTCGGCCTTACTCAGTGTATTGAAATATCCAGAGAAGAAAGGAGACTGCCATAGTGTCTTTTTTTTTTTTTTGAGACATTACCTGAGCGTATGACAACGTAAACCGCTACAAATTAGTCTGTTGGGAGTTTTTACGCTCCGCTCAGAGGTTGAGCGAAGCAGAAGCGCGAATGCGCATCGGCACCCTCCGCTTAAAGCGGGCGAGCGGAATTAGCGGATAGCGGAGCGATGGCACCTCGCTTGCATCGCTCTTTCCGAGACGGCTGCCTCCAGTGACATGTACTGCCGTGCTTTTCAACCACGCCTTTATGTTCGTCTGCGCAGCGCAAGCCACGAAAGCCATTTCGTGTAGACGAAGATTTATGTTTGCTGAAAGAAGTGGCAAGTGCTGACCCATTTGAAAACTCCGCAGCGTGGGAGGTTGTGGTGCGCGCTGTGCTGCGCGCTGGCGTCAGAAAGGATCGGATTAGATGTGGAATGCGAGCTCGCCGGCTATCACGTGGTGTTCCCCAAGGCAGCGCTTTATTTTCCACTCGATAAAATGGACCGGTAACGCATTTACCGGTGAGATAGTAGAGCAGCAGCTTCCAGGTTTATTTTATGCGGACGACATTGTGTTGCTAGCAAACAAGCAGGTTGATATGCAACGCCTGGCTAATATCTGTTGACAGGACGGCGATAATTTAGGTCTGAAACTTAGCGTTAAAAAACCAGGTTTTATGGTATTCAATGAAAGCAGTGAACAGACAGTGTCAATACAGGGCCAGGAGATACCTCGCGTGAAATAATATATATATACCTTGGTCTACGGATTAACGAAGGCAACAGACACATGGAAACACAGGAAAAGCAATAACAGCATAGGTGAAGAGAAATGCGACCATAATGAATCACAGAGCGCTAGGGGATGTAATAGGTACGAGGTGCTCCGGGGTATGTGGAAAGGTGTAATGGTTCCAGGACTTACATTTGGAAATGCGATTCTTTGCTTGAAGTCAGGGGTACAATCGGGGCTCGGTGGCAACCAAAGGTCAGTGGGACGCCTCGCATTGGGCGCTCACGGGAAGACTACAAATGAAGCTGTGCAGGGTGATATGGGCTGGACAAGTTTTGAAGTGAGGGAAGCTCACAGTAAAATTTATTATGAACAGTGACTGAGGAATACGGAAAAAAAGCAAATGGGCCGGGAGAGTGTTGAAGTATTTGTACAGGAAAAACATTGATTCACAGTGGAGGAAAAGAACTGTCGAGCGACTGCCGCCACCAGCTATGGTGAGCAACATGGCAACAAAGAGCGTCAAGCGGAAAGCCAGAGAGATTGAGAAACCTGCTATGAGTACCTACTTAAGAGGAAAAAACGAAATCTGGAAAGGAACAAGTTATGATAACTGAAAGGGAAGCTCTTTACTTTTCGAAGCGACATCAGGATGCCTTAGAACACGCACTTATAAAGCGAGATACAACAAGGAAGAAGCATGTGTTTACTGCGGTAAAGCTGGAGAAACGATGGAACATGTTTTATGAGAATGTGAAGATACCTGCCTAGCGGTCAATTTAAGCACATCGGGCCTCCTGAAAGCCATTGTACTCAGCGAGAGCAGGGGGAAAGCTAACATGTCCGCGATAGAGATTAGCAAGAGGCGATTAGAGGATTGGTGTAAGAATAGTAGGGTAACGACAAGCAACGGAGGCGTAAAAGAACAAAGTTCCCAATGGGTTTTCAGAAAGTTTGGTGAGGGAAATTCTTCGTTTTCTTATTTCTTTTTAAATTAAAGATAGGTAGGACGTTAGACAATATAATGACAAGAGCTTCATGGCGCAGCCCACCGCTCCGTTCCAAAGGGGAAGCTCATATAGCACCCATCCATCCACTCGCTTGGTCTGGACGGACTGCTTTATAGGGACGACGAATTCTTGACGCAGGGTCAAAATGCTACACTCGGTGTTCGATAAGATTGGGCAAATGCCTTTCCGAAGTGTTTTCGTGCTGTCCCCTTTCAGAGGCATTGTGCCCTTGTCGAGTGCCCACGTACCACTCGTTTGAGAGACGCCATATGGTTGTGTGTGTAGATACGATGCACGTGATTTACTCGCCACGGTGGCTCCGGCGTTGCGCCCAGACTCGGCTCGAGATCGCAGGTTCGAAACTCGGCCGCGGCGCTCTCATTGCTGCGGGGACGGAATGGAAAAACGATCGTGTACCGTGCTTTGGGTCCATGTTAAAAGAACTCCAGACAATCAAAACGAATCCCTCCACTACGGCGACTCTCATAGCCCACTGTGCAGTGTCGTGCCGTTAAGCCGCGTAATTTTCAATGTTCTTGATTGGTCGTGCATTTGCGTCCCCCACATTGCAACTTGGAGATGCGCTGGTGTCGTTTCTACACTCGCGAGTCTAACCATCGCTTCATGGCATTAAGCGGTTAGAAAGTGTGCAGCAACTCTTAAATTGTTGTAGCGCACTCACAAGGACACGGACACAAAGTGTACATGGTACAGCGCTGCGCACCTTCTGTGTCTTGTGCATGTCAATGTGACCTACCAACAAGCCCACTTTAGCCGCTCTCAGCAACGCTTAGTTGGTCCACGTGGTACAGTAACTAGTATAATTCAAACGCACATCGGCACGTTATTTCCTTTTCTCTGTACAATAAATAAACGTGTGCCTTAGTTGTTCGTGCGTGCAGCCCGATGCACGTGTGCGTAGTCGAATTGCTGTCGTGACAGTGTGCCAGACGTCTAGGAAGAACAAAAAGAAGTCAACTTATCGCACGCATTTATTATCAAACGGCTTCCTCGTAACGGCGCACCGCAGGCGTCGCTCTGTCAAGTGTGTGGAAGTAAAAGCAACGCAAAGTGGCACGCCGGGGCCAACGCGCGCGCTGGTGGGACCGGTCAGCGCGCTCCGCATGTGTGGCGTCAACGACCCCGCGACGAGGATTATGGCATGAGAGCGCGTCTGGGCGGCACCCGTATAGCGACGCAAATGAACGAATAAACATGGCGTCGTCGTGAAAGTGCGTTAAGCGACTTTGCGCTCGGTGGGGACTACCCGCGTCTGGTGCCGTGCTTTACTTTGTAAGCACTCGCCTTGCTTCGTCAGCGAGCACCGCCTAAGGTAACACGCACCGATGAGGCGACATGCCTGATCGTTTAGGCGGCGAAAAACCGGTGGTTTTGTTGAGCATCTCCGCTGTTGTGACGATGAAAAACTGGCCACGTAGTGTGGTTGCGTCTGTGCGCTTGCGCACATTTAGTGTGTTGGCTGCGTTCCGCGACGTGTAACAATTAATCGATGCGGCGTCTCAACTCTCTCGCTGTCTTGTGTGAGAGCGTGTGACTGCAACCGCACTTTCTCAGAGCATAGGCATGTGAATAGGTAGAGTGAAATCATACTGTGAAAGTGACCGGAGCTGCTTGGAGGAATATCAGTGAGCTCAGTGCAGTGGTGACATTTACCAGGAAGCCAGTGTCTCCATATGTGATATCCGTCGACGAAAAGCTGATCTCGTACAGCTTAAGTCAGATTTTTGGAGGTAGTCATTGACCGAAATCTCTTCTGAACGCCTCATGTGGATTATGTGAGAAAACGTCTGACGGGAATTTGCCATATGTTTAAGCTCCAGCAGGAAAGACCTGGGGAGTGTTAATACAATCTATGCTGCAACTGTAGGGTCCTCTTTATTGGATTCCTGCGGTACAGCCTACCGGTCATGTCCAACACCTGCAGAACTAACCTGAATACAGTACAAGGCATCGAAGACCAAGCCCTCAAGATATGCCTTGGTATACCGCGCAGTGCGTCATCGACTGAAGTTATTGCAGTCCCTCAATGTTGTACTATTATAATGCACATTACCACTGAAACAATGCGTGTGCACGTAAGACACTTCGCCCCGACACCTAGCCACCATCTCGCAAGTCTCCCATAGAAAGTACCTGCACGACATTCAGTGCAACTGTCTTCGCGCACCGTGCCTCTCTCAGGTCAGGTTACGCAGCTGCGGCAGGACCTTCGATTCCTCCATGGTATGTGAGCCGTACTCAAGTAAACCTTACAATCCAAGGACTTCAGAAAAAGTCGGACTTGCCGTCATCTGCGCTCAAGCAACTTACTTTACTCCTCCTGTACGAGAAGTACAGCGACTGCACACACGTCTGTATGATGGATCAACTATACATCAACCAGTTCCGGTGGCGCTGTAGTTATACCAACAATGGGAATAACCCAGCGGTTCAAGACTTCCCATTTCACTAAGTCTACAGCTGCAGAGCTCGCGGCTCTCCGCGATGCGCTTCATGCGGTGAATGCTGAAAGTCCTCGAAAATATCCAGTCTTCTGCGATTCAAGGCCGCCCTTGCAATGTGTGCAGTCGTTTCTCCGACATGAAACTCACGATCAGCTGATGTACGAAATCGCGGAACTTGTCCATCACTTTAGAGAGAAAGGCCATGATATCTCTTTTCAATATAATATCAGGCCATTGCTTGATCACTGGAAATGATAACGCAGGTAAGGCAGCTCGGACGTCAAACAAAGAAGACCGTGCTGCGTCCACATTCTCTCAAGAACCGACGCTGCGAGACAACTTCGCATTCTACCACGCATGTTCTCCTTAGCAGAGTGGAGTACCGCACATACACGGCGCACCAGGCTGCACAGACAACCCTTCGCTGCAATTCAGACCTATAGCTCCGGCCGGATTGCACCTACGCGAAGCGTCTCTTCTGTGTCGGTTGTGATTGTTGTTGTTAGTTGCCTTCAAGAAAGCTTATTCAGCACTATAATTCGAAGGGCTGACAGTACTGCATGTGATGTTTGCGGGTGCGAGGAGAGGATTCACCACTTATTGTCCCGCTGTTCTCAATTTCAAGCGCAAAGACAATCTTTGTCCAACGCATTGAGGAAATTAGATGATCGTCCTCTGAGTGAACAGACAGTGCTAGAACACAGTCCCCACCGATCATCGGCTCAGAAGGCAGGGAAGACACTTTTGTGCTTTCGGAAAACGTCTGGTTTATACGAGCGGCTTTGACTCTAAGTACTGTCCGTGCACGTCTCTATACTATTAGCGGCGAGAACTAGGAATGGCGCTCCCTCGCGAGTGACGTCACGGCCAGGACTCCGCTCGCTCCTGCTCGCTCTGTTCCCGCGTGCGCTCGTTCTCTTCGTGTATGTTTGGGGTATGGGTGGCTCGAGCCGTACTTATTGAAGGATATGTCGGCTTCTTTCTGCTGCGATGCCTGAACCACAGGTCTTCAAAAGCGCGTGAGGCGAGAAAATTTGCAGTTCGGATATCGCAAGCTAAGTGGCGTTAAAGGGGTCTACTGGTTTTGCAATGCATACATGCGCCTTGTCTGCCCATAAATTTTGCGTAAAAGGATTGTCTGCAAATTCAACACGCGAAGTTGTGTATGATGCTTTGCTAAACGCTTAACATTCCCTTAGTACTTAGCCATAAGAGACATTGCCTTTTACGTGGAAGAAATATCTTGGTATTTGGTGTCAACATGTTATCCGTGTTAGAAAGACACTGCCCAGCGAAGCTGTCATCATGATTCTTATTACTCTGGTGAGTTGTTCTAGTCGAATATGGCCACTTAATCATTTCGTAAAAGAAAGAGTTAGGCGCGCATTTCATATGAAAAAGCTTGCTGCCACTTTCACCGCTCTCTCAAACAGGCCTCCATAAAATGAATTTCTCATGACTGCTAACACGACGGCGCGTCATGTAGAGTATTTACATAGTTAATTAACAAATACCATAGTGACAATGACCTGAAAGAAAAGTTTCGTGGTTAAGATCGAGAGCCAATCAATTGCAAGCGATGAAATGTTTCATGGTGGCCCTCAGTAGCCTTCATAGACAATATGGCACACCCCTCAAACAACGGTAGCAACCGACTGTCATTATGGTGAGTGAGGCACGCATTGTTTACAAAAGCCATCAGTTCACTACAACTTCGAATTGAATCCATGAAGCAGTTTTTTACAGCGCCAATTGCAATGCCTAAAGTATACTCCAGGTACTACGGCGCAACTAACGGTGCCTAGAAAAGGAAAATTCAAGCACCTTGTGCCTTATGTCTCGATCCAGCGTTTAATTATGCAAACGGCGAACTATTCGCTTCGTCAGTACACAAGAGAACCTCGCAAACCTTCATAAGGAAGACACCACAAGCCTTACATATTTCACTTGACTTTTGACCCTCCACCGGGGAATTACATCTTCAAATATGTCCCATACTACTAATGAATGACGCTTCGGCTTCTTTCTGGCTGCAGCCATACAGTCCAAAAGGCATATTTGACTAAAACACTTGGGCCGAGCAGCCTGTGTCAGTTCGCCAAACAGATTCGTCATGTATATTCCTCAAGGAACAAACACCAGTAAATTGCTCAAGCGAGTTGAACGTGTTGTACGAAAAAGGGAATATATATTGGTGCATTCCTTTTCGTATTCTGCCAACAGCTGTAAGCCTCAATTAGCTTTACTTCAAATTACCGCCACTTAAACAGGTGAAGAACTGCCGAATATTGAGAAGCAGTTAAAGAAGCATGTGGTGCTGGTAGAATCTAAACTGCAGTGTTAAGTCCTCGTGTTACTGCTGAGCGTTTCTGTGAAGAAATTCAAAAATTCGATATTATACTATGAACTACTCGTCGTGAGCAAACCTGTTTTAGCGGATTAAAATCAAGGTAACTGTTGTAAAAGTGATATACAGCCAGCGTTTGTGACATACTTGTTGCACCGCGGCAGGTATGGTATCATAACTGGATTCTTATATACCATGTATTTGCAATTGTTGATCCGTGCATCAAAATCCGCAATGGCTGGTCTGTGCGCCTTCGGCTGGCACTGTAGCGTTGCCTTTGAGAACTGTATTGTCGTCTAAGAAATAAGCTCTTTGATTAAATTTTGCGAACGAAGACGCCGTAGAAATATATTTGAGACGACCGCCATAAGTATACAAGCAGAGAGAACGAGGGTGAACAAACGAAAACACTGCAGAAGGCACCCGGACACAGCCCGAACTGCAGCAGACGACAGGCGCGAGTACGTGCCCTGACGTGACGCGAGCGGCGCTCGCAGCGCCCTTGTAGATCGTTCTCGGGGCTAATACTCTCTCTCTCTCTCTCTCTCTCTCTCTCTCTCACACACACACACACACACACACACACACACACACACACACACACACTATCTATCTATCTATCTATCTATCTATCTATCTATCTATCTATCTATCTATCTATCTATCTATCTATCTATCTATCTATCTCCCTTCCCCCAGCGTAGGGTAGCCGACCTTACTCTTGATTGGTTAACATCCCTGCCTTCCTTATCTCTCGCTCTGATCAGCTGGTTCACTTCCTTCGCATGTTCCACTTGTTGCATGGTCTATGCGATGAGTCACTACCAGTTGGGTGGCAAACGCGGAAACTGTAAAGCTGTTTTTATTTTTGCAGTGAAAGCGTGGAAGACAGTGTCGGATAGCTCAACGCTCTGTTGGCGCCTGTTAAACTATACTTCGAAGGACCACCTGCTGTTTGTCGCCTGCTGATTACCGTCGCCTTCTGCGGAACGATTTGGAGATGCTTTAGCTCGCCTCCGTGAAACTTACTTGGTGTCAGTTCATACGAGGTCGAAGAAACACTGTGTAGTCTTTCGCTGCAACCGTAGCTACAATATGCGGAAATTTCTCTTGGCTGCGCAAACATTCGACGCGCATCATCAGCCGCGGTGTGTGTGCGTGTTGTGAACTATTTCGTGTCGGTTTTTATTCGACCAAGAACAGCGGCGTCTCTGAATTTCCAGCGTGAATTAGGAAATTTTCTCACTAACCGATCGCTTGGTGTAAGAAACCATAGACCCATAAAACCCACAAGAACATAAGTGTGCTCGTGTACGGCCAGCCTAATGCAACCCCGTAACATCTAAGCGCCAATCGTTATAAAATATTTACGTCGGCCACCGGCATTTCAAGTCTTGCATCCGCCCGAGCGCGCGCACGCGCACTCGTCGTGGCGTCGTCAGTTGCACTTCGCTCCTCGAAGAGGAGGCAGGATGTGTGTCGAGTGAGCTCCTGTACAATTTGCAATGTAGTGCACGCGGTTTAAATCATGGATCAAGGACGTGAGAGTGGCGAGGTAATGTTAATCTTACCGCTAAATCTCCACTTAATTTTTTTTTACATCGGTGTAAATAAATATTCGGGTTAGTGTGTTTGAGGAAAAACGAGCCCATGTCGCAGAAGAAGCATGTGAAGGTGAAATGAAAGGACGAAGGTTTTGACCCATACTGTGCATATATGTTCAGGTACAGGTTCAGGAGCAAAAATAACTGGGAGAGGCGGGCGGTTGGAGTGAGCGCTAATATAGTTTCCCCTGCCTTCCTTACCCCGCCTCTCTTCCCTCTTTTTTTTCTTTCGTTGGTCTTTCTGCAGCTCTCGGAGAAAACCGCTAATTGAGGTCGTTTTCGTCTTCGCGTTAATCACGCGCTGCGGCCAGCGCGTGGTCCGCGGCGGCGCTAAACGTGGGAGCGAATGCCGAAGACGAGCCGCGTGACACCGAAGGTGGGCTGCGGTCGGCTCGCACTGTTCTCGCATAGCGGGGCGAGACCTAATGATAACGAGCCCAAAATCGGGTCGTGGCTTTGGGCCGGGCCGCCGAGGCCTCTCGCGTTGACCTTGAAGCGAACCACTGCGTGTCGGCGGCGCTGCAGGTCGGCCGCGCGTTGTTGCCGCTTTTGTCTTCGTGCGATCTGGGCCGCGGTGGATGCGCGTCGGGTCGACCCCGCAACGGCGCCCCTCCCGTTTCGCTACGCGTAACAGAGGGAGGCCCGGGCGCGCGCCGTGTCGGAGAGGGGGCGACACACGCCGCCGGCCTCGGCGGTGCTCGACCCCGGCGGCGCGCTCTTTAATTGGACCGCGTCGTGCGCGTGTCTTCTTTGTGCGTGTAATGAGTGTCGTCGAGAGTGCATATGATGACGGTAGAGAAAGGCCGGGGAAGGGGTGCTGGGGGGGGGGGGGGCGACGTTCACTCGGCATTCGTCGAAAGGAAAAACGAAACCAGTTTGGGCGAAAGCGTATGCATGTCATTTTCAGGGTCACGTCTCTTCCTCGAGGGCGCACGCCGACGGCCCGTCCTGCATGCTGGCCCGAACCCCTGTGCGCCTGGACGCCCGTCTTTATAGCACCGCGTTTCTCGCCGCGCGTGATGTGCGACTTCACGCTTCGCGCGCACGTGCCACGCCTGGGTATCGCGCTGTCTTCGCCGCGTGCGTCGGAAACACCTTGTTGCGTTCTGCGTTTTTTTTTTTAAGGCGCCCGCCTGCATGACAGTGAGCGGTCGCTTTACGCGGACATACTTTAAAGCCATGTTCTCTCTCTTCTATGGCTGCCCTGCGCCGAAAGGCGCGCTATCAAGTAACTCTCACCTCTCAGCTCCAAGTTAAAAACAAAGTCGAGTGACGGGCTGCCTTTTTCGATTACGCCACCGCCAAATTAAAGAAAGGCTATATAGATTAGAAGTGCAAGAATTTATATTTGCGAAGTACACAAACGACAATTAAGCATGATTTAAAACTTACTTGATCCAGACGCCAAAGTAAGATTAGGTGTTTTAACTGTTCTTCGCCGTACATGGGTCACTTAATAGTACAGAAGCACGGAAGTGGCCACGAAGGCTTACACCATGACTGTTCACATGCGCCGCGCGCCTATGCGCATTTCACCTTCACTGAAGAGTCGGGACGCCGGGTTCAGAAGTTCAATGGAGCGGTGGATTGGGAATGCGGTCCCTAGTGTTGCGTGCACTACGAGTCGAGATTCTTGCACGATTTCATGCAGACCTTTGTGTGAAAGTCATACCCTAGTTATAGCGAGAATTTCAATACATATTTGTATTAGTCCGATAATTTTTTTGTATTTATGTATATGGTTATTGAAACTAACTGAACGAGTAATGCCGTGAAACATCAAAATAGTTAATAACAGTATAATTACAATTTGAGTCCTCTTGTAAAATATATTTGTAGTTTGCTATGATGCAGCGGCGAGCAGTGTTGAGATTTTTCGTTAAGTTGGAAATCTGCCATGGATATTTCTCTGTATTGAACCGCTGGCACTACTTGGTCACCAAAATTTTGCTTGCTATATGTAGTATATAGCATGTGATATATTGGACATGTCAAACGACGGATGAGTCGTTGAAGTGAACTGCCATTGTCTGTTCATGCATTTGAGTATAAGCTTCTCAAATTGAGCGTCAAACATTTGTTGGACAAATAGGCGCCAATGGATCCAATTCGTAATCTCAATGTTTTTTATTTGACTGGGGTATTTGTTGCCAACAAGCAAATGCAGTAGAACCCCGTTAAACGCAACCTCAAGAGACTGGATAAGTATGTTCCGGTTAGCAGGAGTTCCGTTTACCGAGAAAGGTGTGCAGAGAGGAAGAGCGCTATGTGTCGTACACCCTTCTTAACACTGTTCGGCAAGGGGCCCTGCAACACCTTCCGAACATACTAAAAAAGCGTTACCGATCTGTTAGCGAGGCTCCTGTGAACGTGTGAGCCAAATATTGCACTGCATGCAGCAGGGAATTTTCAATCTCGTGTCAAAAGTAGTGAACAGATGCTTTCCTCGCATCCGCAATGTCGTCGCCGAAAGCTGATCGAAAGCACTCGGCCGACCAACGCCGTTGGCTGATTTCGTGATTGCGAGAACATTCTCACTAACACATAGATGCTCATTTTGAGTGAAAAAAAATGAAAAATGTATGTCTGCGATCTGAAAAAGACGGAAAAAATCATTTCATCCTTGCATCAATTTTTTGTTTGGCCGGGGCTTTGCCCTGTTGGCTTCTCCGCTGTGTAGCTTCCAGCGCGCTAGTGGAGACGATAAGGGAGAAAAGGCCGGGTTTCTGTGTGATAACGCGACTTATAGTTAAAGGATTCGAAAAACTCTTGCGGCATGAGATTCGTGGGACGACGTACTTTAATTGTGAGGCGATTCTATGATTAGAAGAAGTGTTGCGGGGCCCCTTTAAGCATAAATATGCGAATGTAGCAGCTACTTTCAGCTAGTGTGTCCTATGGTTTGGGAGTGGTCGACGGCTTCTGTATTGGCTAGACTTCGCTAGTTTCGGTTTTGAGAAAGCGTCGGTGACGTATCAAAACAAAAACGCAGCACTTGCTGTTCCAGTCAGTTGTTGGCCGAATAACACGCAGTCATGCAGGCAGTGTTGCCAACTTCTTCTGCGAGCGTGTCGTTCAACTGAGACAAAGAAGTCGCTGAACTTCTTTCCAAAATATCTAAAGTTGTCGCTAAAGCTGTCGAGTGAATTTTATATGTTATAGGCGTTTCTGGAACAGTATAGTATTGGATAACATGTCGTAACGTATCTACCGAAATGTTTCACGTTAGAAGCGTGGCGCATTAGGCTATTTGGTTTTTCGTAGTGATTAGTGGTGCAGTGCGAAACAAGACAAGTTTGTCCTGTCAAGTTTCGCGCTACACCACTTATCACTAGTTTCACGTTAGTCTAGTATCCGTGCGGGCGAGGAATAGTGAATGTATCCGCAGCGCCGGTGCAGCGAACTTTTACTTTACTAGTGTTTTTTTTTAAGGCAAATTATAATGACAGCGTGAACTCCCACGTTACCTTCAAATTTTGAGGATTACAAATACAGTACGGTTTAGAAGTACATGGGTTAACTGACTTTCCTAGCACAAACACGCACTTGGTTCAGGTTATGCCTGCATTTTTTTTTCAGCACTCGTGAAAGGAGAACTGAATTACGCGGTCGCGTTCCTAACACACCAATGATAATTACGTGATCATGAGACAGGTCAACTACTACGTACGTTGTCGTCCCTTGACTCACCTGAAAGATTCGCTCGGTATTGTTTTGTCCGAAAGCTGCGAGAAATAGAAGCGGTGCGTTCAAATTTGCGTGAGCCAGCCGCTCTATTATGTACGCCTTCTGCTGCAGCTGATCTGTGCTAGTATTCACCTGCTGCGTTCTAAATCTCACCTGAAAAAAATTATGCAATAAGCTTTGGTAATTTAATTTGCTGCTACGCTTACGAACGTCCACTAACCGAGCGTATCCTTAGTAATACCGCAGTACCCGCAGCGTTAAGACCTAATGGGTTTTATGAAGAATGGTCGCACCAGTGGGCAGCGTACGATTTTGGAGTTGCAGTTTTCGAGGTTACCGCGCACGTCCACCAAATGAAAGGGGGATTTATTAACTCTCGTCCAAGGGATCGAAAGAGGCTCTGTACGAACAGCCCTAGCTCTTAGCATCAGCAACGCGAGCTCGGGTCTCGCGCTGAATGGATGGCAGTGCTCACAGCACTGCATGCATATTCTCCACTAAAAGCAAACAAATAAACAAATTTCGTGAACGGTGAAGCCATGTTGTCGTCGGCATAACGACTCGCACCGTACGGCCTCTGTGAGAGCAGACCAAGGAGAGAGAGAGAGTAAACATTTATTTGGCTAACTAAGTAGGAAATTTCCCTCGATGAGTGGGGCCCTCAGTCCAGCGCTCCAGTGCCATGCGCAACTTCGCGAGCCCGCTGGATCAGCCGTTGCTGTTCCTGCCGGCTTGTGCTGAGCAGCGCAGACTCCCAAGAGGAAAGAGTATATGGTCGGGTATAGGAGGAACACCCGAAGGGTTAGGGCATTCCCATGTGGAGTGGTACACCGTGAGTTTGGCCCCACAGTGGGGACAATAGGAAGGATATAGGGTGGGATGAAAGATATGTAGCATGTGGAGACAAGGAAAGGAATTGGTATGCAGTTGCCGCCAGACAGCGGCATCTGCCCTATTAAGCGAAGGATGAGGAGGGGGACAGTTCTGGCGGCTTTGTCGGTAGTACTCGAGCGTCGCGGTGTACTGTAGGGGCTCTGGCGGTGCGTCGTCTGGGTGGGACAGCTCTTCCGATGGTGCCCAGCCAGTCAGACCTCGGACTACCACATTAACGCGTTCTTTACCATGGAGAGAGGCGTGTCCAGGAGTCCAGACGATAAGCACCTTGGAGGTTATATTATATAACCTCCAAGGAGCAGACCACCATTGTTTCATCGTGGTCACGGAGTGCAAGTGCCGTACAGCCAAATAAAGCATGTTCTAGACAGTCATTTTCGTAGCCACATTTTAAACTTCGAACTGTTAAATGTCGCCAATTGTTCTGTCACGTCGCTATAAGCAGTCGCCGAATGCTAAGTATAAAATTTTGTTGCTAAACAGGCCAAAAATTCGCTAAGCCAACAACGAAATTGCTAAAAATGGCCACACTGCATGCTGGGGGAGCCCAAATATACATAGGAATGGCGCTACGGTAATGGTGCGCTATATTTGGTCATCCGTATTTTGGTCGTCGATGGGGGGCGAGTGGGGGTGCCACGAAACTGTCTGCCTGCATTGAAAATTTATTAAAATTTTAGCCTGCTTGACTCATTGCCATCGCTCGCACTTAAGGGTGGTTTTCTGGATAGAAGACAAGTTTCGCAAAAAATATATATTTGAGATCCTGCCTATTTCTGAAAAAAGTTCATTTATGGCTTGCTTCTGTACGTGGTCCCCTTTACAGAGAGCTACGAAAATTTTCGTTTTGATTAACGATATTTTTGTTCAGTTTTTGCATTACCCAATAACAAAACCAACCAATTTAGAGGCTGTTGTTCCGTTTAAGCGGCAATTCCGTTTAAGCGATTTTTGTATAAAAAGATTGTGTATGCAATTCGCTCTTCGAGGAATTTTCGCTAGTGTAGTTCTCAAAGTTGAACACATGCGCGAGACGATAGATAAGCATCATGGGGAAGTAATGTAATGCGACCATGGTCATTCCGCCCTACCTTTTTCACTTGCTAAACTTTTTTTTTTTTTTTTGAGGGTGGGAAGAAGCAACGGGGGGGGGGGGGGGGAGGGGGGTCATTTATATTGGAGCTGTTCTATTGCGATCGTTGCTTCCGATGATCGAGCATTCCTTTCATTCCTTGCTGTGGCAAACGTGCTGTTCGTTTCGCTGTCCCTATCTGGCGGCCTTTTGCAAAATGCATGACCTGCAACGGCGGCGCGCGGTGCTCCTGCGCTGTTTGGATCTCGTTTTGGTGTGGCCTAATCCACCCCTTGTGGCGCCATTCACCACAGGCCGAAATCCAGTCGAAATCAAGCGGAGAATCGCGCGCTGGCATGATCCCTCGAGCCAGCGGCCTTGGCACGCTCGCGATCTCTGCGGCGGCAACGTGCAGGCAGTGGAGGTGCGCGAAAACCCGTCAAGAGCGCTCTGCCCTGCAGCTACACCAGCGACACCCATCTGGGCACGCATCGGGCGCGTCCCGCTTGCGATACACGCCAGCGTGCTGTACGGCTCTATGTTAAAAAAAAAAAAAAAACTTGCGCACGCCTGTACTGCGACGCTTGAAACGCTAAGCTTCGTCGATGGGTCGACTTCAGAGCGCTCCGGCAGCGCGCTGTGTACAAAGATCGTGTAAGGCGACAATTAAGCTTTATTTTGAAAGTAAACGTGATCCAACAACCTGATTATTGTTACTAGAGGCTGTTGTATCAATTTCTTTTTTCGCAGTAAACTTTTTTGCACGATTATTTTATAGTGCTGCTAAACCGCTTCGGAATTACTAGATGAAGATGCCAAAGGGAAATGAAAAAAAAATGGCATCTGTCTGCGCAAGCAAACAGGTCACATATTTTAATGGAAGAGTCAAAGAATATATACTGAAGCATTCACCCATTGTTTGTGTGGAAAAAAGGGAGAAGGCAGACAAAAAATGTGGTTGAAGGAAGAAATGTGCTGCGTAAAGCCAATAATGAAGGAATAACCAAACATCTGAAAAACCGAACAAGCAAAAGGTCAATGAAAGAGCAGAAAACCAAACAAGGCAAAACGAATATGTCCTTCCCCCCACCACCCGCCCTCCCTTAAAAGATGGAGGGTGTGGGGGAGGACACAGGGTTGACCAGTCATCAACATATAGATTTAAAACAATGTTTAATCCAAACATGTCTAAAGAAGTCGGGGAGCTACAATGTTAACAATCTAAAGAAGCGCTAGGTTAAAAATAAAACAGTAAAAACGGAACACTCGCAGATAACCAACCATTGAGAAAGCTAATGTCCTCATCGCATGGTAAAACAGGACTTGCAGATGCACTTGTCATGGGATTCACTTATAAAAAAAGCTTTACATGATTTTAGTACACAAATTCTGGGAGGCAATCACAATGTTTGCAATGTTCTGAGATATTCAGAAGGGTTATTATTAAAGGGACGCTGAAGTGGAATAATAATTTAAGCTGTATCTGCTGCACCCTCTTCTCATGCCGCCCTTCATGTGATGTTATCTGTCCCACTGCTCACATTCACACCTATTGACTGTTCAGACCTGTCTGGCCTTGTTTCACAGCCATGGTACTCAATGCAAACACCACTGACTGCGTAACGTTCGCCACTGCCAAGTAATTTTTGTGTCTCACAGACACGCATTTGCTTGATAAACAGTCTGCTTTCAAGTTATTTGTCTCATTTTTCCTGCATGCTGTTTTTACAATGTGCCATTGTGCTGAAGTGTTCTTTTAATCGGGAAACAAGGCACAAGGATGCTGAATACTAAGATTTTGGCATGTGTGTTCCTATTTGCAGGGCTACGACAAACAAGAAGCTTCGTGAGACAGTTGCTCTGGAGCTGAGCTTTCTCAACTCAAACCTCCAGTTGCTCAAGGAGCAGCTGGCTGAGCTCAACAGCTCTGTGCAGATCTACCAGAGTGAAAAGTGCGTAGGGTGGCCTCCACTTTTTTTTTTGTATGAAAAGCTGATTAGAGTTTGTGTATGGGGCATTGATCATATATAAGTTGTTCATAGTGCTGGAAAATTCGGAGCATGAAATAGAAAATAAATTAAAGAAATAGTGTAAGTTGGCGTCTTTCCCTTTGTCTTGTGTGTTTCTCCAGTTTTGTGCAGCCTTGTACTAGGAACTCGCACAAGCTTTACTGTTGATATAATCAGCTGTTTGTTAGATATGTGTTACAGTTTAGGCACACAGTCATCCAAGGCATTCTAGAAGGCTTGTTCAGAAACAAGAAACATGTCATGCTCTTACATTTGTTGCCACCACGTAAGCCACGCTAGTAGGGGACTTGTTCCATGTCTGACAGAACATGCAACAAGCATGTTAAGGTATTCATACTTCCAATGGAGGCTCATCACCATCTTTCATCACTCTTTTTAAAGCGACAGCGTTAAAGCACTTGTGTCTCGCAGAAAATCCGGCGTCGGCAGCGGCGACGTTGTCCGTAGAAAAAAAAAAAACCTAACAATGCTTCCCGATCCGCGCAGGCACTCCATGTGGCGCATAGGCGTTACTGTAATTGAATTTCTCAAAGTAAAATGCGTCAGAAAATTCATAAAGTACAACTTACACACAACCTCCAGACATGATAGCATCGGATTGTAATTTGAATATAAGAGAAAACATAATTCTGTTACACAAAAACTCAAACACAAACCCCATTTCCAGCTGCCGTTTGAGGTCTGTCTTAGTAGGAGCGGTGCGCACCGCTCGGTTCCTTGAAACACCATCCAGATGACGCTCGCTTCTGCGCATCTGCGGCAGCAGCAGCGCCCGCGGTGGCGGGAGGGGGGGGGGGAAGGGTGATAACCAGAAAGCTCGCCTTCGTGCATGGCATTCACCGCCAGTATTTCTAGGAAAACATTATGGTTACATAAGCTGCAGTTGCCGGAAAGCGTGAGAAGCAGTCGGGGATCTTTGAATGCTATCGCGTTCCACTCTTTAAGGCAAAGCTTAAGCGTCATCCAATTTTCTTGTCCCCTTTCTTTTTCCCTTGTGTAGAGTGCTTAGCAGCCAGAGCATACTAGCTGAGGCCGACCTGTTTGGATTTCCTCTAATTAAATTAAATTATGGGGTTTTACGTGCCAAAGTCACTTTCCGATTATGAGACATGCCGTAGTGGAGGACTCCGGAAGTTTAGACCACCTGGGGTTCTTTAACGTGCACCTAAATCTAAGTGCACGGGTGTTTTCGCATTTCGCCCCCATCGAAATGCGACCGCCGTCATTTACTCGAATATATATACATATTATATACATATACACACACCTTGAATGGCGCTGGCTAACTCTCCCAGGATTAATATTGTAGTACACGTACAAAAGCACATAATAACATGGGCGGGAGGCTGGCCGCCACAGTAGCGCAATACAGATGATGTGTGTTTGGCTCCCACCTGTGACAAGTTATCATTTTGCCCACTTTTATTTCCCTTTATATTTTTATTTCTGCATCTCATTTAAACAGAATAACTTCCTCTAGACTTTCGTTGGCTTCATCGTCTGTTTTTTCATATGGCTGTAACTAACAGAAAATTTAGCCCCTTGAATCTCCTTATTCTTCTTGCTCATGAGAATCTGCATGTTGCATGTTACGTTGTGTTGCTACCATTTTCTACATCTGGTACAAGTTGAACTTTCTTATTTCTGTGATTAGTGCTATACAAAATAATTACAGGGAATTGATTCATTGCTTTCTGTCAAGCTCTGCCATTTATGGTTTTGCATTGTATTAACTGATATTGCAAATTTTGGTATTCTTGGAGCAACATAACGACATTCAGTGAGCTGAAACTGAATTAGCAGCTGTGACTTTGATACTCATCCTAAAGGAGTGCAAACAGACACAGAAAACCCAGACACAACAAGCACTTGTTGTGTCTAGGTGCTTTGTGTATGTTTGTTTACATTCCTTTACTATGAATGTATACCAACTTGCCCAGCTCTCCACTCTCTTACTTCGATACTACTGCAGTGAAATTCTGTCTATTTTTTCTTTTCTTTTTCTGAAGACTGAAGCTTGAAAGCAGCAATAGGATAAATGAAAATAAAATACTTATATGTCAGCCCCAAGTTTGCTTCAGCAATTCTACCATTTAATAAAAAGGCAATTATTCTTGTGTTCACTGAAAATAACAATCAAGTGGTTATATTGCATTGAACATTTTCATATGCACAGTCAATTCACTGCATGGAATAAAGTTTTAACAAAATCCAGAAGACTGTCATCAGCCATGATAAAACCTGAACATTCACTTATTGTGCTTGTTACCTCTGCAGCCAGTCGCAGGTGGTGCCGATGATCCCCCTAGGCCTCAAGGAGACCAAAGACATAGACTTCAAAGAGCCTTTCAAGGCAAGTGTTTATTTCATACCTCTTATGGGGCACTGAGCTTGACACTTGGTCCTAATTTGCTGTCGGGATCAAGTGAAGCTTTCTCTAGCTTCATTGTCTGTTTGCTTCATATGGTTGTAACTTACAAAAAATGGAGCTCCTTGGTTTGCCTTATTCTTCTCACTCATTGCATAGCAAGGGCCTCGACTTTGGCAGCCTGATATGGCAAGGTAGCGTATGAAAGTTTATTCGTCGGTTGCCTGCTCCCAAGCTCATGTACTATGTGATACGTGAAGTTGAAAGGATGTTCCACATCTGCCTCAATGGCTGAGTGGCGTCATGGTTAACACTCCCAGGGCTACCATTGTACACATATGGACAGCTGCCGTAATAGCTTAATAGTAAACCATCGCACGGATATTGCAGATGTGGTTTCATCTATCACTTACGGCAAGTTGTCTTTGTGCCCACTTTTATTTTCTCTTTTCTTATTATACATTTCAAGTAAAAATAACAATTTATGCTTTCTTTGACTTTATTGCTTTTTTTCGTATGGTTGTAACTAACAAAAAAAGTCGCTGTTTCGCCTGAAAGGTGAACCATCCATTGCAATAGCGAATTCGTAGACAGCTATACGAAGTAAGAATAGTAATTTTATTGGCCTTATAATCTTGGAAACATTCGCTCACTAACTGAATTAACAAGCATGGTGTCAGCGCGCACAAGCAAACATGAATACATCACACACGGTGAGCGCGGACACTCTGTCAAAACGCTGGTGTGAGCAAGTGCGGCAGCAGCAGCGACCGAGGTGACCTTTGTGTTGTAGGACACAGCGCGCACAAAGGTATGAGCCGGCTGCAGATCCCTATCAAGATACGGCATGCGTGCGCGGCCGTGCAACGTATGCACTGGTTGGCAGATACGAAGCCGCCCCTCCCCCCGGTCCATCCCGTGCCACCTCTCCGCTTTCCTACCTGTCGCGCGCGAGGTTGAGCCGCGATGGTCAGTTCCCCTTGCGCCCGGTCGCGAAATACGCAGTTGGTGCCGGAGCATAACGCCTCCATCCCTCGCTCTCTCCCATACCCCCTCCCCCCCTCACGACCTTTCGTGCGAAGAAGGCGCGTTTGCTCTGGACTTTCCCCCTTCGTGCGCGCCATATTGAGCCGCGATCGTTGGCTTCCCTTGCGTGCTTTCACTCGCACATACAGCATACGACGTGTGGCGACAGTGTTATCGCCCTTGGACTTTATACGGAACATGAAGACGGCGGCAAAATGCGCCAGGAGTGCCCGTATGATTGTTATCGCAAAAAAAAGTTAGTAATGTTTCACTTCGCGAACGCGGCTGACGCGCAAGCGTGTGAATGCTATAGCGCACACGAAGCTATCGTTCCTCGGTGCGCCTAGACGTCTGCACTACCCGCGTCGCAGATCGTATTTAAGACGGTTCGCGCTGCCGCGCCATCCGCCGGAGTAGAACGCCTCCTTGTAAACATTTACTTACTAGCTAAATTAACAAGCATAGTGTCAGCGCGCACAGGCAAATATGAACACATCACACTCAATGACCGCGGACGCTCGCTGTCAAAACGTTGGCGCGAGGAATCGCAGTGGCATCAGCGAGCGAAATCACCTTCGTGCTGTCAATCGCTTCAACGCAAACTGAGCGGCGAGAACACAGCGCATGCAAAGCTATGAGCCGTCGGCCTACCTAGACTGTGCCCCCAAGGCAGATCGCTTTCGAGATAAAGCCCGCGCGACCGCGCGCGACCGTAGTACAACGCTTTCCTCCTTCCCCTCCCTCGGTGCCATGCGCGCGACTGAAGACGGCGCGCTTCCTCCCCCCATTCCTCCCTTAGAGCCGCCATCGTCGGCTCACCGTCGCACGCTTTCTTGCGCGCGCGAGGACGATGTTATCACGAGACGAAGCCGGCACGTCCGTATCACAGACAAAATCTGTAGCAACTGCCAGAGGAGGTCAACCAAACTCGTGTGCGCCTACCTTCCTATTCCGCGGCGCTTCGCCTCGCTTCTCCTTCCCCACTAGGCTCAACGTAAGCTAGACTTTCCTCTAGGTGGTGTTGCTTTGCCGCGAATTCAGCGCGCTCCTTTGTGCTTCCCCCAGCGCGCGATTATCTTCCCCTCCAGGCGCTTTCCTCCTCAGCTTCCTTCGCGGCTTCCAACAAACATTCGCTGATTGCGCTAGCTGGTCATTTACGCTTGCGCATAAAATGGAGCCCCATGGTGCACAATAAAATGATACTTTTGTACTCAGAATCTCATGTAAAACCTGCAGAAAGCAACAATTTCTATGAATAATTTTTCTGGGGTATTTTAGCTAGTGTTCAGGACCGGGGCGATGTTCTATTCATATTTCACTACGATAGCCTTCACCCTCTATCATTGGTTCTAGTATCAGTATACCACCATTTATAACCACAGAAGCGCAGGCCACGTGCACAGGTGCTGTTGCCACACTCTTTCTCCCTCTCATTATTAATCAAACAGGATTTGAAACAAATAAGGCACATGAAGGCTAACTTGCTACACTAAGTGCACTTTCTTATGTGGTGTTTGTCTTACAACGCCGAATTTATGTGGTTCTATTTGTACCGAAAATACTAACTTAAGTTAGGTTGGCCCGGTATTGCACAGTCTACGGGATCAGCCCACACATTTCGGTCCATGCGCCGTGATATGGATGTAAACCAGCCAGGGCACCCCCCTGGGAACCGGCCAGTACCCCCCTGGTACCCCCACATGCAATGCACCCATCGTGACCCGTCCAGAGCTTCGACTGAATTGCTCGTGTGCGCACCTTACACGCTGTGCAACAATGCGGTCTGTGATACGCTGCCGGCAGCGCAAGTGGAGGCACCGTCGATGCACCATTCGCCTCGTGAGCTTCGCTGTTCCACCGTCCTTGGGACAAATGTTCCGACCGTCATCTCATCAAATTGGCATGTTCGTCCCACCAGTGTCCATTCATTGGGTCTCTTGCTCGTTACGTAACACCCAGTGCCACCTACCTGATCTCTGAGGCTGTCACTCGATGCCCTTCACGCTGACTAGTTGGACTGACGACAGACTCTTTTGAAACGCGGTTTCACTGACTCGCCTTGTTGCCGTCGGTGGGCCCTGTAGTGCCCACCGACGCTGCAATGCGGGGATGCTATGGTCGGCGCTCTCAGCCAGCACCTTGGTGCCAGCTGCTAAAGGAAGAGAAAAATAAAGCTGGGCAACGCATGCTTGAAGCGCAAGCTCTCCACGCGCAGTGTTATTCTGGAAGCCTGCTACGCTGGTCGCCGCCTTCACCCGTCTGCCAAAATAAATGTAGGGATAATGGCACGGCTTGTGTACCGCCGTCACGACATCCTACAATTGTTTTTTTTTTCTTACGGTGATGCTCCTCTTACCGAATGCCTCATAAGAGGCCTGTAAGAAATTGATAAATAATTAAACACAAACAGCAATAATTGTTTTATCTTATGTCAGACCAGTACTACATTTCTGACAGAATTTACCAAGTATACCAACGTTCTATCAACAAATGTCATGGTGGTAGAACTATGTCTATACTCATATTTGTAATACCTGCATGCTTGTGGTCAGATGTGTGTATTACACATGAAATGATGTTGCAAAGGTGATATTATATCTTGCCCATTTCCTGACAGGACTTCATTATGGAACACTACAGTGAAGATAGCTCTGTGTATGACAGCGCGATTCAAGAATTTATGGATGTTCGGCAGGTAAGTGAGCTGTGATTATTTTTTTCTTTTGCACTGGTAACACATTGTGCTTTGCTTACTGTGCATGCTCTTACATCTTGACTTAAGCTAATGGACACTGCTGATTAGCTGATAATTGTCTGTGTTGCCTATTAACAGGATATATTATGAAATTTTTCACTTTATTATTAGCTGTACACTTCTAGTGCAGTTGGTGTAGCACTGTATGAACAATATACCTTGCACCTGTAAGCGTAATGAGCTGCTACTGACAGCTGGGTGCTACCGGCTCATCCTGTATATGTTAATATGGAAATAATTTATTTAAAACAAATAATATATAATATGGGGGTAGTGGAGAATTCAGCACTTACTTTTAAAGCTGATATTCTCAAAGAAGTGGTTCTAAAGCCAACTTCAGTATTGGTGTTTCTTCTTTATAAATGTATTTCGTAAATCAGTGATATTAAATGGACACCAAAGGCAAATACTAAGTCAAGCTAAAGTGATAGATTAGTGCTTGGGAATCTCTAAGGCGTCAATATTAACGCAAACAGAATGTTAATAATCGAGAAATTGAGGCAAATACAGGACATGATTAGAGACTCCCATTCAAGTACTTGCCCGTTGACAAAAGCACTCCTCAGTTAAATTCTATCACTAGTTTGCAACCACTGGTTGCAAAAAACATAATTGCATTGTATTATAAGAAGAAATAAACTACTACTTGTCCATTCTATTTCATGTTTAGACAAAAGAACTCCATAAAATTGCCCTTGACAATCACGCGGGCGGTCGAAAGGTTTAGTTTTCACTCGACTCTGCGCCACCAACGCTTTTGCATTTCAGTACTTTCCTGATCGCATAGTGCTGCAGGGGTTTTGCTGCCTTGCAAAACTTGCACAAACTGCAAGTAGCAGAGAATTCACCTTCCATGTGATGTCGCGGGATGCCCGAACGGTCCACGCCACTTGACCAAAAAGCAGCTGCAGCGGCGAATCCGCCGCTCTGTCTTGGCTCGGTGCCGCCGTCTATCGAGTGCCGTTTTACTCTCCGACGGCAGCAAAGGGCGGTGATGGCATATGCAACGTCACCACTCCCCCTGTTGGGCGGCGGGAGATTTGAATTGCAAAAGAAAGTGTCCGGACCCTTCAGATGCAATTTTTTTCGTAAACTAAGTCTTTTGCACGAAACAAGCGTTGCGAGGTTTCTGGTATGGTATTTAAACAGTCCATGCCGACTTAGTATTAGCCTTTAGTGTCCCTTTAAGAGGAAGCTTTAACTTGGGGCTAACTCTGATGCCACCTATTCAAATCCATGTAAAATGCAGAAATGATTTTATGAGACAACCCCTCGACTAACTTTAATGAAATTTGTTGCATTCGACAGAGAAAGTTAAATTCTAGTGACTATAGGAAGCAGAATTTTGATATAGGGCATGGAACATTTAGCAAAAATTGATGAATATTGACAAGCTAAAAAAAGAAAACAAAAAGTTTACAAATCCGCAACTCTGCACCAAGAACAGATATCGCAGTTCTGTAAACTGCATCGGTTAGAGCATCTACAGTGCACAAAGTGCACATATGAATTTACAGCTTACGTGAATTTGTTGCAATATTTGCAAGGATTTTGCAAAAGTCTTGCTCTCATATTAATGGTATACTTCAGAGGGGTCTATATCAATTTTGTCTGCTTTTGATGTATTATTAGATGGAGTTTATAGAATTGCGATGTTATTTTTCATTGCTGAGTTACAGTTGCAAACTTCACATTTTCGTTTCTTGAAATTCTGCAATTTTCACATTTATTATTAAAAAATTTACTGCCTCAATAAAAAGTCTGCTTCCTGCAATCACTAGATTTTAACTTTCCCTCTTAAATTTAACAAGCCTAATCAAATTCGGTGCTTTGGTTGCCGAGAAAAATGATTTCTCCATTGCCATGCACCCAAGTAAGAGTGCCCGTGCTAAAGCTACCTCTTAAGGATGAAAGTAGATCTTAAGACACTGTTAGGATTTACCCAAGTGAAAAAGTAATCATACCAGTAACCCAGCTGAGCAGAGTGACTTTCTGCTCCCTGGATTTTCATCGACAGAAAATATGAGCAGCTGTGAGCGGAACTGAGAGGTTCTTTCTCTTCGTCTTTCATGACTTATTTCTCTTGTGCGTGAATTGACAGTTCTACTGTTGCTGTTGCTCATTTTTGAGCATATTAGTTTGTTCACAAAATTACACCACAAACAACTGCACAATGGGCATCATTAATACATCATTACATCCATTGTACTGCATAGTGAGGCTCCACCTACTGCAGCAGTTCACACACATTTTTATTGATGTCAATGCTCTATTATTTCGATAGTTTGCACATGTTAACTAGAATGCAAAAGTTTGAGGAAGGATTGAATGGAAGCTGATGCTCACAAGACTTGACTGAGTTGTGAATATCTGGAGATAAGACAAAATTTTGCCAAGAATTAAGGGCTTTGGTTTAGTCAATTTTGATGCACCGTGACATTTGTGCCACAGTAAAGGTGCTTGCATGTTCACTGAACGAGGAAGTTCATGGTTTCATTTATCTGCTTTTCTTGAATTGGCATCATTATGACAAGTACCATTTTAATGAGCAAAGACTGTTACTTCAAACAAACACATAGTGTGCAGAAATGCTTAAATATAACTTTTCTCATTAAGTACTATAGTAAATACTTCTTGCAAAGATGAACTTGGCATTTTATGGCATAAAGCAACTGCAGGAAGAATCTTTGGTTCTAAAAAGCAGTTAATACAAAAACAGAATTGATCACAGCTCAATTCATAGTGTTCTAGTTTTAAGAGAGCCTGATATTTTTTATGCCTTTGGTTGTTGCAGACCACCACCTGTAGCTGCGAAA